>NC_137075.1:97857087-98384099 GCF_951640355.1 Cnephaeus nilssonii | reverse complement strand
ATTAACCAGACAGGGAAATCCTTTCAAAATGTGTATTTATATCAAATCACCACATTGTATAATTTAAATATAGTGTAATTTTATTTGTCAACTACACCCCAATAAAACTGAAATATAAAGAAAGGCCATTGCTTTACATACAATAAACTCATTAGAAGTTTTAAAACAAACAAAATAAACATGAAACATAAAACACATAAATTACATAGTGTATTAGCAGCCAATAAATACTATGGGAAAAGAAAGAAGTAGGGCAGGGCATGGGGGTGTGCGAGTGCCTCAGTGTGATGCAATTTGCAGTATGAAATACAGTGGTCATGGCGGGCCTCGTGGAGAAGGGGAGGTTTGAGCAAACACTTGGGAAATCAGGGCTATGTCTCTGGGATGAAGAAGTGCTTGGCCCTGGGCAAGTCACGCACAGGCACCGAGCCTCCCGTTCTTTGTCTGTAGTTATAAAAGCTGCTTCTCAGGATTGTGGTGAGTTTTACAGGAAATGGAATTCGTGCAAGCACAAAGCTTGGCAGGTCATAGGAGCCCAACATAATAAGTGCATATTACAGGGAAGCAGTGGTGATTTTGCTTTTTGGTGCAGGGTTGCTCATTAAATCAAGATGCATGAAAAATTAGGAGATCCCCAGTACCTCAGGGGGAAGCCTCTGAGGCACAGGCATGTCTCACAGAAATATGCCTGTGGCCCCATGAACCTGCATGATGTGCCAGACTCCTTTACAAACATTACCCAAATATGAAGACTTGGCTCTGTGTGTGTGTGTGTGTGTGTGTGTGTGTGTGTGTGTGTGTGTTGCTATTGTGATGAGAAAGTGGGTTGGATGTGTCGCCTATTAAGAGCTTTTGGGTCACAAACACCCCCTATGCAGAGCTGGCTACATGATTGTGGGGCCCTTTGCAAAATAAAAATGTGGGACCCCCCTCTTCAAAAAGCAGGGGAAAGTACCATTAAAAGTACTAAAATATAAAGCATTTTTTCTTTCTTTTACAGTTTACTCTCTCAAGTTGTCATGGTGTCTTTTTTTTTAATATATTTTATTGATTTTTTATTTATTTATTTATTTATTTATTTATTTATTTATTTATTTTTACAGAGAGGAAGGGAGAAGGAAAGGGATAGAGAGTTAGAAACATCGATAGGAAAGAAACACCGATTCAGCTGCCTCCTGCACACTCCCTACTGGGGATGTGCCCGCAACCAAGGTACATGCCCTTGACCAGAATCGAACCCGGGACCCTTCAGTCCGAAGGTCGATGCTCTATCCACTGAGCCAAACCGGTTAGGGCTGTCATGGTGTCTTTTATTCACTGTTCAATATCATTGTAAGTACTATAAATACAAAAGAAAATTGGAGATTTTAGCAGGAATTTTAATATTCATCTTTACACTGTGCAGTGCTAGTTTTAAAGGCAAACAGAGTATTTAACTCTCAAGGAAACAGAATCACTACCTTGAAGTGCAGATATCTCTTCGTGTTCTTTGTGGCATTACTTGCAGTCTCTAAACATGGAAACAACCTAAGTGTCTATTGGCGGATGGGTAAAATAACTGTGGTATGTATATACAAGGGAATACTATTCAGCCATAAAAAGGAAATCCTGCCATTTGCAACAACATGTATGGCACTGTGCTGTAGGTGAAGAAACACTTTATAGAGTGAGAGACAGGGTAGGAGGCGAGATACAGAGGGAAGGGGTAAGAAGCACATCACATATGTTCTGGGGGCCAAGGTATGGGCATCTTTGATGGGAGGGGGCATTCATTATCCATCTTTCCATGCTCGCCTATTCCAAAGCCTCCACGGGAGCTCCCAGTTTTGCTCTGGAGCCGATGGAGCCAGATAAAATTAGCTAAACCATTGCTCATAAGGTGACAGCAATCAATTAAACAGCTTGGTGTACCCCTGACTGATCTGAAAATGACACCCTGCCTCCTGCTTCAATCTTCAGGAAATAGACCTGGCGAGACGCAGCTGCGAGCTGTGAAGCCATTCGTTAGAGTTAGGAAGAAAGCTCCCTATACTTTTGGCTTCACGGCTTCTCTGACAACATGAGAATATTTACTTGAACTGCAAAACATTTTCTTTTTAAGCAATTTTTAAAGTAGTGTTTTTTAGAGTAACGCATGCACATGGTGAAGCTTTCACACAGTACAAATAGGAACACGGGCTACGAGAAGTCTCTCTCCTGCTCTGGACCACCCGCAGTCCCTCCGTCGCTCTCCCATGGCCAACAGAATAGCAACAACAATAATAGCGAGGACTTGCTGAGCATTTACCGAGCACCCAGTGGGGACTTGGTGCTCCACATATGTCATCCCAGGGGATCTCATGACCCCAGCAGGCAGGTACCTGTGGTGGGTCTGCATCTCCACTTGGTGAAATGAGGACCTCTGTTTTCCAGCATCTCCTCTCCTGCACAGTCCCAGGTTAGAGGTAGCCAGCTTGTGTGAGATTTAGACAGTGGGAGTGAACCCCAGCCATTATATCTGGACAGCTTTGAGACCATGCCAAACAGAAGGGCTGAGCAGGTTCCAGCTGCTCCTTGCGGTCCCCACGCTATGGCCAGCTCTTCCTGCCAACTGCAGGTCCTGCTCACCCAGGTCCAGCACCAGCCCCTGGCTGAGGACCACAGTGGCGGCTACCCATTCCTTCCCTCTGTGGTCCCACTTAGGCAGCCGGACAAACCTGGCTTCTCTGATTTCCCTGCAAGCTCTAGCTTGTGCACTGGCCCCGGTGCTTCAGGAAGGCTGGTGAGTGCCATTCCTTCTGGTCCAACTCCTCCTTCCGAACCTTCATGCTTCCTTTTCCCAGTTTCTCCCACAACTGTAAACGGTCTCATTCCTATAGGCAATCCCTAAACCCTACCCCTTGTGGAGGTTCTGCTTTCCTAGTTGGACACTATTGTTATGGTCACCTACATTTTATTTTATCCTATACTAGTAGCCCATTTGCACGAAGATTCGTGCAATAGACCTTCATTCACCTGGCTGCCTGCACCAGTTTTCTGCCGGCACCAGGGACCCAGGCCTTGGCTGTGGCCACCTCCTTCTGCCTTTTTCAGGGTCGGGGCTTGGCCCCGGGCGGTGGCCTTGGGCTCCACGGCACCCAACATCCTTGCTAAGGATCGCAGGAGCCGACCCCCAGTGGTTTCCTGCCATCCTTGCAGGCTGCCCACTGGTGCCCAAGGCCGGGAAAGCCTCCACCCCAGGCTTTCCTGGCCTTGGGCTCGCCGCACCCAGCGTCCCTGCTACCGATCACAGGAGCCGACCCCCAGTGGTTTCCTGCGATCAGTGCAGGCTCCCCGCTGGTGCCCAAGGCCTGGAAAGCCTCGGCCCCTGAGACCCCCGGGAGCGGCGGGAGGGGCGGGATGGGCACGGCCAAGCCCCCCAGGTGGCCAAACGACCCGGAACCCCGGGAGGGGCGGGAGGGGCCGGGCCACGCCCCCCCGGGTGGCCGATGGAGCCCCGGGACCCCCGTGAGCGGCAGGAGGGGCGGGATGGGCCTGGCCACGCCCCCCCAGGTGGCCGATCGTCCCACCCCCAACACCGGGAGGGGCGGGAGGGGCCAGGCCACGCCCCCCGGGGTACCGATGGGCCCGGCCACGCCCCCCGGGGTGCCGATCGCCCCAGGCACCCTGGGGAGTGGCGGCATGGGTCCGGCCACGCCCCCCCTGGGTGCTGATCGCCCCAGGCACCCCGGGGAGTGGCGGCATGGGTCTGGCCACGCCCCCCCGGGGTGCCGATCGCTCGGCCACGCCCCCACGGGGTGCTGATCGCCCCAGGCACCCCGGGGAGCGGCGGCATGGGTCCGGCCACGCCCCCCGGGGTGCCGATCGCCCGGCCACGCCCTCCCGGGGTGCTGATCGCCCCAGGCACCCCCGGGAGCAGCGGCATGGGCCCGGCCACTGGGCACCGCCATCTTGATCTTCTCAACGGCGGATATGCCACCCAGAGTCCCGCCCCCAGCCTTCTGCCGGCCCAATCGTGGGCATAGCGGAGGTGCGGTCAATTTGCATGTTTCTCTATTATAAGGTAAGATAATAAAGATGTAATATGCAAATGGTAGTTACACCGTGAAGTGTAACGACCGATGGCATAACGACCAGATCACGGATCAGCAGGAGGGTGGGGCAGTGAGCTACAGGAGGGGGCAAGGCAGCAAACTATGAAGGGGGGCTGGAGGGTGGAGGGAGCCACAGGAGGGCAGGGCAGTGGGCAGAGAGCTACTGGTGGGTGATGGCGAGCTACTGGTGCACGGATTTGTGCGCAGGGCTACTAGTATATATATTTTTTTCACTGATTTCAGAAAGGAAGGGAGAGGGAGAGAGAGATAGAACCATCAATGATGAGAGAGAATCATTGATTGGCTGCCTCCTGCACACCCCACACTGGGGATTGAACCCAAAACCCAGCCAAGTGCCCTGACAGGAAATTGATCCATGACTTCCTGGTTCATAGGTCCACACTCAACCACTGAGCCACGCTGGCTGGGCTGTCACCTACATTTTATAAATCAGGAAATGGGGGTACAGAGAGGTTACACAATTAGCTCAAGCTTTCGCTACTGTGGAGTGGTAGGAGCAGAACTGGAATCCAGGCAGCTCTGACTCCTGGTCCAGGCCACAGGGTCACTGGGGGAATTGGATGAAATCACGTCTGTGAAAAGACCCAGCACACAGCAGCAGGGATGGAGGAAGGTCCAGGGCAAGAGACGCCCATTTTATAGATGCCAAACTCTATGTTCCACCTGTTCCTTACACACGATATTCAAGGATGGGAGAGAGTCTCTTCCCAGAGCTTTTTTAGAATCAAAAGAAATCTTCTTAAACTTTAAT
Source organism: Cnephaeus nilssonii (assembly GCF_951640355.1). Taxonomy (NCBI): domain Eukaryota; kingdom Metazoa; phylum Chordata; class Mammalia; order Chiroptera; family Vespertilionidae; genus Cnephaeus; species Cnephaeus nilssonii. Next base: position 98,379,254 of record NC_137075.1, on the reverse strand, counting down.
GGTTACAACTGGGTCACACACTAAGCGCTGGTAAAAGGGACAGAATCATACGATTGGCTTAATCTAACCAAAACGTACCCTTTGCATCTTCAGAGGGGCCTACAGCACAAAGCATGGGAAGGAGAGGGCCATTGCTCTTGGGCAGGCAGTCAGCAGTGTCGGCCACCACTCCTCACCCGCACGAGCTCCTTCTCTGGATTACTGATTCTACCCAAAGCCTCTCAGCCACTCAGACCCTGGGTCACCCACAGGCTGTCATTCTCATGGCATTTTGGAATCTCAAGGGGGAAAGTCTCAATGCAAAGGTCTAAATGCAAATGGAAGTCCAAAGCAACTGGAAAATCTTGATGAGGCAGGGCGCTCCGAGGAGTGTCAGATTACCAAAAACAACTCCCCTTGAGCCATAATACAGAAAGGGGGCTTTCCCAAGGAGCCAAGTGCCAGCACCAACCCAATTCTTGGGCTCCAAGGTTTTTAATGCGACTCAGGTGCTGTTGGTTTCTGGAAGCCTCTCCTGGCAATATTGTGGTGTCATTTCCTGGCACATCACAGAGAAAGCCTTTCTCGCCTGTAAACACTGTTTTTGTAAATATGACCCATCTCTTCAGCGGCGGGCCACTCGGAAGGTAATTGATTTATATGGGCTCTTCAGAGATGTGGTGCGGTTATTCAGGAAGATGAAAGGGAAGACAGAGCCCCATTCTTCTAAAAATGATAGGTGTAGGCGAGCAGCTGAGCGAAATTGCATTACAGCTTCCAACACTTGCAGCTTCTTCCTTCACAATGCCCCCGGGAGGGGGGCGAGGCCTTCCACATCAATTGCTATCACTGCCTGGTTGACCTGGACTTGAAAAGAAACAATTTTCTCCTGGAATAAAACACCATCTGATTGAGCAGAAACAATGAGCAACATGTTACCACCAGGGAAATGTTTTTATTTTGGAGATTGGCAGCTATATAATTCCGTTAAAACCCTTCGAGGTTTGTTCTAACGATATTAATGCCAATGGGAAAAAAAAAAGATGATTAAAAGCTGGACTGGCCAGATAGTTAGCAATTAGTCAGCTTGGGTGCAGACTGACTCCAAGTGAGTAAATTAACAAAATCTGTCCAGTGACTCAGAGTTCTTCTAGGTGGCCAGAGTGAATACCGATTCCACCCTCCGGCTTTTGTTAACCATCTAACATGCTAATAAGGGGTCATTAGCAGCCCCAGCCTTGGCCTCACACTGATGTGCTGGCATTTGAAATTGGGAATTAGGAAACAGAAGGAAATGTCTTCCCACAGCAGGATAGGCCCTTGGCCTTGCTTGAACCTTGGTTCTTGGTCACTTAACCCACTCGGGGTTCTAGAGCAGTGACAAGGGGAATAACTTATTATCTGGGGGGTGGGAGATACACTGGTGGTGTTTTAAAATGATGACATTTATTAACTGCCTGTGATATGCTATCAACTGTGTTAGCTCTTCTGGATACTATGACAAATAAATTAAGATAAGGTCCCTCCTCCTATAGGTCTTATGGTATAGTGAGGAGATAAGCATTAGTTTAAAAAAATGCACAACTAAATGTAAAATTCCAACTATATCAAGACCTCTTCCTTGGAAGAGGAAAATGGTGTGGGAAAGCAAGTAATAAGAGAATTAAACCCATCTGAGGAGGTCAGGGAAGGTTCCCTGAGGAAGAGGCATCAAGCTGAGATCTGAAGGAAGGAAAAGAGCTAATCATGTAAAAGGGTAGAGGGAGAATGTCCTGGTGGTGGTGGAGGAGGATATATAGAGAAAAGCCCAAAAGATATATGATGCTTATAGTAGTTAAGGTTGATGCTAAGTTGCTATGTCAAAATACCCCCAAAACATAACTCAAATGAGAGCAATTTATTTATTTTTCACTGTAATAACCATCTAGGATGAATAGGCAGCTCTGTTCCATGAGATCATTCACAGACCCAAGTTCCTTCCATCTTGTTGCTCAGCCACCCCCCTTTGAACCCAAGGTATTTTACTTATCCACATAATCAAAGCTGGATCACCATGAAAAACCATATCAGCATTTCAGCCCAAATGAAAGGGGAAAACAGAAGCAAGCACCATTAGAGAGAACTTAATCATAGAGCTACTAGTAGATCCAGCTGCATGGGAGGCTGGGAAACGTGGCCTCCAGATGGCCATGTGTTCTGACAAACCTTATTTGGGAGTGGGAAATAGCTCTCCACTGTAAGGGGGAAGGGAAGAATGAGCATCCTATATAATAAAAGCCTAATATACAAATTGTCCCCGCAGGCAGTCGTTCAACCGGGAGTTTGGCCCCTCACTATGATGTATGCTAACCACCAGGGGGTGGTGTGGAACATGGCAGGCATCAGCGATGCAGCAATAGAGGTGCTGCTGGCCCCAATGGGGCCCGATGAGAGCAGACCATGGTGGGATGGTGATGGTGAGCAGACGGCACCAGGCCAAGGCGGGTGCGAGCGGGGCCCAATCGCCCTGCCGATCACCCTGCAGATGGCAACCAGTGGGGGTGGCGGGTGGGTGGTGGGGTCGCTGCCCAGCTCCCAGGCACCCAGGGAGCCAGGCAGGAGGCCCAGCCCGATCAATTGCCCTGCAGGTGGGATGGTGAAGCAGGTGAGGGGGCAGCGCCAGGCCAAGGTGGGGTGCCAGGTGGGGCTGCGGGGCTGAAAAGCTGGGGGCGCAAGCTGGGGCCCCAATCCCCACAGGCCACCCTGAGGGACCCCACTCGTGCGTGAATTTGTGCACCAGGCCTCTAGTTAGGATATAATAGCCTCTGCTACAAAGCAAAAGCACTCTCAGCATGTAATTATATCATCATTGAACTAACAAATATAGATGAATGTCAGCTCTTGCCTTGGTTCAGTTGGAAGGACTATCATATAAAAATCATTTCACAATTCTATGAGCTTCCTGGAAATGTCCTTGTTGCACCTTCCTATCTGTGCAGATCGTGAATGAAGCACTGATCTGGGAAAGAAGCTCCCCCCAAATTCTACCATATATGGAATGCTTACTGTGCTGGGGACTGTGTTATGTGCTTTGCACACTTTGTCTCAAATGAACCTTATAACAACCCACTCCACATATGATGAAACTGAGGCAGAGAGAAATTAACATCACATTAGGTCACATAACAGGCATATGATGGATTAGAACTCAGATGTGATTCTAAATTCTATGCTTTTAACAGGCATATTATATGGCTGCTTCTAGAAATTATGACTCTGGTAGAAAGACTTTAAGAACTAATGCAATGTTATTAACCAATGTCACCCCCAAAACTTAGTAATAAATAGAACTAATGCATAATGTATATCTAAAGGAAATGGTTATATACTATATCAAAAGAGATATTTGTAGCCCCATGTTCATTGCAACATTATTTACACGGAATAGCCAAGACACAGAAACTACCTAAGTGTCCATTGATGGATGAGTGGATAAAGAACATGTGGCATATAATGCAATGGAATATTTTATTCAGCCATAAAAAAGAAGAAAATCCTGCTATTTGTGACACGTATGGATCTTGAGGGTATTATGCTAAATGAAGTAAGGCAGGCAGAAAAAAATAAATATTGCATGATCTCACTTATATGAGAAATTTAAAAATACTGAAATCATAGAAACAGAGAACAGATTGGTAGTTTTTAGAGGCAGGGGACAGAGATGAGGAAAATGGGTAAAGGTGAACAAAAGGTAGAAACTTTCAGTTATAAGATTAATAAGTTCTGAGAATGTATGCATGGTGACTGTAGTTAATATTGTATTTCATATTTGAGTGTTGCCAAGAGAGTAAATGTTAAAAGATCTCATCACAAGAAAAAATTGTAACTATATGAGGTGATGGATGTGCACTAAATTTGCTGTGGCAATTATTCTGCTTGCATATATATCAAATCATGCCGTATGCCCTACACTAATGGATTGTTATACATCAATTACATCTCAATAACACTGGGGGTGGGGCACAAATTGAGGTATGACTTGGCAGAGAACAATGCATATATAACTGGCTAGATACTTTCTTTTTTATGTCCTTAGGAACATTCTGGAATATTAAATACCTTGTTTTTATTTCTTCCTTCCTTCCCCATTCATGACTAAGCCTTTCATTGATTATCATCTAAGGGACTAGTTTACAATGGACATAGCATCCTGATTTTCCAAAGAGTAAAACTGTCAGAACAGATTACTTCTAATTTACTGAAGGGAATTCTGCTTTTTTGTTTTGTTTTGTTTTAGCTATTCGAAGTTCTCAACTTTACTCATTCAACAAACATTCCTGATCACCTACTCTTGGCTCAGTGTCAGAACATACGAAGACGAATATGGCCCAGACCGTTCCCTCCAGGGGCTCTCAGTTTCAAGGTGGAGACAAACACACAACTGAGGCTTGCAGTAGCAGGACTGGCATGACGCATCAGCAAGGACATTAAAGACTGTGTGGGGAGCAGGGAGGGTGTTGAGGGCAGGAAAAGCTTCATAGGCAGGATGATATCTAGGAGGAGTCTTAAAGGTGAGAAAGACTCAAGTAACAGACAAGGGCAAGGAAGGCAGATGGAAACACAGAAATGTCATATCTATGGATACCTGATTTACAACAAAAGCCCTATGGCGATCCAGTAGAGAAGAGATGGTCTCCATCACGGTTGCTGGGTCAATGGGATATTCAAATGGGGAGAAAATGAACTTTGATCTCTACCTCCCATCATACACAGAACTTAATTTATGATAGATCATAGAACTAAATGTGAAAGTAAAATCAATAAAGCATGTAGACACAAAGTAGGAACATAGCTTCATGATCTTGAGATAAGCAAAGATTTCTTCATTAAAACACAAGAAAACACTAGCATTTTTTAAAGATGGCAAATTGAATTGAATTTAAAATTTAAAACTTTGGCAAAACAAACAAAACACATTGAAAGAGTAAAAAGGCAAGGCACTGAATGGAAGATAGATCCATCCAATAAAAGACTTGTATCCATATTGAATTAAGAACTCCCCAGAATCGATAAGAAATAGACAGAATGGGCAAAAGAAGTGATCAGGCACTTTACAATAAAAAGAGTATCGACATGGCCAATAAAATGTCAAGAGGTGTTGACATCATTAGTCATCACAGAAGTACAAATTCAAATCACAGAGAGACACCACTGCATTTTTAAGAGGCCAACTTTTAAGACTAGCAACATCACATGTGGGTGAGAAGGTGGGACAACTGGAACTTTCTTTTGTTCCTGCTAGGAGTGGACATTGGAGCAACCCACTTGGAAAATTCTGGACAGGACCCAGGAAACCTAAACATATGTTCGTTCTATGACCCAGAAATCCCACTGCTGGGTGTACAACCAACAGAAATGAGCGCTATACCCACCAGAAGATTAGTATGATAATGGCAACTTCATGGTAAACGCTAACGGGAAACAACCCAGGTGTCAATCAACAGAAGAACGAATAAATAAGTTGCGGTGCGGTCATAGAATGAAATAGGACTCGGCAATCAAAAAGTATAAACTACCGACACCAGTACACAATGTTGAAAGAAAAATTTAAGACACAAAAGAATATATGCCGGATGATTGCATTTATATCAAGGTCAAAAGCATGCCAAACTAACCTGTGGTGACAGAGGTCAGAATAGTGATTATCCTTAGGAGGACTGTCAGGGGGATAGAGAGAACCTTTGGAAATGGAAAAGCCCTCTGTCTCAATCTGGATGGGATGCATATGTATGTCTATACATGTGGAAATATTTATCAAGCTGCACAGTTCACATGTGTGCACGTTACCTGGAGTTATTCCTCAATTTAAAAAGCATTCTTAAGTGCAGGGGGGTGAAACTGCCTGACAGGTTGCGGGTGCCAGGGCTCCGGACTTACTAGAGTGTGTGGTGTTGAGGGTAGAACGAGAGGAGATTCATTCATTTCAAAAGTCCTAGGTGTGAAGCTTACTATGAGGCACGTCGTCGTCTCCACTCAGGAATACCGCCCTCGTGGCGACTGCATTTTCATGCAGGAGACAACACTAAGGAAAAAAAGCAACAAATACGTAATTTCAGGTCGGATGAAAAATCCACTGAAGCAAGGTAAAAGGGTAAGAGTGAAAAGAGTTGCTATTTTCATAAAGAGAGGTCCGGGAAGGCCTTGCTGGCATTTGGCCCGTAACCCGAAGGGGCTGAAATAGTGAGCCAGGCATGTGGATATCTGGGAAAAAGAGATCTCCAGGTCCAGGAAGTGCAAAGGCCCTGAAGTGAGCTTAGGACAGTGCAGAAGCCAGAACCAGAATGGCTGGAGGAAAGAGAGAGAGACAGAGAGAGAAGAGTAAGAAATGACAGAGCAACAGCAAGGGGCTCATTGAAAAGGCTCTCCTGCATTCATGTAAGGCAAGGACTAACACTTCATTCTGCCGGCATGGGACGCCCTGAGGGTGGGTGGGGCAGGAGTCTGAGCAAGGGAGGAGTGGCATGATCCAATTGGGTTTCTTAGTAGCATGTGGAAGCAGGAAGCCATGTTAGTACATGACTGGAAAGATCAGGAGGGGTCCGGTCAGAAAAGACCTTCTAGGGAACCAACTGAAGCCAGGATGTGACTTGCTCAGATTCGTTTTCTAGAAAGGTCCCTGGTGGCTGTGGAGAGTGACCTCGAGGTGAAGAGTGGAGTGGAAGCAGACTGTTGTCAAGGAAGCCAGGTGAGTGACCGTTGGAATACTCCCAAGTCTTCAGGATTGGCATTCTAAGCATCTGCAAGTAGTTATTCTAGATGCTGAACAGAATGTCCAATGCATGCCAGAGAGCTTTCTCTATAGAAATCTTTTGACAGCCTCCTTAATGTTTCCCCTAAATAGACTTTTCCCTCCTTTTCTTTAAACAAAATGGCAACCGGGGCCGAGAACAGCAGAACCGTGCGAGTTCACCTGCTATTTTTGGTTGAGCCCAGTTTCCCTGTTAATAGTCACCGCCGTGTTGCCAAGAGGAGCTGGTTTATGGGCACATAAATGAAGCCCAGCTGTGAGGGACGCTAAGGAAGGAAGGGTCATTATCATAGCATCTCATCTGAATTTTGTTGTAGCACGTCCAAACAACTGAGGGAAATTGGGAGATTAAATTCATTGGGAGCCACGTGGGACTTCCTTACTTGCAAAGAGAATCTATGTTCTGCTGAAACGGCTCGTTGGAAATATCCCAGAGGCCTGGGGACACAAGGCCATTTTCAAATACCACCGTTAGCGAAAGGACCCTGTTAGGGCTTAGGCTCGGGAATACAGGGTCACCACTCACAGGAATGTAGTAGGAACGCTTCTTTTATGCTTTACTTGGGGTCAGGGGATAGGTTTAACTATTGAGCAATTTTAAGCGAACTAGAATATTGCTGTCACAGTTCACAGCTGTAGGAATAATAAGAAAACCAGCCCCTTTCCTATGAGAAGTGGGGAGCAGTGGGGTGGTTATAAGGGAATTTCGAGTTGGACAGGTCTAGGTTCAAATGCCAGCTTTACCACTTATCAGCTGAATGACGTTTGGAATTTTTTTAAAAACTTCTCTGAGTACAGTTTTCTTTCTGTAAAATAGGAATAAAATGCTTATATTTCAGATTTGTTGCAACTCTTAAACTAAAAAGTGCCCGTAGGCCCAGGCTGTGTGGGCTCAGTGGTTGAGCGTTAACCTATGAACCAGGAAGTCACAGTTCGATTCCCCGTCAGGCCATATGCCCAAGTTGTGGGCTCGATCCCTGGGGTGGGGCATGCAGGAGGCAGCCAATCAATGATTTTCTCTCATCATTGATGCTTCTATCTCTCTCTCCCTTTCTCTCTGAAATCAATATATATATATAAAATGCCAATAAAAAAATCAGACACATAGTAGGTGCTCAATAAAGGAAAGATATTTAAATAATATGTTACCATTTACATAATGCCTTCATATATGTAATTAATAAAAAGTATATTGGAAACATCAAGTAAACTGGTCATCTTGAATGTTTGACCTGGTGCTTCAAGGGCCCATTATTACAGGACCTCCCCCCTGTGCTAGACTTCAGACCGACCCAAGAGAAATTCCCAGGCACCCAAGTCCCCAAAGGTCTTCAAAAGAAATAATGAGTGCCCAGGAGCTATCATTGGCATTTCAAGAAAAGGCCAACAGTTTTCTCTGTATAAACCTGTACAGACATCTCAAAGGTCAAGTGCAGGTGCTTTTGTCTGGAATTAAGTCTGCCCAGGTGTTAACTCATGTTGAGCAGGAGCTCAGGTTCTTTGCTGTATATGTCTCTGGTGACTAAAAATGGGCAAAATAAATTAGGCATTTTTTACTCAAATTACCTTAGTATGTATGTTCAGGTGACTATAACAAAATACCGCAACTGGGTGGCTTATAAACAACAAACAGCTCAAGACCATGGCAGATTCAGTGTCTGGCCAGGTGTCTTCCTAAACAGCTATCTTTTCTCTGTCCTCTCACCTAAAGTAAGGGGCAAGGGAGCTCTCGGAGCCTTTTTTAAAAAATAAGGGCACTAATAATATTCACCTCCCAAAGGCCCCGCCTCCTAATACCATCACCCTTGGGAGACGGGATTTCAACATATGAATTGGGGGGGATACAAACATTCAGACCACAGCACAGGTGAAATTTTTCTAATGAAAACAAGGGGTCAGCTGGGGTCTCCCTGCTCCTCTGAGAGCTGAGAAAACTTGGCTCAATTCTCTTCATTCTGTAGTTTGAGGAGGTGTCTGCATAGCTCTGGGGCTTTTGTTCCCATGGCGACCTCAGCCCCCCCCCCCCCACCTCCCAACTCCCACTCCCACCCACTCCTGGGCTGCCTTCTCTTTGACTCCACTTCAATCTGTGGCTGTGTTGCTACACACACACACACACACACACACACACACACACACACACACACACATACACACACACACACACAATGTATTTCGTGGGTTTAGTTGACTTCACTGAAATTTGAGGTTCCCAAGGATGGAGTTCACAGGCAAGGACCCTCCTCCTACTGACTTCACACTAACACCCCCTTTCTTCTCTGTCCCCGTCTCCCCTCTATCCCTTTGCGATTTCCTGCCTGGTCTCAGCCAAGCAGTCTAGCCAACATCTTTTGTAGCTACAGCATTGTGTTCCTTTTCCCTCCACAAAACATAGCTCTCTTTTTCTGATGAATAGCAATGAATAAAAAATTTCCCACTTCATTAAACTTCATATAAATTTCTTTGAGAAATATCATCAAGAAAAGGAGTCTGTGCTAACAAAAGTACAGGAACCATTCATTGAGAGCAGTGGTTCTCAAAGTCTGGCCCCTACACCAGGAGCAAGGGCATCACTGGGACTTGTTAGAAATGCTATCTCTTGGGCCCCACGCCAAACCCTCAGAAGCAGAAACTCTGGGGAGTGAGATCCAGCAAATTATTTATTTCAGAGACGAAGGGAGAGGGAGAGAGAGATAGAAACATCAATGATGAGAGAGAATCATTGACTGTCTGCCTCCTGCATGTCCCCTATTGTGGATCAAGCCCACAACCCAGGCATGTGCTCTGACTGGGAATCAAACCGTTACCTCCTGGTTCTTAGGTCGTCACTCAACCACAGAGCCACGCCTGCCGGGCCAGCAAGCCCTCCAGGCAATTTGCATGTGTACTAATGTTTGAGAAGCATTGATCTAGAAGGAGGACTTTGGCTACAATTTGATGGGTGTTCCACACCCAAATGCCCATAGAGACCAGGCAATTATATAAAGAGGATAAGCAGAAGGACATGTGGTGGAGAAATTGAGGGAACTGTGCTTATTTTTGCCACATGAAAAAAAATTCAGGATGGCTGGTTGTCTAAATGTTTAAGAGAAAAACAGAAATGTGAATTTTTAGGTGCAATCTACAGATGTTTAAACATTAGCAACCAAGTCGTTTTGTCCCTCTCGGTTATTTCAAAGGCTTGCAGATGCTGCCTACATCATCACCCCATTTAAATGGAGAATCACAGGTTTCCTGGTTCTGCTACTCTCTGCAATATTTAAAGCACAATTAGGAACGGAGAAGAAAAAAGAAGTGGAGACTTTCATTTAACATGGATTTTGTGCCAAACATTAAAATGGCTTTTAAAGTTAATAGAGGGCTGTAGAATAGAGAACCTATAAAAAGGCAGTGAAATGGCAGTTGGACTAATGTGAGATATTGTTTCTGGGCAGCCTTTTATTCCCATCTGTATTTTCTCAGAAAGTCACCAGGGAATCCGTTTTATTCCCCGCACCGTGTTTAAACCTGGGCCTATAGAATATATGCGGTGCTCTGCCGTTGCCATGGCGACCATTATCTTCTCCCTAATTCCTTTTCTTTTTCCAAAAATAAAGTGCCCTTTCTCAAAGTATCTATTTCTGGTTTATTTAATTTAAATCTCACTTTCTGCAGTGGCTCCGTCTCCCTTTGACCTGAATGTTACTTTGTTTTGCTCGAGAACAGACCATGATAACACACATTCTGGACCCGCCAGCCACCTCCAGGTGTTCAATTAGAGGACTAATGAGAGCTCCAGACACGGGGGCTACAGGACAACCCCAGTGATTTCATAGATGGGGGTCACAGTCACGTTCCTACAGCACAGATACCACTTGGAACAGGGTTTCTCCAGCCCATTATTTCATCTGCAGTTTCCAAAGCACTGTATTCCCAGGACATAAAAGAACAGAGAGACAAAGAGATGGGCTGAGGGCCCAAAGCCCGGTGGCCTGATGAGGGATGGAGCCTTGGGCTCTCACTCCTTTGATCCATAACTAGATGGTCCCCTTTCCCTGGTCCCTTGTTCCTGTCACAGGCTTTCCATTGCCTGCAGAGAGTCTTGATGATCCACTTCTGAGGTGTTAGAAGAGGTGGAGAGAAAGGAAGTGCTGAGCATTAGCCCAAACTCTGAAGTTTTTGCACATCAAAGACCAGGCCTTGATCAAGACATCCACTAAAAGCGATCACTTGGACTTCTGAACCCAAAGGAAATCAATCTATAGTCTGTCCTTTCTGGGGCCATCAGCTGTGCTGTGATGCTACAGAGAAACTACAAAGATTGGGTCTTGTCAGGAGATAGAATGAAAAATCTGCCCAAGATTATATAAGACAAACAGGTGTGGTCCCTGCCTTCTAAGTTAATATAGGCTATGGAGTAAAGAGCCTATACCTGAAGTAGGCCACAGTCATGTGACCAAGCGAATGACACCCATAAAGTAAAATCCCGCAGGCATCCCTGGCTATCAGGAGAATGTGTACTTGGAGATGTCTCCACGTGTGGGCCAGACATCCACACTCCTCCCTCTCCACCCCTATCCATGGCCAGCCTGCTCCTTGACAATCAAGCTTCTCTGCCAAGTCGTGATGATGATGAAGAAGGTGTTTTCCTTCCTTCTAAGCTAAATGGCCAAGGCAAGAATGAGAGAAGCACAACTATGGCTCATAGATACCACAAAGAGCTGTGTTTGGGAGACTATGTCTACTGGGGAGGGCGGGATGTGGGGGGGAGCGGAAATGTGTCCATTATAGATAATACAGGGTTAGGTAAAATCATTATTTTTTTTCTTTTCCTCTTGCAATTTCAAGGGCTAGTTCTGCCCAACATTCTTTTCTACTATAATGTTGTTTGTTTGGATGGTGACCCTTTGGCACTGCTAACATGAAACCTGAGCTTTGTGATATCTTTACTGACTGTCACTTGCCAGGACCCAAACTGTGTACCATGGCTGGTGGCCAGGCTGGATGTGATGGGTCATCCACTTGGCGCTGAAAATGATGATCAAGAATTGGCCTTCTGGACCAGGCTGCAGCCGTGAAGTCCAGGACAGCAACTGGGATCCTAGATCATATCTTCAGATGGACAAGTTGCTCACAGCAGAGAGTGCTGAACTAGGGTTAGCGGCAATGGACGGGCCACTGGCAAAGAAAGTCCATGCGTGGGGACTGCACTGATGGAAGGTAGGGAACCAGCACAGAAAGAAGGAAAGGTGCCTTGCTCTGACCACTTCCCCATGAGTCTCATGGTCTGATCCCTATAGGTTCAGTCACACACTCATCTGCCTGACCTTGGTTTTCACAAGGCCTTCTCTGAGGTCTCATTACAGGCTTAATAATCTTCATGTTAATGCTTGACCCAAAAGAATGGAAAGCAGGGACTCAAACAGATATTTGTACACTCATGTTCATAGCAACATTCATTGCAATTGTCAACAGGTAAAGCAACCCAAGTGTCCACTGATAGATGAATGCATAAACAAAATGTGTCAGTCCATACAATGGAATATTATTCAGCCTTACAAAGGAAGGAAATGCTGACACATACTACAACATGGATGAATCTCGGAGACATGATACTAAGTGAAATAAGCCAGTCATGAAAAGACAAGTGCTATATGATTCCACTTACATGAGGTACTTAGAGTAAGACAGAAAATAGAATGGTGGTTTTGAGGGGCTGGGGCAGTGGAGTGTGGAGAGTTATTATTTAACTAGTGGCCCGGTGCACAAAAGTTGTGCACGGGGGCAGGGGGGATGTCCCTCAGCCCGGCCTGCACCCTCTCCAATCTGGGACCCCTCAGGGGATGTCCGACTGCCGGTTTAGGCCCGATCCCTAAACCAGCAGTCAGACATCCCTCTCACAACCTGGGACTACTGGCTCCTAACCGCTCACCTGCCTGCCTGCCTGATCACCCCTAACCACTCTGCATGCCAGCCTGCTCACCCCCAACTGCCCCCCCTGCTGGCCTGCTCACCCCCAACTGCCCCCCCTGCCAGCCTGCTCGCCCCCAACTGCCCCCCCACCGGCCTGATCAACCCCAACTGCCCTCCCCTCCTGGCCTGATCGCCCCTAACCACCTCTGCCTCGACTGCCACCATGGCTTTGTCCGGAAGGACGTCTGGAAGGTCTTCTGGTCTAATTAGCATATTACCCTTTTATTAGTATAGATGGGTGCAGTTTCCATTTTGCAAGTTAAAAGAGCTCTGGAGACTGGTTCCACAACAACATGAATGTACATGGACACTACTGAGCTGTGCACTTAGAAATTGTGAAGATGGTAACTTTTTTGTGTATTTTACCTCAATAAAAGCAAACACACACTCTTAGCATTGTGTGGCCTCACACTTGTCATTTAAGCTCTCCGTGCTTCAGTTTCTTCAACTTTAAGATGAGGGTGATGATAATCGCACCCACCCCATAGGTTTGTTGTTAGGATTAAATGAATCTTTATTCACAGAGTGAGTACTTAGAGAGGGCTTGGCACATAGAAAGCGCTCTATAAATATTTGTTAAATGAGGCCCAGAAAGAATTTCAACCCCACATCTATTCCCTGGCTTCTCCATTCGGTCTTCTCTTCCCCGTTCCTTCTATCATCTTCATTCCTTCCCTGAGTGGCAAGAGTACTTACTGCCCACCCTTGCCCTGACCACAAACAGAAGTCTTTTAGACCAGATTCCTGGCTCCTAATAAAACTGACTTTCTGACCTCATTTTCTAGTTAGTTGCCTAATTTAGAGGCCTTGTCAACTTGCATTACCTGGAAATAATGCAATACCACTTCAAAGCCACTTGGAATCGTGCCCTGCAGCCCGGAGCTCCGAATCGTCCAAAGTGCGTTGCAACAATTGTAAATTATCCCCCAGCATGAAACTTCTCCCTGGCCAATTCGCTCATGATCACTGGGCAAGGACACTTTTGGAGGTAACTGCCTAGAAACAGATGGCCCCAAATGTGCCGTTTTCTACCCATAGATGAAAGTTGAGTGAAATGAAATGTTTCATCACCATGACTTGGGTTCCTCTGTTGTTGCTGCAGCCCTTGTTCATTTATTCTCTTTCTCCTTCATCTGTTCTTAGTTTTAATCTAATAAATCCTTGTTTGAGTTTTAGATAAAATAATTCAAATGCATCAATGCAATCTGCACTCACATTTTAAAAATATATATATTTTATTGATTTTTTTTACAGAGAGGAAGGGAGAGGGATAGAGAGTTAGAAACATCGATCAGCTGCCTCCTGCACACTTCCTATGGGGATGTGCCCACAACCAAGGTACATGTCCTTGACCAGAATCGAACCTGGGACCCTTCAGTCCGCAGGCCGACGCTCTATCCATTGAGCCAAACCGGTTAGGGCTGCACTCACATTTTTTAAAAGAACATCACAAGCCCCTTAAGAGCCCCGTCATGACTCCTCATAGTCACTCCTCCCCCATCTCCTAAGCATGACCTTACATCTAAGTTTCATTGTTTTGATACTTTACTCACGCATGGAAGCTTACAGAATGTATGGTTCCGTGTCTGTGTTCACTGGACATCAGGTTTGCAAGATTCGCCCACTTCGTTGCTGCATGAAAGTGTAGCTAGTTCACAGTCACTGCTGCATGGTACAACACTGGGTGATTACACCACCGTTTACTCATGCATCCCATTGGGTAGACGTTTGTAGAGTTTCCAGTTAGGAGCTGTTTGAATAATGCTGCAAGGAGCCTTCTAGTCCTTTGGTAAATGTGTACAATCTGTTTTGTTGGGTACCGCTGTTTCATCTCCCCTCTTTTCTTTTCTTTCTTTTTTTTTTAAATATATATTTCTTTATTGATTTCAGAGAGGAAGGGAGAGGGGTAGAGAGATAGAAACATCAATGATGAGAGAGAATCATTGATCGGCTGCCTCCTGCACACCCCCTACTGGGGATCGAGCCCGCAACCAGGGCATGTGCCTTTGGCCGGAATCGAACCTGGGACCCTTCAGTCCGCAGGCCCACGCTCTATCCACTGAGCCAAACTGGTTAGGGCTCATCTCCACTCTTTTCTAACCAGCTTCCCTCGCCTTGTCACAGTGAGGCAGGGTAACCCAGGGTAGAAGGTAGGAAAGGGAAGGAAAGGGAAGGGAATCCTGGCTGCCTGACTTTCTACCCCACCTACCTTTGTCCCCAACCATCTTCCTCCACCCGCCCCTCCCCCCCGCCTCCCCCCCCTCCCCCCGCCCCACTCTCAGACCTGGGCCCTGTCCTTCCCCAGAGGGTGGCTGTCCTCCTACCATGTGCTTCCCTGTGACCTCCCCCTCGGAGCTCCAGCTCCTGTGTTGAGATGCTGCCACGCCCTCCTTCACCTGCCTGCAGGTCAGAGTTCCTGGGACCTCAGGTGAGCCCTCTGAATGTGGCCTTCTCACCTTGACTGACAGCTCTGGCTGTCCCAGACTCCCCCGCTCTGCCAAACTTCCTTCGGTCCCTGAGAGCTGTGTCTTCTGGGCTTGTCGCCCCGGGACATCTGTCTTAACCACATTTAGTAGTTACAAGTGTGGGATTTGAGGGCAGGAAACCTAGATTTGAAATTTGGTTCTGTGGTCGAGTTGTGTGAATCTGACAAGTGATTTAATCTCTCTGTGTCTCAATTTCTGCAGTCATAGTGATAATGCACACTGAACTCATCATAGGGTTCTGAATTAAATGAGATAATGCATGTATTATTCTGGCAGTCATGATTGCATGTGTTCTGTGTTATGCATGCCACTTTTTGCTTTCTAAAGAGAAATCGCTGTTATTTTTTTTTTTAATCTACCAAGTCAACCAGTTCTTATCAGAAAAATTACTTTGAAGAATGCTGTCTAGAAGTAATCACAAAAGCCTGGTTCCTTTGCCACTTTTTGAATATGTAAAGACAGAGGGGTTTGGAAATATTCACAATATACTGTCACATTAAAAAGAGGCGGGATAATAAATTCTATATACACGTCTCCTTTTACATTTTAGAAAAATCACAGAAATAAAGACTGCAAAGAAAGATATTAAAAGGATAATAGTATTTCCCTCTGGGTGATTTGTATGGTACCCCTTATATTTTTCTAGAGCCTCTGATCTATGTAGACATACATACATAGACTTTTGTATACATACAATTATAACCAGAATTTTTAAATAAGCCTATATTGGGCAAGGGAAAGGAAACCAAATTAATGGTCTGGTTATCTCCGGGAATGGTTGAATATTAGCTTCCTGCGTCTCATGTGCTTTTTCCTGTGCAGAACCACTTGGGCTACTGCCATGAGATGGGGGCATGGAAGGATTCGTTTGACAACAAGATGATCCACTTGAGCGCTCCTTGCTACTTGCACCATGTCAATGATAAGTGTACGGATGAGGCAAGCCCAGCCTGAGAAGGTCATGGTGACCAGAGGCACACATCCCTCAGGGATGCCAGTCTGGGTTCCATCACCAGGTAAGCCACTGAGGGCAGCAGCGTGGTGGCTGAGGGTGAAAGGAAACTGGGAGGGATGGCAGAGAGAGATGATGAGTATCTATTGTGATTCTAAGACCAGCTACAGCAGCAGGGGCTCTCGTTCATCTCACTACCCTCCCTCTTCTAAGTTTCATCCTGGAATATGGCCCACTAGACTGTGGAAAGAGCTGCTTCTGGAAATATTTGAAGAAAGGCGGATCCCACTGCACATGCGTGGACTGTGGTGGTCGCTGTGATGCATCACAGAGGTCCCCTTTCAGGGAGAGCTCGTTGCCCAGCTTCGGGGAGTACTGTTTGTGACTGCCTTCAGCTGTGAGCCCTTTGGGGCAGAGAAGTGACAGAACCAAATGTGTGACTTAGAGAGACTTCTCTGACAGCTGTTAAAGGGAATGATCTAGACCCAGCCACATCCACCTGGAGAGATATCCCACATAAATCTTGAGCATAAATATTATGATATAGAGAAATATATAGAGAACCATTTGTGTAAATATTATGATGCAGAGAAACATATAGAGAACCATTTGTGTAAGCCTTGGAACAGATAACAAACATAAAACACATATTGCTTGTGTATACATATATATCAAGACATACAAGAAGAACACAATTGATACATTTGCATTCATTTTGTCAACCTTCACATACATAAATATTTTTAATTAATCAGCTTGTGCCATGTAACAAATAACCCCAGTATCTTAGTGGACTACAATGACAAATATGTATATTTTACTCACATTACATGAAGGCTGCAGGTTGGCCATGGCCCTGCTCAACTCTGACAAGTTTTATTCAACTGTGGTGGGTTTATGTTCTGCCTCAAGGAAGAACAGTAGAATGAGGAGGCAATAAATTATGTTGAAAAAAAATAAGAAAATCTACCATGCTTTATAAACCACACCAAACTCATGATGCTGATTGCCTCTGGAGGAGCAGGAAGGGGGATTAGAAAAGGAGTTCGTGAATAAAGGGGATGTTATCTAGAACTGTAATATAATTGTGTGAAAGACAATGCAAACATGACAATGCTGGATGATAGAACTATAGATGATTGTTTAATTATCCTTGCTACTCAGTTTCCTATTTTTTGCAGAAATGATCAATTGATAAGGGATTGAGATTAAAGATGGAATTGGAAGTGAGTAGTTAGGAGGCAGAATTACAGGTAAAATGATAAAGACCTGAACTATGACCCTAAGAATGGAAATGATAGAATGGAGTTATTCAAAAGCTAGAGTTGCCCAGACTTGATGATCAATTAAATGTGAAGGGTGTGAGAGAGAGATGAGTGAGGGATGCCTAGAGAGATAAATTCATAGTGACTGCAGGGCTCCCAGTTCAAGGGCCTGGGTGAAGGAGTAACCATTCTCCGTGACAGAGAACAGAGGGGGAGCCGGTCACGGGATGGGTGGGCCAGAAGGAGGTGATGTCCGTTATTTCAAGCTTTGATTGATAACTCTGAATCTTATTATTATTTTACTTTTTTCCCTGTTTATTTGTTTACTTACTTGTTCCTTTGCTTGTTCTCTCTCACTACTCGTTTGCAAGCCAGGAGTACATACATATAGCTTTAGATATTATTTTTTGTAACAAGGCCCTTCACCTAAGGGTTTGGGTTCTACAAAGACAAGGCCAATTGAAGTCATGTAAGTTGATCAGATAATGGGTTGCTCTGAAGAAGAAAGTGAACACAGTGAAAACTCAGTGACTGACCAGCACATACTTACTGCAGACTTCTTTTTGTTTTGTTAATCCTCACCCAAGGATATTTTTCCATTGATTTTCTTTTTAAGAGAGTAGAAGGGAGAGGGAGAGACACAGAAAGAGAAACTTGGACCTGAGAGAGACACATCGATTGGTTGCCTCCCACACATGCCCCCACCAGGGCTGGGGATGGAGCCTGCAACCAAGGTACGTGCCCTTAACCGGAATTGAACCAGGGACCTCCAGTCCACCATCCGTCGCTCTCTTCACTGAGCCAAACCAGCTAGGGCCAGACTTTTTAACTTTGCTTGGGAGATTCACTTGCTGTCATTAAATACATTTATGTATTTATTTAATATGAACCTGGAGTTTTCTACAGAGAGATACCACTATGGCAGATTGCTAGACAGGAAAACAAGTCTTATAATTTACAGTCTTGGTCCTTATGACCTTTTCTTGATTTGGGATTCATACTTGAAACCACTATTCATTTCTGTCTGTCATTTTACCTCACCTTCAGCCATTCATCCATACACATACACACTCTTGGGACTTCCCAAAAGTAATTTTTAACCAAGCCAATCAATATTTAATCTCCAAATTGTTAAAAATCTCTCCAACTTTCCACATGATGAAATAACAAGCAAAAGAAAACAGGTAGCTGCAGGTTGCTTTATCTATAGCAATAGATCCTGAGCAATAAAAGGACCACTTTTTCTGGGTAAAAGCCAGCCTGACATTACATCTGGCCTTGTCTTAATTCCTGCTCACTCAGCTGCACTTGAGGAAGAGACAGGAAGCCAATAGCTACAATTCTATCCCATTCCACAATCCATCTCCACTATCACTTACATCCCTAGCTCATGTTTCCAGCAGTGAAGTGCTGTAATCTTATTCCATTTAAAGGCAGCACTGGAAGAAAGAGTGGTACTGACATTGCTTGGAACGAGCCTGCTGCCTTCCATCCCAACAGTACGAACAGAGAATGAAACGGAAGAAATGCTGGGCTTGGAGACGCAGTCTCTTCTGTTTCTGGTTATGAGCAAATCACATCACCTTTCAGAGGCTCAATGACATCACCTGTAAATGGGAAGAATGATAACCACAATGCAAATGTTTTGTGAAGTTCAAGCCAATAATGTGAAAGTGCTAATGTTTGTTAGAGCAGAGCTTCTGAGACGTTGATGTGTATACAAAAACATGGGAACAAAATACGGATTCTGATTCTGTAAGTCAAGGGAGGAGCCTAAGGTTCTGAATTTCTCCCAAGCTTCCAGGTAATGCCAAGCTGTTGGTCCGTAGACCATAACTTGAGTGACAAGCTATTCATTGTGTTGTCCATTATGGTAGCCACTGGCCACGTATGACCATTTAGACTTGGATTCATTTAAATTAAATTGATTTTAAAATCCAGTTTGTTAATTGCAATAGCCACATTTCAAGTGCTCCATAGCCACCTGTGGCTAGTGGCTACCATATTGAATAGAACATACATAGAACATTTCCCTCATTCTAGAAGGCTCTATTGGACTGTGCTGTGTTAGAGATAGATGTTGGAAAGCCATCAGCAACACTCAAACAGTATGAGCACCTTCCATGTGCCAGACAATTTTCTAGGCACTAGGGATATAGCAATGAGAAAAATAGACAAAATTCTAGCTCTCATGGAGCTTACTTTCTAGTAATTATGAATTTAAAAAAAAAAAAGAGATAAATATTAGTTGAACATGGATGTGGCTGCTCCCCCATAGGATCACAACTTGACACTGTGATAGCCTTGCAGCAGAACGCAAATGGCAAAAATGGCACAGCCACTTTGGGGACTCAAAAGCAGTTCTGGGTATGGCAGCCCTTGGGCAAGTGTCACTGCAGCTCTATTTCCTCTTTCTCTTAGAAAAAGTATGTCAGGGACTGTGGCTAGAGCCAGCTCTACAGGATTGCAGTGGGCAATGCCTCAGAAGAGACTGCCACCCCTATTGTTTGTCAGTTCCCTTTTCTGTTTTTCTGAAGGTTGGCCTTGACACTCAGTGAAGTGTCTTTTGCTTTGGATCAAAGTCCTGGAAAAGGAGAGGGCGAGAGAGTAGAGAGGCTATGATTTACCTCATGGTTTTAATAGGGCCCCAGGCTCACCCACTCACACCAGCACTGGATGTTGGGTTCTGCCCTAACCCCCCTGCACCTTATGGCTGCAATGGAGGGTCCACAAAGGTGGAGGCTAATCCTGAGGACTAGAGGCTACCACTGGCTGGAGTAACAGGGAGAGAAGGAAAAGAAGCACCTCTTAGAGGAATAGCATCCATGGAGGTACTTCCCCATCCCCTTGGCCCTCAATTCATTCTCCTGCTTCTCTATCCCATTTGGATCAATAGTGGGCTCTTTCTCTCCTAATTATCTATATCTATAAAAGGCTAATATGCTAAGTGTCTGACCATCTGGGTAATGACATCATGTAGCAACGCCCGCCTTTCTCTCCCTATTGACTAGCCTCCTTGCAGTTTCTTCAGCCCAAGAACACGACTTGCTTTATAGCCAGGTGGAAACATTTTACGCTGTAACCGAATGTCTGTGAAGCGTTTTCCCGTACCTCATCTTATTTGACCCTCACAGAAGTCCTGGAGTAGGTAGCTAGGAGACTCAGTGGAATCCTATTTTCTTTTCATTAGCCAGAAAACGGAGGTTTAGAAAGCTTACAAACTTGACCTGACTGAAAAGAAGTAAGAAATGGTGGACCTTGAAAATGACTTCAGGTTTTCTCACTGCACAGAATATAGTCAAACACTGCTGCAGTTAAATATTCCACCCTTTGTTCTCCCTGCGTGATCTACAATAATAATCTGCTTCATGTTGATATTTACTGCTGTGTTGCTGACAATTACCTGAAAGAGAAGTTGGGGTGCTTCAGTGGGATGGAAAATGTTTAGCTAAATCAGAAAGCAGGTCTAATTAAGCAAGTTTATTATATATCTATAAAAGGCTAAGTTTACTTGCACATGTGTGATATATATAAAGCTCTTGCTGGTGCCAATCACACGTGTGTGTTTCCATCTGTCATTGTCGATTGTAAATTTGGTTGACACTTCTATTATAGAGAAAGGGCAAATAGCGATATTAAAATATTTTGTCTAATTAATTTCCTTTCAATGTGCACAAATCCATGTACCAGGCCACTAATAGGCTATAAAGGCCAATTTTTTAATGAGGTGGTACCTAAATTGAGCCTGCACTTTATTCACATTACAGTTTGATTTTTAATAGCTTTCTTAACTAAGACATCCAACTCAGGTGAATCACCTTGCTTGTAAGAAGGTATTTAGAGGGAGAGGTGGGAGATAGGGAGGAGTTAACGGTAAACACAGATGTAGCATGTCACCCAGAAACTTCACGTTGGATATACTGAGTTTCAAAATATGAAGCAAGGATCCCAGATGTACCCCATATCTGGTAGGAGGAGTGTCAGGAGTGTTCCCTCTGCAGAAGGGATCCCAATCTCTTGAAAAATAATTAATTCCGTAGGAATAAAAGAAGCCTGGATCATAAGCCTGGTCTAAAACCTGACCCCATTGACAGAGGGAGGATGACTTACATGTTGTTATTCCCTGATTCAGCCTCACTGGCACCCCAAACCACTGACCCTGCATCTCCTCCACTGTCCCTCACTCCACATCCAGGCTTGGACCCAACAGTGTGTCATCATCGTCACTCCCTTGCCTTTGTCATTCTCTTTCTCCTTTGGACTCTCCTTGAAAAACCCCAGCCTTCTCCCTATTCTGCTTCTGCAACAGAACCACTGAACGTGGCTGGAGAAAAGCTTAATGCCATGCTGGCTGTTTGCACATTCAGTTCCTCGTAGATCCCCAAAGGGCTCTGACTGCTGGTTGGCAATTCTATCTCGCACTAATCAGAATGATCACTTCACACTTTCTCCTCTTTCCTCAAACCTCCATTATCTCCCCGCTTCCCCTCACTCCCAGCTGGTGATGCCCTTTATTTCCCTGAAACAGGAGGAGCAATCAGAAGAGAACGTCACATGCTCCCACTGACACATCTTTCCAGGTAGTAGTGCCTGGGCCCTAATGCTCTGTCTTCCCTCCTGTTACTCTGGATAAAGCTGTCAAACCTTTTACCAGAACACTTCCTCTCCGACCTCCTGCAATGGTCCCTTTCTGTCCTGCATCACCAAGCTTCCCCCTTTCTCCTGCATCATTCCCATCAGGGTACAAATATGATGGAATACAAACGAAGCAAAATGTAGAAATGAAAACCTCCCTTGACCTCATATCTCTAATCCAAACACTGCCCATTTCTCTCTCCCCTTTACAGAAACATTCCTTGAAAGGGGTTATCTTCTCTCACTGACTCTGCTGCCTCTCCTTCCAGTCTTTCTTGATCCCACTCAGATCAGATTTTCATCCCTCTCGCTCCAGTGAAGGAATTCTAAGTGTGGAGATCAATTGTGAGCTCTCCTACTCCATCAGAAGACTCACTTTGCACTGTCGAGCACCTTCCCTCCTGAAACACGCTCCACTAGGCTTCCAGCACACCTGTCCTTCTCTTGGCCTCCTTCTTATCCATTGGCCACTCTTTAGCCTCCTTTGCTGCTTTCCCCAATCCCCAAAGTTTGGAGGGTCCAGTCATCCGATCTCTTTTCTTCTCTCTCTACATTTACTTCCTAGGTAATCTCATCCAGTGTAATGGCTTTAAATACCACCTATTCACTGACGACTCCCAAATGATCTAGCCTAAACCCCAACTCTTGTATCCAACTGTCTCCTCAACATCTCCACTTGGATGACTAATGGAAATGTCAAGCTTAATTTCAACTCTTGGCTTCTCTCCTTCATCAAATGTCTCAGTTACTCAAACCAAAAAGCCATAGAGGCATGTGCAACTCCTTTCTATGTCTCACGCTCTACATCTAGTCCATCAGCAAAACCCTGGCAGCTCCCCTTCCAAAATCCACCCAGGATGTGCTCACTCTTCCCTGGCTCTGCTGCTGCACCCCGATCCAAGCCTTCGCCATCTCTCACCTGGATCCTGTGATCCACTCCACCCTTGGCTCCTGACAGCAAGAATGAGACCTTAAAAGTCATGTCATTCCTCCTATCACTTTCTACCTCTCTCAGATAGAATCTAAAGCCTTTACCATGACCTTCAACGCGCTGCATGATCTGGCCCCTGGGGCCTCTGTGCCCTCACCTCGTTTCCTTCTTCCCCTCCTGCTTAAGGTCAGCTCGGGCTGCCATGACAAAATACTATGGGCTGTGCAGCTTAAACAACAGAAATTTATTTTCTCACAGTTCTGGAGGCTAGAAGTCCAAGATCAAGTTCTAGGCAGGTTTGGTTTCTTACAGACAGCCATCTTCTCCCTGGGTCTTCACGTGGTCGACTGTCTATGCATATGCATGTCTATGTCCAAATTACAAGTCATATTGTACTAGAGCCCACCTTCATTCATTGCTAGCTTCTAAACAGATGAGTAATTTTGGCCCACCTAATCTTTCCATGCCTCAATTTCCTTTCCTGTAACATGAAGCAATTGGCCTGAAATCAATTATTGCAACTCACATTAAGCAATGTATTTTACATCACTACCCTGTACTTATATCTGCATGTATTTTAAAAAAAACAACACTGAAATTATAGTTTCATGAAATAAGACCCCTGAGAACCACAATGTACTCTGATTTTTTCATATATATATATATATATATATATATATATATATATATATTAAATGCTTTGGTAATGATTAAGGACTAAAGCTGTGCGTTCCCCCAAAATTCATATGTTGAAATCCTAACCCCCAATGTGATGGTATTTGGAAGTGGGGGTCTCTGGGAGATGATTAGGTCACGTGGATGAAGCCCTGAGGATGGATTAATGCCTTTGTAAAAGAGAACTCAGAGAGCTCTCTTGGTTCCTCTCTTTCTACCATGTGAGGATACAGCGAAAAGTCCGAATCTGCAACCCAGGACCCAACCAGGCTAGAACCCTGATCTCAGACTTCCAGCCTCTAGAACTGTGAGAAATTTCTATTGTCTTAGCCGCCTAGTCTCTGCTTTCATGCCAGCAGCCTGGACAGACTAAGACAGTGGTCTACTGCATTAATTTCACAACCCAAGTACTTGGGCAAGTAACATCAGCTTCCCGAGTTTCAGTTTCATCATCTGTAAAATGTGAGAAGTAATACTTTCTTCATAGGGTTATTGATTAAGTAAGGATTCACTGAAGCTCTGGGTTTAGCCCAGGATTGATGCTAGCTTTATCTGAGAACCCAACTAGCGGAACTAGATCATACCTAGTACCGTGATTACATTAAAATATATATAAAGAACAGGATGTAAAAACAGTCCCAGGGTGTGTGTGTGGGGGGGGTGGACGGTGGACGTTGGGGTGGGGGACCTGCATTATTTATAATACAAGAATACCAGCTTTGCCACGTAGTTCAAAACCTTCCCTTCAGTTGCCAGAAACGCAATGTAGAAACACTCCCATGGCATTATACATGCGTGGGAGGTCTGAGGGTGAATGGAAAACAGCTTATTTTGGAAAAGGATGCATACCATCAAGCAGTGTGTCAGTTTCAATGTAAGTGAGAGAGTAGCCTTAGTTTACATGCCTATTCAGCGTCCCACTGGGGTGCTTTTCAGTCAAAATGTCTTTATAAATTTCTAGTTGCCAAATACCTACCTTCCATTTTAAAGCAATGTTATTTCAATAGTTTTGCTCTCCAAGAGGTGGTGAGCAAATTGGATTTTTGTAAATCAGCTATCATGCTCCCACTGGCTTAAATTATAACTTGCAGAGGTTTTGTTTTTAATTCCTGATTCGTTTTCCACCCTACGGCTTAATTGAAAGTCTCCCTGCTTCCTCCACCCTGCCCGCATCAGTCAGAGGTCTTCGTTGAGAAAAATAGAATGCATTCTAGCAATTTACACAGAAATGGAATTTATTAACGGATATGAGGTCACTTACAGAAATTCCTGGAGGGCTAGAGTCAGAATAAGAGTAAATGAACATGCAAGCCACGCTGCAGGGCAGCTCCAGCAAAGACAGTTACTGTCCCTGGGTACAGACACTGTGGCTCCCGCCGCTGAGCCCAGGTTCTGGATGCCAGAACTCTCCCTCCTCTGCTATTGAAAGCTGAAATGTCTCACTTCTCCATTATCTGGAAATTGGATTCTAGGAAACAGCTCTTTCCTTTTCACTTTCTTCCAAATTAAAGTGGCACATGGGTGCCTCTGATCAGAGAAGTCAAGATCACTTGTCTGCACCCAAGCTGCAGGGGAAGCTGGGAAAGGAAGTCTGGCTTCTAACCTTGGTCAGTGTGGCGGGGGGGCGGGGTGGGGGGATTTTGTCTTGGGAAATTCCCCCCAAAATACTGGATGGTCATAAAAATGACCATTATTTACTACGCACCGTCTTTACACAATCCCTCTCAGTGTAAGCAAAAATCTTCAAAGTGAAAAGAGAGACAATAATTACCTACCATGAAGCCAGACATGTGTTTGGTGCTTTATGGAAATTGCCATGTGTAGACAAAGTAATTCCATATATAAAACCTACTTTTGAAGGAGTTTATAATTTAGTTGAAAAATAGATAACCAGATAACTAAGGATGGTAAGTGACAGTACTGGAGACCTTTGACATTCAAGAGGACAATATCAGGAGACGTTTGGAGTCCCAAATTTGCAAATATGGATAATGTGTTCATTGAGAACTACATGTTTCCTGTGCATATCCTCATTGCCTTTTCAATTATATTTTCTCTTTAAACAAAGAAACAGAGTTGGTTTCATTTTCTAAGAATACATGAAATAATAATAACCTCTTATCCACAAAGCAAGTTGAGATGAGAATGCTGAGTGGCCAGCTAGGTGTACTCAGTAGTAGAATCACTCAGGATCAAATTATAGTACTTAAAGAATTAGTGAAAGAAGGTCAAGGAAGGTTCAATAGAGGAAGCAAAATAATCCAAACTCTTTTCTATAGATTATTTAAAAAATATGTGATCTAGCCCTTATCAATTCTCTGACCTCATCTATATTATTCGCCCCTTCATTTTCTATACTTCAGCCACTCTGGGCTTCTCTTTGTTCTTCTAGTATACCAACTTTTCCTGCCTAGGGCCTTCCTCCCTGATCTTTGCATGTCTAGTTTCTCCTCTCATTTGGGTCTCAGATCAAATGGCACATTCTCTGAGAGAACATTCTCTGAACACCAGGGTAAGTGGCCACTCCCTTTGTCTGCTTTCTAGCATATATTGTTTTATTTCTTTAAAAGTACTTCATTTAGCCCTAGCCGGTTTGGCTCAGTGGATAGAGTGTCGGCTTGTGGACTGAAGGGTCCCAGGTTCGATTCTGGTCAAGGGCATGTCACCTTGGTTGCGGGCACATCCCCAGTGGGGGGTGTGCAAGAGGCAGCTGATGGATGTTTCTCTCTCATCGATATTTCTGACTCTCTGTCCCTCTCCCTTCCTCTCTGTAAAAAATTAATAAAATATTTTTTTAAAAAATAAAAATAAATAAAAGTACTTCATTTATTCATTTCCAATTAATTGTTGGTCTCCTCCTTCTTGAACATAAGATCCATGAGCAGGGATCTTATCTGACCAGCTCCCTGCATCCAAGACAGTGTGTGGCATACATTAGGTACTCTGTGGTTATGGAAAATTAATGAGTTAAACATTCAAGGAATGTTTAAGGACAGGCATTCTAGTTGAAAGAATAGAAGAGCACATATAATTGGCACTGAGGCATAAAACAGCTTGACACTCTGTGGAGGTCAAATGTAGGCAGGCACAGGTCGGGAAAGCCACCTGTGCCATGCTTCAGAGAGGAAACTTATTCCTTCAGAGAGTGAGGAGCGATTGAAAGGGTCTAACCAAAGGTGAAAGGAAATATACTAGATGGGAGCATGATGTAGGTAGACTAACCTGGGGAGATGAAGATGATGACAGTAGGGGTGCTTAACATCAGGGTGAAGACCTGGTGTTGGATCTGCTAGCTACAGACACTTTTTAAAAGCCAGGTCATTAGATGGGTTTGGCAAACACTGTGTAAGATGAACTGGAGTATAAAGAAACTAGAGTCAGGGAGACTAATTAGGAGTTTTAAATATCCCAGATGGCACCAGGGTCTAAACAAAGACAGCATAATTAACAATGACAAATGAGGGGCCAAGAGACATTGTAAAGAATCAAAAGGATTTGACCCAGATTGACTATTGGGGGTCAAAGAAATTGGTCAGTTTCTGCTGAGAGCCCTCTTCCAGATTGCAGACTGCTAACTTCTGGTTGTACCCTCACAGGGCAGGAAGAGGACGGGAGAGCTCTCTGAGGTCTCCTTTATCCAATTCATCAAGCCTCCACCCTCGCCCCCTCATCACCTCCCAAAGACACCCTCCCAATACCATTACATTGGAGTTAGGTTTTGAACCTATGAACTGGGGGGACACAAACATTCAGTCCATTGCACTGACCTTGACCTTCCCTTCCTCCCTTGGCTCCCACCTGTCCTTGGAGCCTGATTCTCTAGCCATCTCACCATTTCTGTGGTCTCGTTCCCATTCTTTTGGCCAGACTTGATGTCTATTGTGCTCAACCAACAATCTTATTGGCTTAGCACCTAATAAACTAAGGAGACTTACAAAACAAGATTAAAAACAAAGATATTTGACTACTACTTGAAGTAGTGGAAATAAAGAGATAAACTTTCTTTCAAGTGTAGAGTAGTTTCAACCACACTTCCAATGGCTCCCCAGCAGAAATCTCTGTATTCGGAAGGAATGTGAAAAGAAAACAGCTGGAATGATAGCAAGATGCCAGCCCATCCCCAGCCCATCCTGCTCCAATAATCCCAATATGCCTGTGCTTTAACCCAGAGCAACACTCTCCAAATCATTGTGCAGAGTGGATATGGACATATACCCAAGATATCGCTGAGATTTAATTCAAAAGGCTTCGGAGGCCCCCAGAGATCAAAGCTGGGCTGTTACATAGCAGTTACAGGAGACAAATTGCTACAGAACACAGAGCAAAAACAATTTAAGGTCTTCATTGGTGCAGCCTGCCATGGACCATGTCCTTCAGGATTTAATAAAATTTAGATTATCCGAATCAAATGGCGAGGACATTTGCAAAATCAAGTTACTAGATAGCACTTTTAAATGACTCGTGTTACCAGGAAGCTCTACAGACCTAACCGTGACCTGCATTATCCCTGAAGGGTGTTCCGCTGCTCGGGAGGCTAAGCTCCTGGAAAACCGATCACGTGATAAATATAAGATTTCGGTTTGTGGTGGCACCTGTGGGTGCAGGGGATGGCGGGGTAGAGGGCAGAAATTTAGTGAACATAATAACAAAGCAGGTGGAGGTGGAAGAGGGCTATCACCTTTTGCCCTAGTATCTGACCACTTCTCACCTTCTGGTCTCAGTTTCTGCAATGTTTTTCTAACGTGTCTCCTTATCTTCACTCTTATCCCTTACGGTCTATTCTCATCACAGCCGTCAGAGTGATCCTTTTAGAACTTAGGTCCGATTATGCTCCTGATCCAAACTCTCCAATGATTCCTCGCCTCACTCAGAACAAAGCAGTCCTGGCAAGGCTTCCAAGACCTGAATGAGCTTACGGGACCCTCCACTCAGACACACAGACACACACACCCCCACACACCTCTCTTGTGTACTCTCCCCCGCCTTCAACTCCAGCCATACTGGTCTGCATGCTGGTCTTTGCACAAGTGCAAGCATGTTCTCACTTGGGGCCTTTGCTGGAGCTCTCCCCTCAGCAGAAACACTCTCCCCCAAGATGCACACCTAGCTGACTCCCTTGACCTTCCCCAAGTCTGTGCTCAGATGTCTCCTTCTCCATAAGACCCGCCCCGTCCTCTCTATTGAAAATTGCTGCTCCCCTTCCACTTTCCTCTTCTCATGTTCTATTTCCCCCTAGCATCCATCTTTTCCTAGCACACTATACACAGGGTGGGGCAAAAGGGGTTTACAGTTGTGAGAACATGAAGCAGAGTTCATTCTTACATCACTATTTATTAATTATTGTATTATTTTCCTATCTTTGCTTACCTCTTGTTACATGTATTGACTATGGTCTGTCTCCCTGCTAGAACATAAGCCCTATAATCTCAAGGATATTTGTGGGGTTTTTTTTTCACTACCATATCCCCACAGCCTAGAAGAGTACTTAGCATTTAGTAGATGTTCAGTACATTTCAAGTTTCTAAAATTCTAAGCCTCTGAGCAATACGAAGGTTTGGGTGCAGACAAAATGTATGGAAGGAACTTGAAAGGCAGGATTCCTCCCTAGCCACAAACGATGAAAATACTTGAGGGGATTGAAGGATGATGATGAAAGCAGCGTCTGGTGAATTCTGGAGAGTGAAATAGATGCCTTACCTCACGGACAGAGCCCCGGGGAGTCCCAGGACCCCCATGGGGGGCTGCCTGCCTCCCATACCCATGCAGAGAGGACCCATGTAGCATCTCAGAGAGGTGACACCCCGAGAGGGGACAGCGCAATGGAGAGAGGGGCAGGACCAAAGACGGCCATCTGGACAGAAAGGAGGGAGGTCTCAGTGTGGGCCCAGATATCCCCTCCCAAAACCTGGCAGTATGTGGCCAACCCTCCCCCAAAACCTTCACACCACCCCAGGGGGAATAGAGTAATCCCTAAAAACGGTTTAATTTTTCCCACCACCCCTCTGAGATAAAGGTAGAAATTATAACTAAGTTACGTAAAAATGAAATTCTACTTCCTGTGTGCCAAAGTTCCAACCTGCCTCCTTTTATTTTATGTCAAAACAACCACTAATATCTTAAGAAACCGAATGAATTTTAAAGACATTTTGGTCAGGTGCCAGGCAGAGACGAGCTTGGTCCCCAGGAGTCTGGGACAGGCACTTCGTATCCTCGGCTGACCTTGTGTTTGCTTCCGTAGGGAAATTAGAGGAGCCTCAGGCGACTGCACACAGCTAGTAATTGCCATGGCAACCAAAGGCCCAATCACCCGAGCTTTATTCCAAACTGCTTTATCAGGAGTGAACTGCAGACAGTGTCGGAAAATGAAAGATGAAAAATTCATATTCTCTCTCCTTCTCCTCCTTTCTCTTGTTCTGAAAGTGGCCCATCCTTTCTCTCCCTAAAATTATTCCGAATGCCTTTTCTTTCTTTCTCTGATCTGTGGTCTGATTCATGGATCCTCCTGCTTGATGAGGTGAGGTTTGGGTAGAATTAGCACAGAGCGGTTGCCTCGGGGGGGGTTACCCCCTCTTCCCCCCCATGTCACACATTGGCAAGGCTGGCAGAATGGCGGGGTGTCCCTGAAGAGGCCACCCTGGGGCAGGCACATCTCTGGTCTGTGGAAGGGGATCCACGACCCTGTCACTCTATTGTCGGGAGCGGACCTACACCGAGATAGAAAAGTTGTCATGTCAGGCTGTTTCTGGACTTAGAGCTGTGTTAATAAATAAATGATGGCTTTCTAACCCGACCTTTGTCAGGGTTTTTTATTTTTTCCTCTGATCTATCACTTAAAGTAGGAGACAGTAAACATAAAACTATGTGGCATACAGTTCAGGTGATGGGTTCTCTGGTTGCTATGGCAATTATTCTGGCAGAAGTCAGTATTTCCTCTAAAATCACGTGTACCACCTAATTCCCTCCCAAAGGCCTTCCCTCCAAATACCACCACATGGGAGATTAGGTCTTCAACATATGAATTATTGGGGAGGAGCGGCGGGAGCACAAACGTTCAGTCCATAATGAAGGCCTTGCAGAAAGGGCATCGGATGTGGCTCCCAAGAGCTGGTTCCCTGACTAGGGGGGGATGTAGGACCAGGCCTTTCAGCATCCTGGGCTAGTTCCTCCTCTGAGACACAAAAGGGAAGGACTGAACACTGTGCTTAAAAATGTGGTTTAAAAATGCTGTGACTAGCCCTAACCGGTTTGGCTCAGTGGATAGAGCATCGGCCTGCGGACAGAAAGGTCCCAGGTTCAATTCCAGTCAAGGGCATGTACCTTGGTTGCGGGCACATCCCCATTAGGAGGTGTGTAGGAGGCAGCTGATCGATGTTTCTCTCTCATCGGATGTTTCCAACTCTCTATCCCTCTCCCTTCCTCTCTGTAAAAAAATCAATAAAATATATTTTAAAAAATAAAAATAAATAAATAAAAATGCTGTGACTCCACCATCAGCTGGTGCCTGGCTCCTGTGGGCACTCCAAAAATGTGGCCCAATGAATGAATGAATGTATAGGTTGGGTGCCTGTGGAGAGAAAGAAATCCCCTGGCCGCTACGTGATTCCGAGATCCTTTATCAAAAGACACACTTTTGAAATGAAAGAAATCATCCAGGTGAGAATCACAACTATAGGCATCCAATTGTCTGAGTGGAAGATGTTTCAATGTTTTTCCGTTTAGTAGTTGTTTTTTACATAAGCCCCAAGGCAATACCATTTCCTGACTATCTGGTGAGGCTTACTGTTTCTTTTCTCTTGACCTTTCTACAGCACCTACTGTGACCTGTGACTCTGGCTAAGGGATCATCTTAGGTTAGTAGAGTTGAGAGTCATCTTCCCTGTACTTCATGTTGATCTTGTCTGACACTCTGATCCTCATACAAACCCTGACATTTTAAACTCCGAGCCCCATGCCTAGTTATCTTATATCAACACTCCCTTGCTTTCGTTAACCCAGCTTGAAGCAATGCTATGTCGTTTTCAGGCGCTTTCCCACATTTTTGGAGAAGATAACCGTAAGTAATACGCCTAGATTTGGTATTTGAGTTATATGATGGGTAGACGCACAAGCTAACACAGTGCCTGGTACAGAGCCTGCCTTTTGTGAGGGTTTGTTGAATGAATAAATAACTGCCATCTAAAGATTCTTCCCAAGACAAACCTTTCCCTCTGCCTGCTAACATCCCTTCACTTGCCAGTCACTCTGCCCTAGATTCTCGAGTCCATGTGTTCACCACAGACAAAGGCGTGGGCCCGGATTCTACACGAATTCTGCCATGAACATCACAGCCCTTATTCCTCCCCTCCGGTTGTTACTCCCATGTGCCCTTCAACACAAACAAGGTCCCTGGCTGGCAGTGTAGTCTTCCTCTGAGTCAGAGCTCTTTAACAAGAATACAAAGCAGGCGGGGAGGAGGAGGTTCATTTTACCGGGCCCTGCAGGGTGTGCAGGTAGATTTTTTTCTGATTGGCAGGCAACATCAGACCCTCTTTTATTAGAACATCTGCCCTGTCATGGCCCACTGCACCTACAGCAGCATTCTACCCTACACAGCCTACCAAGACTTTTACTCCCAAGATTACCTTAAAATCTTCTTTCAGGGAGGGCTAGTCCCCGTCAAAGGGATGGAAAGTGACAGACTTCATTCAGAAAATTAGTTCATTATCATTCATACTGTGGTAGTGGGTTGAACAGTGTCCTCCAAATAATCATGTCCACCTAGCTCCTCAGAATATGGCCGTATTTGAAAATCGGGTCTTTGCAGGTATAATCAATTAAAATGAGGTCATATTGTTTTAGAGTGAGGTCATATCATATTAGCCCAATGAATGGTGTCCTTAGAAGAGGACAGACACACCGGGAAGGAGGCCATATGACAACAAAGACAGAGACTGGAGGGATGCAGCTACAAGTCAAGGGATGCCAAGGATTGCCAGCCACCTAGGAAGAGAGAGGCCTTGAGACAGAACATAGCCCTGATGAGAGCTTGATTTTAGACCTTTCAACACTGCAGAACCCCCCCTCCCATTATATTAGGTATGAAAATATTGCCTGGATTTTATGCCATGATGTCATCGGTCATCAAAGGCTTAGATCATTATTAGGGGAAGGGGAAGAGAAGAGAAGATCAAGCTCACACAGGCTCAATAGTAAAGCACTGAGCTAGATGTTTGATGTGTATACACCCAGAATTTTATGTAATACCCAAATCAAAACCCTGTGAGATGGTCTATTAGTTAGGATGTTTTCAAGAATCTGACAAATTCAATAGATTAAAAAGGCAGTGAGGACATAGACAAATTGAATAATAAAATAAACAAAGTTATTTGTACACTAGAGAGAAAGAGAAATCTGATATCTCATATAAAGAATATACATTTTATGTCCACAGAACACATACCAATCATTGTAAGGTAAGTCCCTCTGAGATTGTATAACCCGAAGTCACTAGTCTCAAGAAGGACGGTGAACAAAGAAATTGGTGATCATATAAGGAAATCTAAACAAGTGTCGATGATAAAAGTAACAGAGGACTATATTGAGAGATATAGAGAGGAGGTGAGATTAAAGTGCTGGACACATAACATGTAAGATTGGAGGGTTTTGATTATGCAGGAAAAGGGTGGAAAGATCAAATTAAATATAGACTTAAATTGTGTATGCCTCTTAATGTGAAGAATAACTACCAAAAGGACACAGGAAGAGGTTGTAACACTTCCAAATCAGGAGAGAGAAGCTAAGGGGAATGTTCTCTGAATCTTCTCCAGGCCACCTCGACTCCTCTGTACCCTTCAGCCCTAGTGCACATCACCAGGAAAGAACCTGGTTAGGGCTGCACAGCCAAGGAATTTGCTACTCCTGGTTCCACTTGGCAGGAGGTGGGGGGAGGGAGGCAGGAAGATGTTGTTTAAATGGTGTCTGTGGTTAGGGAGCAGATACTTCCAAGAGAGATGATGTCTATTCCACGTGGTACATTGATGCAGCTAATCTGAGACCACATAGCTGTACAGATTGTCTCTATATTCAAAACAAATGCTAGAAGATTTTGATTTCCCAAGTGGTATCTATATAACAACTTTCAGGATCAGATTAACTTGCAATTTAAAAAAAAAGCATATGATGTCCTCCACCATATATACACCTACACACACCCACACACACACACAGATACACAAAGTACACACCCCACAGAACCCCTAAGGTGCAATCTGTATGGCACCATGTGGGCAGAAATGGATGTGTGAGCAACACCAGCACAAGAAGTGTCTCCAAACACTTATTCTTCCCTCCCACAACCTCTCCAATGCCATTGTGTTGAGTTTACAGCTTTGAAAATGTAATTACCACTTCTACTCACGGGAGAGTAGGTCCTGAGAATTTTAACAGGACATACTAGAAACAGATTGAGACCTCAATGAGCGATGGATAAAATAAGCACAGCCACCATTTCTTGTCTCCTAGGAACCTAGAGACCAACCTGGGCTTAGGTCAACCTTTCCTTGAATCCCACTGTCATTGTCACATCCCTCCATCGGATTTGAAAATTAAACCGCACCGAGTACAGCTCCAAGCAAGACCATAGTGAGAGCCCAGAAAAGCTATTTGAATAAACAGGATCTAGAATGTTCCCGCTTTCTGCTGTCGCTTCCCCAGCAACATTCATGCCTTTGGGATTTCAGGAGCAGCGTCCCTGCCAAGGCGGCTGCTTTCATGATATGAGCTAGGGGTGCTAAGAAGCTCCTCTTGTCCCCAGATATCTGCCTTGTAAGGCTGCCATGAGGCCTGCGAACCCGCGTGAAATGACACGTATTTTACTGAGAAGGAAGGAACATACAACTGTCCGCATCGGACAATGATTTGGTGGGATCTTGAGGGAAGAAGTCCCAGAACGAGCAACTTTTGGAGAAGGGACCCAAAGGTCCAGACAGGAGATGCCGCTGAGCCAGGCAGGGAAGGCCTCTGAGCCTGAGCCTGGGGAAAGGTGAGGGAGGAGGGGAGAGGAAGGCACTAAACAAGGCAAACTTCACCCACTTAATTCTTCCACCTGGAGCTGAGAAATGGAAGGAGAGATGTGGACACTGCTGGGGAAACCACAGGCCTTACACAGACCTTCGTCCCATAACAGCTGCTTTATGGGACGTCCATAACAGGTCCCACTGGGCCTCTGCTGTAAAGACTAGAGGCCCAGTGCACAGATTCATGCACCGGTGGGGTCCCTCGGCCTAGCCTGCAGGGATCGGTAGACCTCCGCACAGCCACCCGCTGGGCTCCAGCCCGCTGTCTGCGTTGATCCCGCACAGCACGAAGTAGTGCATGAAGCAGCAGGTGGCCAGAGAGGAGACCGAGCCCAGGCTGAGCACTCTGCCGCTCCCCCTCATCCCGCCCTGCTGCGCCTGACACAGCTGCAGCTCGGGCACCCAGGGGGGTGTCCGTGGGAGAGGCTTGTGCAACAGCATCTGTGCTCACCAGCCCTGAGGCCGGCATCTGGCACCTGTCTATCAGCTGAGCAGTGCTCCAATTGTGGGAGTGCACTGACCACCAGAGGGCAGCTCCTACAGTGAGCATCTGCCCCCTGGTGGACAGTGAGCATCATAGCTACCAGCTGGTCATCTGGCCATCTGGTCGTCCAGTTGCTTAGGCTTTTATATATATAGATGTGAGGAATATACTACTTTTCTATGAAAACAATACGGACTTTGGGGTAAGGGAGGAGTGTATGGGGCGGGGGGGGGGGTGGAGGGGCTAGATGTTGATGATGGAGACTGGACTTGGGGTGGTGAACACACAGTACAGTGTACAGATGATGTGTTGTAGAATTGTGCACCTGAAACCTGTATAATTTTGTTAATCAGTGCCACCCCAGTGAATTCAATAAAAATAAGACAGCAAATACAGACTTGCTTTGAGGTTAATTGCAAGATCCACATGGCTATTTTAAAGAGAGGAAAACCAGGAGACTTCACCATCAAATGTCGCGCTTACAGTGGCCCTTTTGACCTGGACTCAGATTTTCTTGGCTCATTCCCCTTACCAGCCCTGGCTAGTGACGTCACTGTGGGCCTGGGAAAGCTGCTTGCTCATGAACCTCATGGATAAGAAGCGAAGAAGCCGACCCAGGGACGCCCCTTCTTCCCGCCTCTGTCCACTCTCCTGCGTCTTATCCAGTCACCACCTTTAGAAGCATCTTTGGGACCAGCCAACACAACGGGTGTTTTTTTTTTTCTACCTTAATTCCTTATTGCTGAACACCACAAGCTCCCAAATTCATCAGAATTATTCCACCGAGGATAACCTGCATCTGCGGGCCTCCCACACCTACCTCTCTCTCGGCTTCTATTTCGACCTGGACGATGTGGCTCTGGAGGGCAGGGGCCACTTCTTCCACGAGTTGGTGGAGAAGAAGTGTGAGGGTGCTGAGCATCTCTTAAAGTTGCAAAACAAGCATGGTGGCCGCATTCTCTTCCAGGATGAGCTGAAGCCTTCCCAGGATGAGTGGGCAAAACTCAGGATGCCATGGAAGCCGCCCTGGTCTTGGAGAGGAACCTGACCCAGGCCCTTTTGGAGCTGCATGTGCTGGGTTCTACCTGCGCAGATCCTCAGCTCTGTGACTTCCTGGAGAACCACTTCCTGGGTGAGGAGGAGAAACTCATCAAGAAAATGGGCGACACCTGACACCTCTGCAAGCTGGCTGGGCTTGGGGAGGAGGAGGAAGAGGAGGAGGAGGGGGAGGAGGAGGAAGAGACGCCTTGTTCTGGGAAGTCAGTATTAAGAACACGTGTTCTTTTCTATCAAAGTTCTTCAGAAGTTGTTTTCTGTTTGAAATCTTATCATGAGTATGCAACCAAAATAGGTCTTCTGGCCTGGCCGGTGTGGGGTGGCCAGTTCAATTCCTGGTCAGGGCACATGCTCACGAGTTGCGACTCAATCCCCAGTGTGGGGCATGCAGGAAGCAGCCGATCAATGATTCTTTCTCATCATTGATGTTTCTCTCTCTCTCCCTCCCCATTCCTCTCTGAAATCAATAAAAATATATTTTTAAAAAATAAACCCTCTGTACGCTTGTAAGTTTGGATAGTCCAGAATTCAGAATTCAGGGCACATAACACAGCCGGTTCAGGTCAGAGCCGGTTGGAATCTTCTGCTTCCTTTGGAACTAGAACATCCTCCGCGTTACCCGGTGAAATGGACCTGAGACAGGCTTGGTACCGTTTGAAGTGACTGTGTTTCCAATCACAGCTCTCCCTGGCCTGGGAAGTTTAAGACATTTAGTCTGGCCTTTCGTTTAGTCTCTGAATCATTAACAGGCTGCCTGGTCGGGCAAGTGGAGAGGTACTGCTGTCATGGGGAACAGATGTGTTTACCTCCCCACTCTGTCTCTCACCAGCTGTGTGGCCGTGGTGGATCCTGATATCGCCCTGAATTTTGCTTTTCTCATCTATAAGGTGGGGATACAGATTGCTAGACTGCTGGGCCCACTGGGCTGCTGAGAGAATCAGAGATCATGGAAGCACCTTGTGAGCGGTACAACTCAAAGAACTAACTGTCAGGACCCTTCTGATGGGGCACATATCATCATTTGTGAAACATTTGTTCTCTGTGGCGTCTCTGTGTTTATCTAACCTGTGAGTAGCTACCACCTCATCTACTTTTGCTAGTTTATTTGTTCTTAAGTGGCTGGAAAAAGATAGCACACCAAGATGCAGATTTTACTATCTGGGTGACCTTGTGCAGGTTATATAACCTTTCTGAGGTCATCACCAGAACAATTGGGAATCCTAATAGTTAACTTGTGGGGTGTCAAAGATTACAAGCAGCAGGCGCTTGATACTTCATAATTACTTATTATGCTGCTCTCACTCCCCACCTCTGTTCTTCAGTTTTTCACAAGGGTCTCAAAGGATGGCCTGGATCCTTCACTTCAAAGCCCTGTCTTAAGGAACCTGGGACACTTCCCACTGGCACTGTACTGTTCACCTCCACTCAAGTTGTAAAGATAGACTCTTCAGTAGATATGGGCTATTTACGTTACTTATTCCTTTTGAGGGAGCTTCGATAGTTGGTGCCTTTGAGGACGTTAGAGGTGAAAGTGCTCTTAGAAACACCATCTAGCAAAGTGGTTCTCATCACAGCCTCCCCTTAGACATGAATTCCAATGCAACAAATCTTAAAGTGGAGAAAACTGTATAAGTATTAATGTTTTTCTTTCCCCCAAATCCCTGTGAAATATAGAAATATTACATAACTAGTAGCCCTGCATTTGTAAAAAGACAACAATCTTGTTAAGAAAACTATTTGTTGCAAACCATAATTAACGAGGCACCATCTGTGACATCCAGTGTTCTCTGCATGAGCGGAGACAATCCAGGCACATTTTAGGCTATTTTTAGAGCAGATGGGAAAGAGAAAAGGGTGTAACCAAGCAGAAGCATGGCATGAACTATCTGATCGGTTGCATATGCTACGCTGTTGAGAAATTTTTATTTAATATCTATTGTAAATGCATTCATTTTCCTAGAAAACTTTATTTGCAATCTATATTCAGCTTTATATTCTCCCACTGACCCTAAACATCGCCTTCAGAATGATTCTTACAAAATACCTGCTTCCTCTTCCATCTTCAGGTAAAGCTTAAACCTCTGAACTTGGGATTCAAAACCTACATTTCAGTCCTTCCTGAGCCTCCAGATTGAGCTGTCATGGCCAGCCCTCTCTAGCTGCTGTTGCCCAGTGCCCATCCGCCAAATTTATACTCTAACGGCCCCCAAATATGTTCACCCAGGAGCCTTGCCTGGGATCTCTCTCCATAGCCCATCTCTCCTCTCAGGTTGTCAAAATCACACTGCTCTTCCAAAGTAAGACACTTCATCCAGTAATTTCTCTCATCCGCTCTCAATGTTTGTTCTTAAAAAAACATCTGTAGAGCTCCTAAACTGTGATAGCACTTAAACAGTGTCTGTAAAAATAGCATGGCACTTCAGTTAACTGGGATATTTGTATTTGCTTAAATCAAGTCTGTTGAAGTCTAATCTACATACAGTGAAACTGACTTTTTTGTAAGAATGTAGAATTCTTCCCTCACTGGTTTGGCTCAGTGGATAGAGCATCAGCCTGTAGACTGAAGGGTCCCAGGTTCGATTCCAGTCAAGGGCATGTACCTTGGTTGTGGGCACAGCAGGGGGTGTGCAGGAGGCAGCTGATCGATGTTTCTAACTCTATCCCTCTCCCTTCTTCTCTGTAAAAAAATAAATAACATATTTTTAAAAATGTAGAATTCTATGATATTTTTGTTAAAAAGGTTTCACTGAAGTATAATTGACATACAATAAACTGTATATATTTAAAGTGTAAAATGGGATAAGATTGCAGTATGTATACACTGATGCAGTCACTACTGTAATTGAGATAACGAACATATCCATCACCCCGAAGTTTCCTCATGCACCTTTGTGAGTCCTCCCTCGCACTCCTCTGGAACCTTGACTAACAACAAGATTTAAAGGACGAGCAAAAGAAAAGGAATTAACCTATTGGGCAATTTGGAGTCTTTCATGAGATTGAGGGGTGCTCTGAAAAGTGGGAGAAGTACCCAGAAAAGTGATGGCACTAAAGAAGTCAAAGGAGAAGAGAACTTCGAGAGTGAGCCATGCAAATTCTAAGAAAGGTCAAGTGAGATATAGACTGAAAATGAACCACTGAGACATCCCATGTTCATAAACACACTTAATATTAAGATGACAGAATTCCCCCAATAGATCTACACATTCAATAGAATCTGCTAATGGGTATGAGGCTTCTTTGGGGATGGTGAAAATGTTTTTAAATTAATTATAGTGATGGCTGCTCAGCTGCAAATATATTAAGAATCATTGAATGGTACTAAAGAGAATGGTATGGTATATGAATAATATATTTTTAAAAGGGGTTTTTAAAAAGCACCTCTGGATTTGCTCATTTGGGAGTTATTAGTGACCTTAACGAGAGCAGTTTCCATAATGATGGGAGTACTAGAAAGGGGGAAGCTTTAGAAGGACTGTTATTCAGAGAGAGGGAGAGGGCGAGAGAATCTAGTAGAAAGAAATGGAAGCTATTAGATCAGAGCAGGTGGGGGGCAGGTGGAGGGGTGGGGGGACAGTGACAGTGTGAAGTTCTAGAGCCCATTGAACTTGAGTTTCCAACACTGGGTGAGGGTCTATCTTTTCTCTGATTTAAAAAGGGGGAAATTTTCTCCCTGAAATCTGTCCAGGTCTGGCCTTTTCTTCCCTAAGATAATGTGGTTGCTTTCTCCAAGGGTTTCCATCGTTGACATCTTACCAACCAATTACTCCTCATTAGTCAGGATTCGGGTAAGGGAAAGGATCAGACTGCAAAGAATATTATAGTCCCCAGTGATTATAATCTTTATTCTTTAATCTCAAAAATATGGCTTTAATATCAAGGAAGTAAAATGCCAGCATCTCTGAAAAATGTTGTATTTGCCAGCCAAAAAATAGGACTAATGCCATCTACATGGAAGAATATAAAACTGCAGTTAATTTCAAATTGCTAAATAAATCCTCCCCCCCCCCCACACACACACACACTAATATCTGAGCCTAGATAACCATTTTGGAACTCTAGAACATATCCAAGGATTATTCCAATTAACCTATTCCCTAGAATTTATAACCATTTGGTTATGGCCTTTTACCTGAACTCAATTTCTGGGTTCATTATAGTCCAAAGTTTGAGTCCTACCACAGTATTTCTAAAATCTTTGTGTTTTTTCTGAATGCTTAAACTCAGTCCCAGCTGAAATCTCTTGACAAGAAATCCTTCATGTTAATGAAGAATTGGTGGTGGAAACTGCATTAAAAGGATAGTGACGTGTCATCTTTATTAATTTTCCTATCTCTAAGCCATACATTATATCCTGATGGGTGCGCTGATCCTGGGATTGGAAATGTAACAACAATTAGTACCATAGGGGACTGGTTCAGATGTGATACATTTGCAAAGGAAGAACTTCTAACCTCAGCAATTATTCAGTGTGGGCAGCCTTCTTGCCATATCTCGTTTTCATCAGCTGGAAGCTCAATTATGTTAATTTTGGCTGAACAGTGTGTATATGGGTTGAATACCTTTTTAGCCATGATAGAAGACCATTGTTAACCTCCCTTCTATATGAATGTGGGCACAGAAGCCAGAACTGACGCAGTTCAGAAATAATTTTGTTACCAAGATGTATATAGCTCCTGACGCAGTGTTATGTCATCATTCTGCCCTCAGCCATCCTGACTCACTCTTTGCATTGGTGTTCACATTGAATTAGCATAAAGCCAGGACAAAAATATCCCTATGTCACCTTAGGAATACTGACTCATTTATTTTTTGTTGTGTGAATATTCCCTTATTATTCACTTTTACCAATGCATATAATATTCATTTTAAGTGATCATAGCTTTATTTACAGGAGAAACACTGAGAAGTGACTTAACAGAGTGGTTAGGAGCACACACTCAGGGGCCACCACGCCTGTATTTACATCTCAGCTCTGCCACTTGTAACTGATTGACCTTGGGCCAGCGGCCTGACTGGTGCCTCATTTTTCTCACCAGTAGAATGGGAATAGCAGCACCTCCCAGGACTGCAGTGGGAGTAGATGAAATAATCACATCAAGTGCTTAGAACAGTGCTGGGTGCACACACACCCTCAGTAAGTGTTAGCCACTGTTATCAGCTCTTCTTTTAAATTAACTGAGAAAACGGTTCACATTATAAAATGTCAATCTAAATACTAAGTACAGTACTTGGGCTGGAGGAAATTCCGAGCTAAACCAGCACTCGAATGCCCTGCAGAAGAAAGGTTAAAGCCTGAAGCTCAGGGTCAGGACCGTGGGTCCGTCATGGCTGTACCACCGGCCGCGGTGCAGCTCCGTACCCTGCTTCCTTCCTCTGCCCCTCGAAGACACTCTCCACGTATTCTCGCAAGTTACTTCCAGCCTCTAACAATCTATAATGCCTTGAATTCACATGGTCTTGTTCTGTCAGCTAAGCAGTACTATTTACACAAATCTGAACAGAAAGGAATAAGCATCTATAAAATGGTTTTCATGTAGTTAAGAAATGAAAAATAACATGGACAGATTCCAAAATCCAAAACGCACATTTGAGTGCCCTGTCCCCTTGACACACGACCTTGAACAAACACTTTAAGAAGAGCTCCTCTAACACAGTTCGGGGCCTGTCCAGGATTTACAACACACAGAACTGGGACCTGGCCTGACCTGCCAGGGCTGAGCACAGGTGGGACTCCTGGCCTGTGACCCCATTTCTAACCCTCATGTTCTGACACTAACAGTGTGACAGCCCAAAAATAGCTTCTCAGGAACAAAACCAACTTGGTGGTGCATCATTTCAATTAAAATTAAAATGATGACTTGATTTCTAAGATTACTGACTTCTGAAAGCTGTTTTTATCTGAGCTCCCTGAAATAAGAACTCATGAAAAATAACAGAATGATGGTGTTTTACACACTGATTTATTTTAAAGCATAATGTATAAGAAAAGGTAGAGTTTCTCACAAAGTATCTGATAAATACTTTAAAGAAATCTCTAATTAGGGTAAATGTACACACTTTTAGCCACAAAAGTGTAATTTTAAAGGCAAATTTCAGACCTCTTTAGCTACATGATAGCTAATGGCAAGCTTAAGAACAGTAAAAATGTACATTTATAAAACTTTGAGGAAATTTGTGAAAATGTTTTATAAACATTATAAATAAACATCTGTTCTATAATGTGGGAGAAGGCTTCATGATCTACTTACAAATGCTGAAATCCTGCTTTTGTAATATTATAAAGTTATTATACAAGTTTTAATTTACATTCTTGTTTAAACTCCC
The DNA here is from genome assembly GCF_951640355.1 of Cnephaeus nilssonii. NCBI lineage: Eukaryota > Metazoa > Chordata > Mammalia > Chiroptera > Vespertilionidae > Cnephaeus > Cnephaeus nilssonii. The sequence goes on along the minus strand of NC_137075.1, from coordinate 98,336,671 downwards.
TCACTAAGATCAAGCACAGGTTTGTATTCACATGTAAATAAACACATTACTTCTTCCCTCATATTAATGCCCCATCGTAAAAATACACTTGGTCTCAGGAGCAATCAGAGCATAGCAAAGTGCTGCTTTAACTGTTTAATTAAGTGCTGGGTGTCCACGTGATCTGGAAATGCGGCCTCAGACTTCCGAGCAGCAACATAGCTTCTCTGTAGATCTCCAATCTGCAAGAAAGACCAGGATTAAGACCACAGAATAAAACTCCTGAAAAATGAGTAAGGGAGTCAAAACAAGACATACTAGTACTACCTTCATACTGTCCAAACTCAAAGGGTTCCTAAGGGTAAATTGCTTGATTATGCTATTTGGGATTTAGAATTTTTTCACTTCGATAACAATTCTGACTTGAAAAAATATGAGAAAAAGAAAATAACCAATTATATAAATGATTTCCTTGCTGTAAATGCCAATTACTGAATCTTTCCCAAACCCAGCAGCTCCTTAATGAGTATATTTTTAATGACTAGATGTCATATCTTAAAATGTAAAATAATTCTTCTGCAATCCATAATGGTATTAAGTTTAGGCAATATTTGGTGATAACGTTCTTTAAAGTTTATTACACTGTTCCTTAAGGGAAGACATATGTGTATATAATAATTGTGTTTAAAAAATCATTTCTTTCAGGAATGCCCTTATTTATCTGTATTTTTTTTAAACCAAAATGCTGTAGAAAGAGAATACCTTATCAGAGATTGTTGCAAAATTAAAATGCGGCTCATACAAGTGGGGTGCCAAAGATGACGCAGTTTGCAACAGTGCTCTTGCCTGTGGAAAGAAAAGAAAAACCAAAGGTATCTGAGCAGATGTCAGCACTGTATTTGTGATTTTTTTATTTTTATTTATTTATTTATTTATTTATTATTATTATTTTTGGTAAAGAATCCTTTACCCAGGATAGGACCTTAATAAACATGATGTGATAAATACAGATGACATTCCTCATGAAATACAACTTACTAATATACTAACTACTTATATTTTCCAAAACTAGATTAATACTAAAATGTTTCAAAATATGGAGAAAATAAGGGAACTGAAAACTTAGAGTAGATTGTTATTTGAGAACCGCTGTTCTTGTAAAGTTTATATTTCAATATGACAACTCAAAATATAATCCTCTCAATGTTTAAAAAAAAAAAATCTTGTTAATCCAGTGTGTGTTGCTGTTGACTGGGCTAGTGGGCTCCTAATGATCTGTTCTCTAATTCAACAACAAACACACCTAAAGGCCACAGCAAATTTCAAAGCTCCACGCTCTGTGCTGGGTGGCAGTGAGCAAGCAGTTTATTATTCTGCTGCCAGTGCCTGAGGGTTTCCTTGACACTGAAGTGCGAGATGGCCTTTCTAAGGAGGGGATGAAGCTGAGACCTCGGTGACAAAAAGAAAAGTCACTGCAGGATCTGCAAGAACTTTCCGAAGGCCCTGAAGTAAGGGCAGTCCTGCAGGTCTGCAGCGCAGCAAGGCAGCTAACGGGCCGGTACGAAAGGTGTGCAGCAGTCCTCCCTCACCCATGGGGGATGCTCCAAGACCCCAGCGGATGCCTGAAACCAGGGACAGTACCAAACCTATACAGTCTACATTTTCCTTACACATACCTATCGATGATAAAGTTTAATTTATAAATTAGGCACAATAAGAGGTTAACAACAATAGTAAAATAGAACAATTATGACAATATACGTTATATAAATGTCATCTATCTCTCTCTCTCTCTCTCTCTCTCTCTCTCTCTCTCTCTCTCTCTCTCTCTCATAACCAATCTGATAACTGAGACAGCTAAGTGACTGATGTGCAGCGTGGATACAATGGACAGAGGGATGATTCTCATCCTGGGCAGGACAGAGAGGGATCGCACTCAGGATGGCGCTCAATTTAAGACTCATAAATTGTTATTCCTGGAACTTCCCATTGAACATTTTAGGACCATGGTTGAGCGCGAGTAACTGAAACCGAAGAAAGCGAAACCGTGGAAAAGGAGGGACTGCGCAGTGGCAAAAGGTGTCGTCTGAGAGGGAGCCAGAGGCCTCCGAGGCCAAGGGCTGAAGTCCAGGTTTTACTTCCAGTGAAAAGAGAAAGCCTCTGAAGGATGCTCAGCGAAGTAGTAATAAAATAACCTTGTTTGTTTTTTAAAATCCCTGCGGCTGTCCTGAGGAGGATGTCTTAGAGGGCACACTCACTTGCTGACTTGAAAACAAAAAGACCAGCAAGGAGACTCTTGTATTGGTCCAGGCAGGAGGTGGGAGAGGGTGGGGGGGGAGGAAGGTGGCCGGGTTCGGGACGAGGCTTGGAGGTCGGCCTGACAAGAGCTTGTCGACCATGCTGGGGACATGGGGTGGCAGGAGAGGCAGTCCGAACAAGAGGTTTCCAGGGTGCCCCCAGGATTCTGGCTTGAGCAGGTACAACATTTCCCTAAGACAAGGAAGACTGGGGCTGCAGGTCTGTCCTGATAAACCAGATGCTGTTTCGGAGACACGTGACTCGTGCCAGGTCACATCACTAACGCGTGACAGGCTGGGATTCAGACCCAGGCTCCCTGTTAAATTACAGCCTGCGGAGGTGCTGCCGGGACAGCTTTTCTTGGGAGACAGCAGCCTGTCCACTGTGCAGGGCAGGGCGCCGACCTGTTCCACGTGGCCCTTCCGCATCTCCAGCACAGCCAGGTTGTTGTAGGCCTCGGCGTGGTGGTTGTTGTTGACCAGAGCCAGCCTGAAGCACTGGTGGGCCAGACTCGTGTCTCCCACTCCCTGCAAAAGAAACGCACATTTCCGCACACACCGACCCACACGCTTCCTCCTGCCACCTCCTCCCGTCTGAGCAACGAGTGCCAATCATGGGAGTCAAGCGGGGAATTGTATGTGAGAGGATTTAACTCGGGAATATAAAGTGAGTATGGTGACTCTTAGAAACCTCTACATTGCTACCTAAGACTGTTGCCAAGCCTGGATTCACAATTCCTGAGAAGGCCTTCAGACTGACTTGCGCCACCTTTTGTACGACAGAAGTTGTGTGAGAAGAACAACATACCACAGCTATATGTCCCAGGTTGTACCAGACATCAGCTGTCTCTTCTTCGTTTTCGGCCAGAGAAAGGGCCCGCTCGAATGAGGTCAGAGTCATGTCGTACTGCTGGGCATAGAAGCAGCAGAGCCCCAGGTTGTTGAAGAGCTGGCAGTTATAAACCCCCAGCTGCAGGAGGCGCCTTTTTGAGAAGAGAAGACATATTTTGGTGCCAGACCAACTTTACAAATGTTCAGACACATGTATTTTTTACAAAGTTAGAAGTGAATTTATTTTATAATTTTAACACCCCCAAACAGAAGTAGAAAGTATTGCAGTCTATGAAAAAAATATCAAAGCAAACACAAAAGCATGCCTTTTTTTAATGGTACCCATTATGGGAACTGTGTCCAGAGGCAAGGTCAGACACAACTTATCTAAGTTTTTTTTCCCTCCAAAAAGCTTGGTTAGAGAATCAAAATAAGACAAAAATAGTCACAAAAAGTAAAACCCACACATTTTTGCTTCATAACGCTTTCGTACCCATAGGTAAGCTCCTAAACCTCCTAATCTAATTTGAGGATATTTAGCATTTACTTCCACGTTTTCAGCTGAGTTGGGTCCTGTTTTTGGCGATAAGTACTTTGTAGTTTAGCTGCATCTACCGACCTCCAACGGGCTCCCACCAAAGACAAGACCGCTACAGCTCAAGAAACCCATTTGCTTCTACGCATCATTAATCCCACAGAACAAAGCACAAGAGCTCAAATAAGCAAATGAAATCCAGGCCAGCTGCCCTGAGGAACCCATGACCCGCTTGGGGGCAGGGGAACAGTCAGCTGTGTGAGACAGACAGCATCGATATTATCGCTTATGTGTATCTGGGAAGAACTCTCGCCAGTTGCCAGTTACCTCCTTGTATATTACCTAAGGGCTGAAGAGGAAATCAAAATTTAAAAATTCATCCAGAAACCAGCTGTAGGATAAAATAAGTCTGTGCTCAAAAGAAAACCAGAGAACAGAATTCATTTAGACTGAAAAAATTTGGGGGCCAAAGTTGACAATACTTCACAAAACACGGGACGCTGTTTCAGGTCCCCATTGGGGCTCAGGACCTGGGGCCTGCTTCTCTTTGCAAATCTCACCCCATCTCAGCTTCAAGGCCGTTACATTACACAGAGTGGTATGAATGAAGGCAGACATGGGGGGGAGGGAGGAGCTTCCAGCAGCCATAGAACTGTTACTGGTCAATGACAAAATGGCTAATTCGTACAATGCCATAGGGTTAAACACTCAGGTGGTTATTGGGGGGTGTTTCTACAAGGTGCCAAATATCTGTGCATTTCCAGATTTTTAGAGGTCACTTTTAATGCTCATAAAACACCTGGGTGTTGGAGTTTCTAGTCTCATAAAGACATGGCTTATCCACTATTTCTCTACATTTGATTCCCTCTTGATTACTGTCTCGCCAATATTCCACAGGAAAGGAGTCTCACAAACTGAAGGTAGAGCTCACCTGTAGAAGCGGAGGGCAACTTCTGGTTGATCAGAATAAAAATGGTTGCTCCCAATGCATGCAATGGCCTCCATGTGAGTGTTGTCCTGTTTCAAAACTTCTTTGTAGTATTCGGAGGCCGATGAGATATTGTTCATTTCCTATTCTCCATCAAGACAGAAGAGCAATAATTTTTAAAATATATTTTACTGATTTTTTTACAGAGAGGAAGGAAGAGGAGTAGAGAGCTAGAAACATCGATGAGAGGGAAACATCGATGAGAGAGAAACATCGATCAGCTGCCTCCTGCACACACCCTACTGGGGATGTGCCCACAACTGAGGTACATGCCCTTGACCGGAATCGAACCTGGGACCCTTCAGTCTGCAGGCTAACGCTCTATCCATTGAGCCAAACCGGTCAGGGCAGAAGAGCAATAATTGACTGATATTGCCAAGACATTACTTTGTGACTGGTTTACATTCTCCCATTCAGTGAATATTTATCAAGAACCTACCAGACTGTTCTAGGCCCTGGGGACACAATATAATCCAAAAAGATAAAGTTACTATCCTCAAGGAGGCTGCATCCGGTAGGGAAGACCAACAAATGAACACACATGTGATGTGATGTCGGGCAAGGACAGGGATGGAGAGAAAAGCAGAGCAGGGTGAGGAGACGGGAGGCTGCTGCTTCAGAAGGGCCGCGTAGGGGGTGTCACGGGCACAGGCCTGGGTGAAGAGGGGCTGAGACCGGAGCACATCTGCTGTACATACAAACATCTCTACCGGCACGTGCAGCATAGGTTGCGATGCTAGGACAAACTTTACTAGTGAATGCCAAAGCCACTGTCACGTAAAGAGAAAAAGGACACGCTGGAAATCTTCGTGCCGTAAACTATGCGCCAAGGGAAATGAACTGTAAATTCAAGGGGAATGCTGCATCCGACCAGCTCAGGTCTGCGCTTAGTCCTGATCACCCTACGTGTGCATGGCACTGTCCCCACAAAGACGCTTTCCTCTGGACATCTTCCTTCCTCTGAGTGCGAAGCGCAATTCTCCTTTCCTCACCAAGCCCTCCCCTGTGCCTCATAACAGGCTATGTTCCTCCAACTCCTGGCCAACGTGAAGCAGGGCAAGGAAGAAGGTAGCTGGTTAAAGGGTCTGCGCCCTATCGCCGCCATGGCAGCAGTGACTATCACAGAGACGTGGAGGGAACTCTGACCAGCAACCACAGGCTGGAGGTGCCCGCGTTCTCTCGGGCTCTCTGCCAGCACTTCCTGCCTCAGGAAGACCGGCAGAAGGGCTGGGATGTGAGAAGGCAGAGCATGAAGTGCAAGAGCATCGGGACGGTCAACCCTATGCACGAATGTCACTGGGTTCACAGCCCAATTTATTACCCTGCCTTCCCAAGCTTCTTGGTCAAAATTCTGTTCAATGTGGAGTCACACACGTAGAGATACAGAGATATAGAACTTTTATGGAATGATCAAAGTTTTCTATTTACATGTTTATCAAAACTATATTTCAAAAACAACCTTTCCAGACAATTCAAAAATACTACTGTTTTTCTTTTTTAAAAGTGATGCATGTTCATTACAAAAAATCTGGAAAATATTGAAACTGTAAAACCAAAAATAAAAATCATTCATATACTACTACCCAGAAAGAGAAACTATTAATATTTTCTACTCTTTTTCTAACAAAATAATTTTTACAATATCATAACTAGCATTTCAAGGCATTTAAAAGAGAACAGAGGTGCTTCTATTAAATACTATATTGGAAGTCCTAAACAATAAGATATTTTTTAGTTTGGTAAAATAATTGAAGAAATGAAACCATCTGTAGCTGATGATTATTTTATTACTTAGAAATTTTAAGAGAACCTGTGGATAAGGAATTAAAATTTAAAGAGTATTTAGCCAGGTTGCTAGTATCAAATCTACTTTTAAAAATTAATGCATTCCTACTAACCAGAAATAATCAAACAGAAAATACAATAGAAAAAAGGATTCCTTCATAGTTATACGCAGGAATACATCTGTGCAGAAAAAGTTAGCACAGCAGGTCTGAGACTGTTATTCCTAGAGAGGTCGGCTTACAGGGTTGGACCCTGGGCGGCATCTCAGAACTTGGCTAGTTCCCTACACTGATATAAAACTTTCCCAAATAAGAGTGGCCCACCTCACCTACACTGTGCAAACAATGTCGTTTTTGCTGAACACGTGTTTGACTTTTGGGAGTCTGGGATTTGGGTACGTGATAGGCAGCGGGTGCCTATATGACCAGCCCCTGATAATAACCTTGTACACCAAGTCTCCAACGTGCTTCCCTGATAGACATGGCTTGGCACACGTAGTCATAGCCTGTGGCTGAAAGAATCAGGTGTGTCCTGTGTGGGTCCCTGGGGGGAGGACTCTTGGAAGCTCATGCCTGCTTTCCTCTGAACTCTGCCCCAGGTGCCTCTTCCCTTTGCGTTAGATCTTTCTAACAAATCACCCAACTTCTGGGTGGTTTTGGAGACCCCCAACAAAACATCTTTATGAGATAATGACAAAATATGTGCTGCAAAACAAAAAAGAGATCAAAATGAGACATATTGAGAGTGGGGAAGAGGCAGCCCACCCCACCCCCTCACTCTTGTATTCAACTCAAGTCCAATCACTATCCCTGCACAGTTATTTTTAATGGTTCTTGACAAGTCAGTCCTAAAATCAATATGGGAGAGCAAAGGGCCAAGAATAACCAATTGGGAAGAAGAATAGGTACGGGGAATTATTGTAAAGCTAAAGTAATTAGTCAGCAGGGAGGATATCTCAATGGGACTTTTCATGGAATTTGACAACATGACTGCTAAAATTTATAAAAAGTAAGCAAAGTCCAAAATAGCCAAAACATTCCTGATAATGATGAACAAAGTGCCCTACCAAATAGTAAGTTTTATAAAACCACAGTAATTACCTACCAAATAGTAAGTTTTATAAAACCACAGTAATTAAGATGGTATAATATTGGCATAAGGTTAGACAAACAGACCAATAGGACAGAATAGAAGGCCCCCAATCATGTCTACCATATATAGAAAAAAAATTATAGTTGACATTATAGACCTTAGGAAAAGGTCCATAAATGTACAATAAATGTACTGGGACAACTAGCAATCTATAGAAACTAATTTAAATCCCTATTTCATACCATTCTCTATACATTTGTGTATGTTTGAAATATTGCTTAAGAAAAAGTCAGCTTTACACTAAAATCTCTTACTAAAATACACTAAAATCTCTTACTCTGTTGGTAAACTACAAGCCAGCAGTCCTGGTTTTATAAATTGTTCTTCTTGCTATGACCCCACAGGACAATGAGCTTACTTAAGAAGCATATAACCTCAATTTTACATCAACTTTTTGAATACTATGAACCTCACCTCGTAGATCCTGGCAATTCCACAAAGTAGGGTTACTTCTCCTGGAAACTTATCTAAGCCTTGTTTGAAAAGGTTTAAAGCAGTCACAGGTTGATCCAATGAGGTGTAAACCTAAAACCAAGATACATTTCAGTAAAAGTACTGGTTCTTAAAATAATATAGTATTTGTTATGACAATCTGTTACATAATTGCTTAGTAACAAATTATCTCCTAGATATTATAGTAAAAATTGTGTAGGATTTCCAATAATGATGTTATCATTTTATCTCCACATGTTGTATATGAAGCATTCACTCATTGATTCCTTCAACAAATGCTTATTGTGGGCTTATTATTGTCACAAAGACTGAGCAGTGAGTAGACAAGGATCAAGGGAAACTCTTTTTAGGATAGAAGACATGACTATGTCTACAGGTTGGCCAAAAGAATCAATTATGAGACTGAAGTTGAAGACACAGGAGAAAGAAGGGAACAGGCGCTGAGAAAGAGCAGCAGGGGCGAGCTGGTGGAGACGGTGGTTTTGGAAAAGGACCCTCAGACTTGTATGCATGCATATAAGCATAACCAATGGACACAGACACCAGGGGGTGAGGGCATGAACGGGGGGTGGCGGTGGGGGACAATGGGGGGAATAAGGACACATATGTAATACCTTAATCAATAATTTTTTAAAAATAGAAGAGAAACAGATTTGTGAGGAGTGTGGTCAGGATGTTGAGAGAGTTGGCACTTGATGGCTTTCACTTAATTAGCAATCAGGATATTAGCATGAATAACCCACATATTTCAAAGGAATCTCTAAATTAGAGAATTATTTTAAGTATAGAAACATAAGATTATGGCTTTTTTCCTTCATGGCCATGGGTCCTCTATTTCTTCCTCCACAGCTAGTTTGTGCTTTGAAGAGGCCCAAATAGATACACAGAAAACTGTTTACAGTGTTTATTACCAAAATATAAGACTAGAGAGAAAGTATGGGTGAAAAATTTTTCAACTTTTACCTTATATATTTTTTAAACTTCTTTTTAAATAAATTATGTAATTTAATATGCTAAGTAATATAAAATACTGAATAATTATTTTTAAATTAACCATCTAGAATTGTAATAATTCTGTTCCTAAAATCTGCTGATCCCTATTAGCTAACAATCATTCCTTCATATATTAAAAAAAATAATTAAATTTTACCTCTATACAGTCATGTAGACAATGGATTTAAACAAATTAATTTATGGAAAAATAAGTCAAACCATATGGTTAACAATAGTTAAAATTAAACCATCATTTCTTAACCATGTGGTGAGTGGTTATCAACATGATAGTAGTCAAATAGTATGACCGGAATTTTAATTTCAAGCTGTCAGAAAAGTTTAAGTCTACTGTGAGTCTTAGTAACTTCTTTAAGAGTTGAAGTTTACTATATAAGGTGCAGTAGATTTAGGTACCAGACAGTTCAAACGTGTTTGGAAGCACTGTACACGCACTAAGATGAGTACACTAAGTTCATAACACAGCTTTCATTTGTTTTTTTCAGTATGCTAACATTTAATGCCTATTTATGAGTAGTAGCCCTTCCGTGTATATCTCATCTTCTTTTCAACCTCCTTCACCACACTTTACAATTGAAAAAATTCTTTGAGGTATGGCACGATGGCATCATAGCCACCAATTCATCAAATGTTTCGTTCAAAGTAGCCTTGGTGAGCGTCAAGAAGTAACTTCACCCCAATACTGAGATTCTAGGTGTGCCCTCACTTCTGCTGTGGCTGTGGGTGGGACGATGAGGCAGGGAGTAGGCTCCGGAATCAGCAAGTCCTGGGCCTGCATGCTGGCTCTCAACAGCCAGGTGACCCTGAAATCTCACTGACCCTCCCAGTCCTCCTTTTCCTTAAGAGCACAAAGGAAATACTGAAACCTACCTTGTGGAGTTGCTCTAGGGGTTAAATGAAATGCGTATGGAACAGACCTGATACAATTCCTTACACTGAGTAGGTGCTCCACACATGGGAAATACTGTTTTTGTTATGACAGCAGAGCCAAGAAATAAAGGACCTATATAAGAACAATCCCTGTTTGGCACAGTCTGCTTAGGTGGGAGACAGTGTGTTGTTAAAAAAAAAAAGGGGGGGGGGTTCCTCTATGGAGCCTGCACCCATAAGGGTGGTAAGCCCGTGATATTTTCCTCTGCTCTAATGGGCAATCTTTCAAAGGGGTTTTCTTATTTTTCATCAATTTCTCCTGAAATGGTTCTGCTCTATATGGTCTCACATTTTCCCTTGCTAAAAAGAAAAATAAGTTAAGTCTCAAGATATTAGCTTGCCAAAATATTCCTGAAGAAACTAGCAACTCTCCCCATGCGCTGGCCAGAATTTACACAGTTCTGAGGAGGCAGATTCCACTCAGATTAGGAACACTTACTTTTGCCAAGTAGAGAAATGTATCTACCATTTCCTGCTGCTTCAGAGCTGATTTAAACTGCTTTTCTGCTTCACGATACATTCCTAACCTAAGAAAAGCCATTAAAAAATTAGGCATGCATCTTAAAAATAAATACTCTACTATGCAATCATACCCTAAGGATATGGATAGAGACAAATTACATCTATAAGAGTAAGCACGTAAAAAGAAGGTAATGTTCCCCCCACACACATATATTAATATTAACATGTAGTTTATATAGTTTAGTAAAACATTGTCTAGTTCCCATATTCACTGTCTATCTAACCCTTAAATGCTGTGTAGAGTCTGCTGCAGTCTAGGCACCAATAGCTGCTGGTGAGCCAGGTCATACGGGTTCACCGCCCAGAGAGCTTATGATCAGTGGGACATATGGCAAGTGACCTGGATAAATGCTTCGAGTCTCTATTTTACTGGAAGAACTAAAGGATACCCTTTTCTTAGAAAACATCATTTGCTCTGAGACAAAAATCCCAATTTTAAAACCATTTTTAAACCATTTTGATGTAAGTACTAACAGCCACTTGAGTTGATAGCTATACCATTTTGTTATTCTAGAAACATTTTCCTCTTTTGGTGTCTGATACTGACTGTCCTAGCCTACCACTGTGAGATTTGTCCCTTGCCTAACTGTAACTGCCCTGGTGTCAGCACCCACCTCTTCTGCCCGGGAAACATTTCGTGACCACTAACTCAATCATTACAGCATACTCAGCCTGTCTTTAATAGGTTTGTTGGGCTTTCTTATAACGCCTCCTCCTCCCACCCACCGAGCCTTCTAAGAGCTCCTTAGGCACTTTAATATTGCTTTTATTTTGTGAAATAAAGTCAGGACAACACACAGTGTGTTCCACTGTGCTACTTTCACTTAAAGGCTAGAAAAGATAGCTTTGATCTCTTTCCTAAGCCTCAAGCATTGGTATAGCTCTACCCCAAAAGCTATTGGAAGACACAGGATTAAAGGGGTTAAAAGTGATCCCCAAAAAAACTGGCCTAAAGTTAGAGGATATATGATACAACAGAAGCCCCCCCTTCTCAAAGATTTCACAACTTTTATAAGGAGTAGTTATAAAATTTTACCAAAGATGCTAAAAGTTCTGGAAAACAGCATATTTATGTACATAACTTGAACTAAACATGCAAGTCTGAAACACATGGCTGAAATTCATCACTGACTTCCATGAACACCTCATTATTCACGAGAGTCTGTGTATTTTTATTTTTTATTTATTTTTATTTATTTTTATTTTTTTATATTTTATTGATTTTTTACAGAGAGGAAAGGAGAGGGATAGAGAGTTAGAAACATCAATGAGAGAGAAACATCGATCAGCTGCCTCCTGCACACCTCCTACTGGGGATGTGCCCGCAACCAAGGTACATGCCCTTGACCAGAATCGAACCTGGAACCTTTCAGTCCACAGGCCGACGCTCTATCCACTGAGCCAACCAGTTAGGGCGAGTCTGTATATTTTTATCTAGTAAGTTGTCTCTTTCCAAAAATGATTGAAAGGGGATTACAGCAAAAAAAAACACATATAAACAAAAATATGAAAACAGAAATAACTTTAAAAAAAAAACAAGGAGATGGAAGGATAAACCAATTAAAAACCAAAGCAATCAGAGATACTGAGATACCCAGAAACCAAAGAAAAGGAAGTCTTTTATTACTGCACCCTTAAGAGCTCATTTCTTCTAGTACCAGCAAAAGGAATGTACCTCCTGGGTTCTTGTGCAAAGGAAATGGAGTGAGCCATGTACACAGCAAGTATAATGAAAACATCAGTCAAATTCATGAACACAGGCCAATGTCAGAGTCAGAGTCCAGAGATAATCCCCACCAACTGCCAACGTTTTCTCCACAATTTAATTCAATAATCGTCAAGCACCAACTGCATGCTCATTTCATGATGGTAAGAAGACGCAAAAGTGAAGATAACAACCATGTCCCAAAGGCACCAATAAAGACTGAAATAAAACATGCTCACAGGTAAACTTGGTATCATGGCAATGAGAACAAAAGGTGCTTGGAGAGCTCAGAGGAGGAGCGAACCAAGGTAGTTTCAGGGAGGAAGCAACAGACAAGATTTTGACCGACAGGGTGAGGTGAGGGTGATGGGACATTTCAGACAGAAGCAAACTATCAGAATAAGCACACAGACAGGCAAGTGCAGAGCATGGTGGGGGATGCCAAGTTGTCCTGGCTTAGCTGAAAAGGAGGACACAATGAGGAATGGGAGAGGTGAGAGATGCGGGCAAACATGCAGCCTGAGACAAGACCTGGGGTACCACCCCTAAAACCCAGACTTCGTTCTAAAGGTAATGAACGTTAGCCAAAGAAGCCAAAAAGAGCTGTGCTTTCACAACAGTGCATGGACAGCAGGAAAGACTAATTGAGGCCAAAAAAAAAAAAATAGTAGCAGACAATTCAGGCAAGAAGCTCATGTAATGATTCAAACAAATGACACTAAATGCCAGAATGAGGGCATGGGTGGGACTGGGTAGTAAGGGAGCAACTGTGAAAGCTACTGCAGAGGAAGGACCAGAAGAACTAACTGGTCAGGAGCAGAAAGACGGAAGTCGGTTTGGGGCTACATCGCCTGGTAGTCCATCCTTGGCCTCCCCAGTGGAAATTAGGAGCTTTCTCTAGGTTCCCACTGCACCTGCGCCTGCTTCCATCACAGTGGGAACCGGGCTTACTGTTGTCTACTGTCCTCTCTCCCCACTGGCCTGTAAGAAACTATCATTTAAAGGAAGAAGCTCCCTAATGGGAGAGTAAATGAATGAGTGAATGTTATATCCATAATAAAGATGAGAACCTATTAAGGAACAGAGAACGATAATATGAAAAAGTACACTCATTTAAATGCCATCCTAAATGGATGGTAGAAGGAATCTGAGTTGTGCTTATCTTTAATTATTAAAGATTTCTGAAGGTCTTGCTAAGATGCTCAAGATTTCAAGCTTGTCTTCAGAAACTATATTCATGAGTTTAATGTTACAATGATCTAAAATTACCTTTTAACAGAAAATACTTCCTCAACCTAACAACAGGAAAAAATACTTTAGAGTTCTATGTGAAATATCTAAACAGATAGTAGTCTTAAAAGAAAAGGCATCCCTTTGGTTCCATTTATATAGTTCCTTTTTCTCACAATGTCTGCCTGAAAACTAAAAAATTGAAGGATGGTAACAGTAATCAGTTTACCTTGTTTCATTTTGTTTTTTAAATATATATATACACTAGAGGCCTGGTGCATGAAATTCATGCACTTGGGGTGGGGGTGGGGTGGTCTGTCAGCCCAGCCTGCGCCCTCTCAGTCCAGAAGCCCTCAGGGGATGTCCGACTGATGGCTTAGGCCTGCTCCCTGCTCAGGGAATGTCCAATTGACGGCTTAGGCCCGCTCCCCGCCACAGGGAGTGGGCCTAAGCCATCAGTTGGACATCCTTAGTGCTGCTGCAGAGGCGGGAGAGGCTCCTGCCACCGCTGCTGCGCTCGCCAGCCGTGAGCCTGACTCAGGGCTTCTGGCTGAGCAGCACTCCTCCTGTGGGAGTGCACTGACCACCAAGGGACAGCTCCTGCATTGAGCATCTGCCCCCTGGTGGTCAGTGCGCGTCATAGCAACCAGTTGTTCTGCTGTTTGGTGGATTTGCATATTAGCCTTTTATTATATAGGATGTTTATTTAGAGAGGAAGCGAGAGGGAGAGAGAGATAGAAACATCAATGAGAGAATCATCGATCAGCTGCCTCGTGTATGCCCTACACTGGGGATCGAGCCGCAACCCGGGCATGTGATCTGATCGGGAAAAGAATGAGTGATCTCTTGGTTCATAGGTCGATGCTCAACCACTGGGTCATCCCTGCTGGGCTAAAATTATATTATTCTAAAGGTGTCAGCTCTTTGTGCCACCCTGTGATTGCTCAGTAAATTCTTTCTCAAGTAAGCCAAAGATATTTCTTCATGAGAAAAATCTATCTCCCACTCCCAACCCCCAAAATTATCAGGTTTGAGACTAAAATATGTTGCCACTTCTAAGCCCTTCCCAAACAATCAGATTTTACCTGTAGTAACATTTTCCAATCTGCACTTTCCACCACCAGTCCTTGTACTGAGAATGCTCTGTGGAAAGGGCAGCCAGATCCAAGGCCTTGGGAAACAAGTCGTTTTAGGTTAGGATTTTCTCTTCTAACAATAAACAGAAACAATAAATAATGAAATCAACCATATAATTTGCATCAATCAAAGCATGCATTAGAAATCAGACAGCAACTCAAGTTGCTCATGTTTCCAGATGGCCCCAGGAATTTCCCCCAAATAATCAGTTCCAGACCAGAGGGCTGACAGCAGATGACAAGTAAACACTGCTTAAAGGGAAGCAGATGTACAACATATTTGAATACAATTTTAATATACAAGGCACAAAAGTGGTATTTTAAAAATCCATACATTTTCACCCTCTCCCCACCATTTATCTACTGTCTAATGATCCAAAACGCCTCCCAATTCAGTGTCAGTCAAGCCTTCAGGGTGTTAACCTGGTCCAACCGCAGGCTCCACTTTAATAGAGACACAGAGAAACAGAAAAAGATCAAGGAAGCAGGTAGAAAAGGGTTTGGAAAACAGGATCATGAAGAAGCTGGGGTACTTGGGTAACGATCATCTTCAAAAACCTTCATTCCATTATTCTGACATCACTTCACATTCCAATAACTCTAAAGGTCAGATTTTCCTTAGCTGCATACTGAAAAAAATCCCCTTAGTTGCTTTCATATTTTACATGTGTTCCTCCCATCTCTCTTGTGTCTTTTAGTTTGTTCTTTCTAGTGTTTATTTAAGATGTGGCAAAAAAATGACTAAACAGGAATGAGAATTTTATACAGAGGAAGTAGAAACCATTTGGATAAGAGAAAAGCAAATTAATCTTTACACAGATTTGAAGCTCATAGAAAATTTGAAGCTCATGCAAAGATTTGGTGAATAAAAACTCAGGTTATTAGTTAAAAGAGAATTCTGATTTTTTTAAGTAACACTTATTGTTCTTTCTCTCAAGGTCGAAAAACTTATTCTTTAAACAGTGTTAGTATAATGATGGCCAACACTTCAGTTAAAGGAACTTAGATTTTCAATTCTGTTACCTCAGAATATATCCCATATTATTGTCCATTTCTTAATATTAACCTTTTTCTGAAATAAATGCCAGAAATATTCCTTGGCTCTCCTACTGTAAAACTGATAACATTACTTTGTGTTTCCCATCTTCTCTTGCTCCAGGGGAAACTTTTAAATAAATATGCAAACTATTTTTTTTAAAAGTGGTATCCCCATGTTGGGGTTCTAATAGACTTGAAAAATCAACACCTCTACTTGAAAGCTATAGGTATTCAAAAACAAGACACATATAACTTTCATATGCTTATTTTCCTTTTTTCCCCAAGTCAGAAATAAAAATGGAAGCAAAAAAAAATGATGGAAAAAGTGTAACTTCAATTAGCATTATCCCTGGAAATCATAGAAAAATGTATTTTCAATCAGCTAAATTCAGGGGTGTACAGTAAATATCTGCATATATTAATTTTAACTTAATCTTTATAAAGATCTCTTCCAGCAAATAGATCAGATTCACTCTCATGTTTAATCTAATGACTTCTGTTTTCAGAAAGATGTCATTCTAACTTTTTTACATTTTTTAACTTTCCAAGACTAGACTTGGTGCTTATTCCAGGCTACTGATTTTGCTCTCACATATGGCCCTGAAACACATCCTCCTAAGTAGGATCCCCATGTTTGTGCTAACCCAATTAAGGAAATTAATATGAATTATTGATATAGAATAATAAAAATATACATTTAAATGATCATTCTTCATATGAAGTCTGAGGCTGCACTAGACAAAACCATTGGTGACCATTTCAAAAGGGCCACACGTTCCCTGAGGACAGGCACTCCTTCTGACACAGCTCTCTGGCTCTGATATGCTGCCGTGCTAAGTAAGAGGCACTGAAGAATTATCTATTGATTTAACTAATTCTATTATTTATTTCTTACTTATGTTGAAAAGAACTTAAGCACCAAACAAAATTATTATAGTAGTAAGATTCATATTAACAATTTTAAATTTTTAAGTGGTGACAGAAAATCTATATTATTTCTTTAAAGTCCCAATTTTTTATTTTTTTAATTACAGTTTACATTCAATACTATTTTGTCTTAGTTTCAGGTATAGCATAGTGGTTAGACAATCATATATACTTTACAAAGTGCTCCTCCAATATTTCTAGTACCCACCTGGCACCTTATATAGTTACTGCAATATCATTGACTATTCCCTATGCTGTACTTTACATCCCCATGACTATTTTCTAATACCAATTTGTACTTCTCAAATCCTTCCACTTTTTCACCCAGTCCCTCAAACCTCCTCCCCTCTGGCAATCTTCATTCTAAAGTTCCAATTTTTAAAAATAAATGACTATGTATATTTAAGGGCCTTTGAATAATTTAACCAATATAGAATCTCAATAATAAAGGCTCAGAAGATCATAAATAAAAGCCATAAATGCATAGAAGTCCATAAGCAGAGTCTTCAGCAGATCTACACATCATAATGTTTGTGAAAATGTCCAACTGAGCACCCTAATTGCTTTCCTAATAGGACTCCAACCACCAATGTTAATAAAAAATAAAAATAAAAAGAGTCGTCCTTTCACTATTGGTATAGTTGTGACAACTTCAGGATGATGACATTAAAGAGCATTTGGAAATCAAGATTCCTGAATCACCAACTTTATTTTGTCAATGCTGTCAAATTGCTCCAAAAGGGGAGGGGAGGAAGGGAAGATGTTAAGAACTCCAAGGCAGAAAAAACAGTTTCCATAGGACAACTTTACTTTTCCTTAACATTGAAACATCACTTCATAATATTCTCTAAAGTTATCTACAGTATTCTCCATATCTGTCTATAGACAAATACAGAATCACCAACCCACATGCCATTTTAGATTTGTTAATATTGGCTTCCCCCACAAATGGAAAAAGTATTAAGAATTCAAAGACAGAAATATAGTTTTCCATAGAAGAGCAACTTGATTTTTCTTGACATTTAAATACCATTTTACAGTATTTATCTAATATTCTCTAAATTTGTGTGAAATACTTTATTTACAAAGAAATTTGGAGGCCACCCAAGCAACCAGTATAAAAGCACCTCTGATTTCTTCAGCATGTTGAAAAACAGAATTCCCTTTTTTCCCCAGCTAAGTTGCAAAACATTCATTAAAAAAAAAAAAAAAAAAAAAAAAAGAATGCTTCTGGTTCATTATCTAAATTCTTCTTCCATTCAGAAAATAACATTTGTGGGAAAATCTAAAATGACATTTTAGCCCTAGCTGGTTCGGCTCAGAGGGTAGAGCGTCGGCCTGCGGACTGAAGGGTCCCAGGTTCGATTCCAGTCAAGGACACATGCCTGGGTTGCGGGCTCGATCCCCAGTTGGGGGTGTGCAGGAGGCAACCGATCAATGATTCTCTCTCATCGTTGATGTTTCTATCTCTCTCTCCCTTTCCCTTCCTCTCTGAAATAAATAAAAATACATTTTAAAAAATAAAGTAAAGTGATATTTTAATGGAACAATCTGATCCAGAACAGAATTATGATGTGGCAAGCCCATACCAGTGGAAAATAGATACAGGGATTCTGTCTTTCTCAGTATTCCTAGCACACATCATAGTACCAATGCATAGGCACTCAATAATTACTGGTTCAAAGAATAGCCCAATCAAGTAACAAATCGATAAGTAAACTAATGAATAAAAGGGAAAACAGAGGAACCAACAATTTGCAGTTTTACTAAATAAAAACAAAACAAATTGCTTAATTGCACGTTCTATAGAGTAGTGTATATGTATTGGGGGTTAGCAGATGAAAAGTCCATCCAGAGGGTTTGAAAATATTAGTAATTCTCCAATCTTTAATAATTCTGTTTATAAGATAAGAAAGGTAGGAAACAGAACATTTCAGAATTTAAATCCCCAAAGCCAGAAAACTTAAAATAAAAGAAAAAAGCATGAATTCAAAACTTACAGTCTTAACATCATTTTCATGATGAAAGATATACTCAAACAAAGCCTGCGAAGAAAAAAATGCCAAAAATACATTATATTTTATTTTAACAAAAGCACTCTATTATTATATCAAAACTCAGACAGTTGTGACAACAGCTGGATTGAACCAGAATAAGAATGTATTCTAAAGTGCCTGGGATTTATAAATAATATGTCAATCCATCATTTGTCACAATTACCCATTTCAAAATATGGCTATTTACCACTAATTCCTGTCTTTACAGAGTACAAACTGGAAAGCTCAAATGACTGAACATTTTTTTCATATTGTACATACTGTTTTATTAGAAAGAGACAAATGGGGGGGAAAGACACTAGAAATGCCAAAAATGACAGATTCACCCCATTTTTAACACATTTTATGTATATTATACAGTGATTATGATATTAATACTTTAGACATAGGAAAATCTGGACGTTTCTTCTAAAACAGAGTAGAGCTTAATTGATATTAATAATAACACTTTAGACATAGGAAAATCTGGACTTTCTTCTAAAACAGAGTAGAGCTTAAGGGAAAGTGGGGAGGGGGCGTTGCTTATTATTCAGATGACTCTAATGGGCAACCAGGGCTGGGAGCCATTATTTTAATCCTTCACCCAACTCATGCGGATAAATAAGCATTTGCTGGGTTATGTGTTGGTAGGACTACATCTGTCCATAATAACATTATTTGCACTTGCAAAGAGGCTGGTACCCCTGGAAGATATCAAGATTCTTAACAGAGAAGACTTGGAAACAACAACAAAAAATTAGAACAAGGTCTTTCTTTAAAAAACTATACGTAACCTTCCATTTGTTCTGTTATACAGAAAAAGAAAAAAAAAAGTTCAGAGTGCAGTTGGTGTTACCACTGCCATGAAAAAGATGTTACAACACCTGAGACAGTGCCAGGGAGTCGAGTCACACAGACACCCCAAGCAATATGCCAACATTAGAAATGAGTTCTGAGGAGCCAACCAGGTTGGGGACCAAAGACAGAAAAACCTGGCATCACTTCTGCAACCCACTAAAAAAGTACAAAATCTGGTTCAGTCTAAATCGAGTAACACAGACAGGTCTGTCCTGGAAGCATCAGAAGTCAACTGTGGGAAATGCCTCCACTGATTAGGACACAGCACTGGTGTCGACTAGCCATCCAGCCACCTCAAGTAAATGGCTGAAAAGGCAGGGAACCAGATACTCCATACGGGCTGCTTTTAACACTCCACTCTCACACAGAGAAATGAGAGAACTGAGAAAAGCTTCATGATTCTGCTGAATGAAGCTGACGGGGCTGCTGTCAAATAAGAATTTAGGAAAATATCATCAGCACTACTCTAATCTGAGTCCCTTTCTACCTACTAGCATTTCTCTTCCTGGTTTAAACTCCAATCTGTATAGCTCGTATCGATTTCGGTTTCCTGGAGTGTTTGATATTTAGCAAATATGTTAAATGCCACTGGAATTGAGATTAGGAATGAGCTCAGGACTCATGTACAGAATTCACAGAGATTACAGTTAAAAACCTGAGCTAGGCTTAAACCAGTTTCCAGAAGAGAAGGGCTCCTGGCTCTGAATTATTCCACGCTCACCTCCAAGTATTTTTATACTGGAAAAGTCATGGACTCTCACTCTCTCCCTCTCCCTCTCTTTCTTTCTCTCTGTCTCTCTCCATCCCTCCCTCCTTCGCTCCCACTTTAATTTAAAGGAGCATTTAATCTTTGAGTAGTTAGAATTACTAATGGCTTGCCACTGTCTGGCTTGAGTAATCCTTATTGAGATGCCTGATTAAATACTAATTAGAAGGAGTACATGTTTTTTATCTTCTCTTTGACAGTCCTGAAATCCTCAAGGATAGAAAATTGTTTTTCTGAGAATCGGCCAAGCTGAAAAAGAAAAAAAAAAAATACACACACATAGAGATGACCTCCTTAGCTTCACTCCCTGAAGATGCTGCTGCGTATCTGCTTTCCTTGCTCTAAATTACTGTTCTTTATAAGGAAAAAAAAGAATTTCCTAGAATAATGGTACACTGTATATGCTTTATTTCTGACTGACTTTACTTAACTCCAACTAAGAGGAATTTTACATAGATAGCAATTAAACATATCCATTTTAATAAAAACATGGGCTTTCCTTCATAAATTTGTATCCATTTCCTACAATGTTATTAAAATAATACTTCTAATATAACTTCCTAACATAATTTTAAGTACATACCTTTGCCAATTTAGGTTTCTGGGCATATTTTGTTAAATTCAGTCTAGATAAATTTATAAAAGGTCCATCCGGACTTGTAAGCATGGAAGCCTATGGAGAAAATGATAAAACAAGAAATAGAAAATGTTCTCTTGAAACACAAATTAAAATGTATGCATAAAAATTATATAAAGGCAACATAATGAAAAAGAATCACCTTTAAAAACCTTCCATATAATTCTCTACTATAAGAACAGTGAAAAGTGATGTAACATAATGTACTTTGGCAGTGCCAGGCTCTGACAACTCACCGTGCCCAGCCTGACGAATCTTCCGGACGAGCTGGTGATAGGGCGAGCCGTGTAGGCGGTCCTGGGCGTTCTAATGGCCTGCTCCATGGTGCCTGGCCTGCCACTCTGTGTGCTGGGTCTAAGGAAACCTGTAATGGGTCTTCCAGCTTGAGTGATTGGCCTGTGACGATTGTAAATGGTTCAAATACAAAGAAGATCAATAAAGGAAGAGTCTCTAACAGTCTGGACAATCTTTAGTGGCAGAAGTTATTAAATAGAAGCGCATACCTGATGGCTGGACTAGGCCCTCCTGTCTGATTAGTTCCAGGGAGTTTCAAGGATGTGCCAGGGCCTATGAGATGAGACAGTGAATTCAACTTATATATTATTTATAAAACTGTAAAGACTGTCAGCTAATGAATTTTCAGAAATGTGCTGGTGCAAAAGACATTAATAACAGGAAATACATTTTAGGGAAATGTGTTTGAGACTAATAATTTATTGAGTGTCTATCAGGTTACTTATGTTATCATATTTAATCTTCACACTAAGTCTGTCAGGCAAGTAGTACTAACCCATTCAGCAAAGGCTTACAGCGGTGATTTTCAACTGGTGTGCCATAAGAATTTTTTAAACATGCAATACCTGACTACATATTTGTAAACACAAGATTTCTTCCTCCTAATGGCATTTCATTTACTTAACTGAAAAACCAACACTTACGTGGAACTTGAGCAATAGCATTTTCGTCCAGTATCATTTCCGCAATTCCTTCCTGATCTACATCGATTTCATCGACATATACCATTTCAGTTAGTGCTCGTGCTTTCAAAATCCAAGCTGCCTACAAAGCATGGATAAAATAAGCACATATTAAACAGCATTAGAAGTACTGCAAAGCCTGTAGAAGCCAGCCATCCTTCATTAGTATCTAACTAGAGATTAAGTGCACAAAATTCGTGCAAGGGGCTCGGCCCTCACAGCCCTGGCTTCGTCTGGAAGGTCGTCTGGAAGGACGTTCAGTCTAATTAGCATATTATGCTTTTATTATTATAGACTAGAGGCCCGGTGCACGACATTTGTACACTGGGGGGGCGGGGGGGGAGGTCCCTCAGCTTGGCCTGCTCCCTCTCACAGTCCGGGACCCCTCAGGGGACGTTTGCCTGCTGACTTAGGGGAAGCGGGCCTAAGCCGGCAGTCGGACATCCCCCAAGGGGTCCTTAGCGCTGTCACAGAGGTGGGAGAGGCTCCTGCCATAGCCGCTGCACTCACCAGCCATGAGCCCGGCCCTCTGGGAGCACACTGACCACCAGGGGGCAGCTCCTGCATTGAGCGTCTGCCCCCTGGTGGTCGGTGCGCGTCATAGTGACTGGTTGTTCCACCATTCAGTCAATTTGCATATTAGCCTTTTATCATATAGGATTTTTTATTAAGCATGTTTACCACTTAATGCATTATACTAATTTAAAGGGCCATGTCAAGAACCTAAGAAGAAAAGGTCATGAAACAACTAATATATCAATTACCTAATAAATAAAAGTGTGATAATTAGCTTGTGAGCCTTCTAACATGCCTTCTTATAGATAAAAGAGCTTTAGAGAAAATTTTACTAGAATAATTTGACAACAAATGGTAAAGATACAACCACCGTGCTCCTTCTAACCTCCCTCAGGATCAAGTCCTTCACGATGACTTCCCTTATAGTTCAACTCTAAACCTACTTCCCTCTCGTCTGTCTCACAGAGCATTCTCTTCAAGCTTCTATTATTATGTACTTACCATATTTGACAAACGTTATAATTATTTGAGCATAGGTTTAGCCCTCCGTTCCCTAGGAAATGAGCCTTTTTCTTTGTTAATTTTTTAATTTTCAATAACATCTTTGGTGTTTTTTTACACAATAAGTATTCCAAAAATGTTGAATTAACTAAGATCAACTCCTCCCAATAATTAGTCAACATAATCTTGGTTGCTTTGTGATGTAGCCAGTAGAAAACCTGCTAGAAAGTGGAGCTAGGGGAAAGAAAAAAGTAATTAAGGAATCTAGAAAATATCAGCTTTGCTTTACCTGAAAAAATTAGATATAAAGGTGTGCACAATTCTATGTCTTGTTAAAAACTTAAAACTACTTTATCAGGGGCAGAGAACAACAAAGCTCAGTGTCTGTCCTATGGACAATATGAAGAGAAGGCAAGTCTTGCAGTCGCAGCATAGAGCTGACTTATAGAGGAAGTAGCAGCAAGGGAAACTTGGGCGGTTTAGAGCTCACCATACCTGCTGAGTGAAGGCAAAGGGACAGAGAGCGGAACACATGAGGGCACTAAGAGGTCCAAAGGGTCCTCACACAAGGAACCCAAGAGGCATGCAGTCAGTCAGTCCACATCTATTGAGTACCTTCTAAATAGAGCATTGGGCTAGGTTCTGAGAAGGAAGCATGAGAATAAAACTTGGATCCTAATTTCCCGGAACACATCACCTATCCTATATAATAAAAGGTTAATATGCAAATCGACTGAATGGCGGAAGAACCAGTCGCTATGACACACACTTACCACCAGGGGGCAGACACTCAACACAGGAGCTGCCCCCTGGTGGTCAGTGAGCTCCCACAGGGGGAGTTCTACTTAGCCAGAAGCCCTGAGCTGGGCTCATGACTGGTGAGCGCAGCGGCGGTGACGGGATGTCCAACTGATGGCTTAGGCCTTCACGGCAGCTCTAGGGATATCCGACTGACAGCTTAGGCCTGCTCCAGACTACAAGATGGCACAGGCAGGGCTGAGGGACCATCCCCTCTCCCCCCGAGTGCATGAATTTCATGCACTGGGCCTCTAGTTGGAATATAAGGCAAGGCAAAGCAGTGCAAGTGGTATGGAAAATAGTTTTATCAGAATTAGAAAGTCAAGATTTCTTTGTAGGCTAAAGTAATTGGAATGTATATATTTTAAAAATTTAAATAGAAGATTTAAAAATCTTCATGCTTTCATTTTAATGGGAATAAAGAAGACTATCTTCAAGGCATATTTAGGCTCCTAAGGTGATGGCTTCCATTTTTCAGGACATTCTTTGCTCAGCACCCTCTGGTGGACAGGAAGGACTGCACATTTTCTGCTGGAACAGTAAACCAGGAGGTGGGCTTTGCTGGTTCCGTGGTTCATTCCAGTACTTAACTCAGGAGCACCTACGGCTTGCCAGGTCCTGGGAACAGAGATAAGTAGGCCACAGTCCTAGTTCTAGTAGCACATGAAAATTGCAGTGCTACGGGGAAAGGGTAATAGCAAAATTCTGGAGCTACTGGGGGAGAAAGGCACCCAGCTGCCTTGAGGTAGAGGGAAGAGTAGAGAAGAGTTTGGACATGCTGACTAAGACTAGAAAGCTTATGCCAGGTAAAGCAAACAACAGGACAGAAGCAGGCTAGTTTGGCAGCTCTGAGAGAGCTGAGTATGGTTGGAGAATCAAGTCCAGCTGAGGCAGCGATCAGAGGAGAAACCAGAGAAAATGGTAGAAGCAGATAGGTGATGGACCCTGTATGCCACAGTAAGGTATATGAATTTTTATCTTGATGAGGAGGAGCTGATGAAACTTCAAAACCAAGATGTGGAGTCCTCATTAAGTGGAATTTCTAAAAGCCAAGTTTTTATTATTATAGTATCATTTATATATTGGGTATTAACTATCCAAGCACATCTTTTTAAATTATTTTCATGTCCAGGCTTTATCTCATAGTTTACGCCATCATGGTTCTTGACATCTATCTTCCTACTAACCTCTCAAATATTAAAGAGGTGCAAATTTTCTTACATTAGGCTAAGCAAAACATAGGAAAGTAAATCCACTATTCCCTCCCTACACAAATGAATAAATACTTCAGAAGCCAAATAAGAACATTTTTTTTAAATTTTATTCCATAAGAATTCACTTTTTCAAAAAGGTAGAGCTCCAATTTCTAAAATCTAATTTTTAAGAAAGTAGAAATAATGATGTGAATTTTTTATATTTAAAGCTCTATAATAAAATCTACTTAAACCGTTATTAAATTTTAAATTTCACCAGTATTTGAGAATATTAATCTTCCTGACTTTCCTTCTATTCTAACAAAAAATGACCTTGAAATTCACATATCACTGCTGGATTAAACATCATATTGTATTCAAAGAACTGCTCTTGGCAATGTGAACAATTCTTGAGATTTTAATAAAAAACAGCAGATGGGGCTTTGGCTTTAAACAAATTTTTTAAAATTTATTTTGGAAAAAAGCCAAGTATGTTTTACAGCTCCAAAATCTTCTGCCTGTTTAAATTATTTTTTTAGCTCAAAACTAATCAGTGATTAAAATAAAATGCATAATAAAGCACAACCTATGATCCCAAACTGCCCCTTGAATCTGAATAACAATATAAATTAGCTTTATCAGATATGTTTAACTTGTTGAAAAATGACAAGGTCAGGCAATTTATGCAAATAATTTGAATATTATGTATTGCAAGTACTGTGAGATCCACAAAAAATAAATGTTTAAGGAAGTTTTTTTAAAGAAGAAAAGCATAGATTCTCCCAATCTAACTGAGTGATTATCACATCAATATTTTCCTTTTTTATCTGTGAAACATAACCCCATCTCATTCACCTACTGAGTTAGACTGCAGGACATTATTCTGGAGGCAAATACCTGTTGGCTAATATCAGGAAAATACTGACTTGTTCTCCCTTCTGTGAGGTTAATCCAAGTTTAGTTATAAAAATAAACATTTCAAAAGGCAAAAATTATACTGAGGGCAACATATTTAAATTGTTCAGTTCCTCTTAATACAGAATGCAAGGCCAGTAGTTAAAAGCATGTATGAAACAATTTTGCTAGGTTATTATTAAGAACAGTCTGTCTAACCCGATTTTGACAACATAAAAATCAGTAACATCTGACACTGTCTAGGCTATGAAGGTGAAAATTTAGGCACAGAATATTGAATTATTATTGCAAAGCCTTATTTATTTTGAAGTTGTAAAAATGTGCCAAAGAAGAGAGAGGCAAAAAGTGTAAATAGTGAGCTCAAAAGAATCCAGTCAGCCTTCTTCACTTTTTATTCTTTTAGCTCACTATCCACTGGATAATTAGGTCTACAGTATCATAACAGGAAAGTAATACTAAGTACAGATCTTTCATGAAGTCCCTGTGCTAGTTTGAAACTTTCAAATGACATTTATGGTTTTAAAACCATGCAAATTATTGATGTTTTAATTTTAATCAAAATCCTCCAAAATTAGTGAAAACAAAAAAGCCCACTACTTGCTCTATTTATAATTTAGGTCCTTCTTAAATGACTTGTGCATAGTATGCAAAAAATAGTTTTGCACCATCTATCAATTTGGAAATCATGGTTATAAACATTTCAGAGACAAATGGCATACTTTTAAAGAACAGGGTACTACATTTTAACCTATTTATGGTGTCTCTTTAATACTCACAGGCCTCTATAAGAGCACTTTGTATATTGCTTTCTTCTAAAAGGTTTGATGATTATCCATATGGGCCCTATATAAGGTTCAAATCGCCTATTTACCTGAAAAACACTTAAAATTCTCTCTCATTTGGGAGGGCAAACACCTGGCAATATTTAAGCTCTCTGATTTACAGCTCTTTCCTCCCTTCTCCTAATTCTCACACTTCCTGGAAACCCACTTGGACTAAAAGCTTCACTGGCCAGGTGTTCCCCTAACGAGACCCCTTCTCTCCCTCATTTGCTGTATCTTACCCAGTTAGCACGACCACCTCCTACCTCTAACCAAGTTGATTTGGTAGAGGTGGCTGTCTGGCAGGGTCCCTTCCTTTCTTCTTCACTGTGACAAGCACCTCTGTCCATAACCAAGACCTTCTGAACCAGAGTCGGGCTGTTCTACTCAAGACATGTCCTATCCATCACAGTCTTTTCAGACACCTGTGGCTCTGCTAACTTCTTGCTCCCTTTCTAAGATCCTGGTTCCCTTTCCTTCCCTTACTGTTATCCTTCTGGTCAATATTGGTTATTTCTATTTAAGCACCAGGGCTTACTGAATAGACTCTATGAGTTCCATAAGGCTACCCATCCACAGACACAAAAGCATTAGGAATATAATAGTTACATAAGAAGGTACAGAATGCCTACATGCGGCTAATTTTATAACACGACAGGTAGATAGGCAGCAGATTTTCTAGTCTATAGCAACAACTAAGCAATAATAATTAAAGTATTCTCTAAACTAAAGGCTGCAGCTAAGCCTTTACCTGAGATACCAGCAATTCAGGACCTGGTTCCTGGGAAGCATTAAGAAGGTAGCAAACATTTTTTTTTAATTTAAATTCTTTATTGTTGGTAGTATACATTTTAAAGAAATACAGTTTCTAAAATAAAAAGTCTTACTGACTAACCAAGTATTTGTAGGTGAATTCAAACTCACTCAATAAAAATGAAAATATTAACTTTAATTTTTCTCCATAAGTGCTCTCAGTTCTGCAAAACTAATATACTCTGAAGAGCACTAAATTCTCTATGATCAGAAAATTCTAAGTACTCTAACCTCATTTAGAGCACAGAGAAGATATCTTAACTGCTCATTTAAAGAAGACACAACAGCTCCCCAAATTAAAAATAATTTGACAATTGAACCAAGGAAACATTTCTTTATATGGTGGTTAAAATATCAGACTTTAATCACTTAGGGAGGAGAAGAAAAATCAACATACTCTAAACCCTTTAGTTCACAAAAATACAATGGGATTGGTGGCTGAGGATAAGAAATTAATTCTAACTGTAATGTGCTCTGAGAAATTTTTATAAATAGACTATGTAATATATATCAGTGCCAGGTGGTGATAACTCAGGATATTTTCAGTCCAAATTAAATAGAAATCCATTGGTAAAAAATCAGACTTATAACAAATTTATTTATAAGACATCTACACTTACATGTCTATATCAATAGCCTCTGTTGAATACCTGAGTGTGTTTTATTGAATCTACTAAGAAACAGAAATAGGAAGGGATGGGGGGTGACAGTCGGGGGCGGGGAGGGAGAGATCTTTGCTAGCCTTGCTTTCTACAGCTCTAAAATCCAAAAAAGAATACCCTACATCAGGGGTCCTCAAACTTTTTTAACAGGGGGCCAGTTCACTGTCCCTCAGACCGTTGGAGGGCCAGACTATAGTTTTAAAAAAACTATGAACCAATTCCTATGCACACTGCACATATCTTATTTTAAAGTAAAAAAACAAAACAGTAAAAACACCCGCATGTGGCCCACGGGCCGTAGTTTGAGGACGCCTGCCCTACATATTTATTTAAGAATTGCCAAAACCGGTTTGGCTCAGTGGATAGAGCGTCGGCCTGCGGACTGAAGGGTCCCAGGTTCGATTCCGGTCAAGGGCATGTACCTTGGTTGCGGGCACATCCCCAGTAGGGGGTGTGCAAGAGGCAGCTGGTCGATGTCTTTCTCATCGATATTTCTAACTCTCTATCCCTCTCTCTTCCTCTCTGTAAAAAATCAATAAATAAATAAAATATATATATATATATATATATATATATATATATATATATATATATATATATAAAAGAATTACTATGTGCGCCCTAGCTGGTTTTGCTCAGTGGATAGAGCATTGGACTGTGGACTGGAAGGTCTCGGGTTCAATTCCGGTCAAGGGCACATGCTCAGTTTCGGGCTCGATCCCCAGTAGGGAGCGTGCAGGAGGCAGCCGATCAATGATTCTCTCTCATCATTGATGTTTCTCTCTCTCTCCCTCTTCCTTCCTCTCTGAAATCAATAAAAATATATTTTTTTTAAAAAAGAATTACTATGTGCACAGGCAATGTGTAAACCTTCCGGTCACCATGCGAGGATAAGTGGTTTCTTTAGCGTGGCACACGGTAGGAACACGGGAGACAAAGGCCAAGGGAGGCTGGAAAGTGAGGGCCCTAGAGGGTGGGCTTTAGAGAATATTTATCAATCAGCTGAACCAAACACAAAACAGCAGCTGAGAATGCATAGCAACGGGAGGTTTTCAATGCCACTGTGCGTAAGAAAGATCTAGAAAAAGTACAGATTTCCCACAGTCCATACTTAGAGAAACACACTGATACACAGGAAATGAAATGACAGAAGTCACCCCTCTCTATTCTTTTTTCTGGTTATTTGTATACATGTCTGTTGACCCATTATTTCATTTGAGTTTCATAACAACCATCGGAGAGAGGCAGGTAAGTGTTATTATCCATTTTACAGATAATAAAACAAATGCAGAGATGTCTTGTAATTTGCTCAAGGTTATACAAAGAGCCACAGCTCTTTCTTGCCAGTGCATCTTGGAGATTAAAAAAATGAGTTGGAAATAATAAGGCAGGATTGAAGGGTAAAGTGTGGGAGAGACGTAAGTTCCATATAAAAGGGGGAAAAGCTTACCACAGGTGATTGCAGACAACGCTTAAAACGGACAAGAAAACAACTAAAGAAGATGCTTGTTATTCTGGCAAGGGCAGGAAGATCCCCCAGTGGCCAAACTGAAACCGGCAGCTCAGCCTCAGAGCGCTCTGTTCTCAGATGAAGGCCTCTGTGCTTGCTCTGTCTCATCCCACGGTCCCTCAGGAATACATTTACAATTTGCCATACAGCTAAAAAGCATGTAGGAACATGATGTGAAATGAGAAGGTGAGCGAGGAAAATTAGAGGCCTAGAGGATTAGAAGATGGTGAGGCAGGTGAGGTTGTATGAATGGAGGATGGAGACAAGGCCTAAAGGAGAGGGAGGCAGAGAACGCATGAATTCCACCACATTCTCCCGGCATCCCTGGCACTCTGCTAGGCGCCGCAAACATTCTATGGGGGAAAGCACATAATGCAATGAATTACAATACAATATGTTAAATGCTATAGTCAAGCTATGGACCAATTATAGATGACTTAGTTGGAGGGGAGAAAAGAACACATGAGAGATAAGGAAGTCCGAGAAAAGGGTGAGAGATTATTCTGGAAATTACTGAGTGCCTATGATTTATAAACTACATTCAACATCAATTCACTGGACACACCTCACAGATGCTTTCCATATTACCAACAATCCTTTCAGAAAAACATAAATGACAGAATCCTACATGCAAATATCTCTAGCTATATAGGGACAATAGCAGCTAACATTTTTGATCACTTACCATGTATTCATGAACTTAACCCTCACAACAACCCTTTGAGGTAGGTACATTATCATCCCCATTTTACAGATGAGAAAACTCTGAGGTCAAGGTGTATAGGCAGTATCTGAACCTAGACATTCTGGGCCAACAGCTTGTACTTTGCTGAGAATGTGAGATCGTAGCAAGGCTGGGCAGCAGACTACTGTACGGCGTGGCGAGACCAAGGCCAGGTAGGGCTGGCCTGGAAGTCCATCAGGAGCAGCAGGACTATGACAAGAAAAGACTCAGGATGTTGTAATTTAGAGATAAGGCAAAACTTTTTTAAAATCACTGAGACATCTTTGGATCTCTCTCAACTATAGTTTGGTGATTTCAATTAATCCACCCCTATAGGGAACCACAGGTGAGGTTCGCTTGGTCTAGCAAATTATTTCCATGGATATCCACACAGTTGAGTAGAAAGCGCCAGGCCTAGCCCTAGAGTCAGAAGACCTGGGCTTGGTCCTCAGGAGCCGCTTGGCTGCGTGACCTTGAGCAAGTCATGCAACCTCCATTACCTAGTCCTCCGCTCATATTGGAGTAATAGTGCCCACTTTATAGCATAAAACTTTGCACTTTTAAGAAAATTTAATACTTTTTGGAATTCTTTCATACGTACTATCATTGTCAATGAAGTGTAAGGTGGTAGCACCTTTGACAGGAATGATCAATCACACAGAATTTCTCTATAAAAACATCTACATAATGAATGAAAAAGCACCAAACTCTATATTACTTCCCTTGTCAGAACTCAGAAGGAACTCCCAGTTAGGCACACAAATTAAAACTTCTCTTTGGATCTCCTTCAAAGTGAGCAAGAGGACATGGACAGCAGAGTGGCACCGCCTACAACCAGCAAATACCCGTTAGCATCAACTTCAATTCACATCAGTTTGTCTCCTCCCTTCCTCCCTACGGTAAGGCTTTCTCTTAGGTTGCTGTTAATACTTCAGGGAGTTAAGTCTCCAGATAATTTTGAATGCGACTTCCTAATGGCCACCAATACTCCAGCTAATGAACCTACTCTTCTGAGTTATTATTCAGAATTTAGCAATAACAGGAAGGTGGGGGAAATGTAAGGGAACAGAGAAATGGATGGATTTCAGAAGGTTAGGGAGATTTAGTGACCAAGTAGCCACGTGGGAATGTAATCTGTATAATTCAGCAGGAATATAAAATCATAAAATGAACTGCTCCATAGGGTACAGAATCAAAAGACTAAGTGTGGCTAAGTCTCCATGGCCCCAAAGAGGAAATAAATTAGATAATCATACAGAAAGATGCTTTTTGGCTTGGATCTCTAGATCATTGTCTCAACCAGCTACTAACAGATAAGTCCCTGGGGAGCCCTGATTCCCTATCTTTCATCTAAGCCAGTGGCTCTTAGCCTTTTCTCCACCTTCAAACCATTTACAATATTAACCTCTTCCTCTCTGTAACATCTCTCACTGCAAGCAGAGATTGGGGGTGGGGAAGGAGAATGTGAGTGACCCCTATTCTGATATACTGCTTCCAGAATCACTAATTTTAATCATTTGGAAATCTATCCGAAATCTAACCCATTGTCAAACAAAACACAAACAAACAAACAAACCAGTGCCCAAAAAACCTCCGTTTTATGAACTGTTTAGATATAATGGAGCTAAAATATCAGAACTGGGTTTCAAGCCATGAATCTGACATATGGAACACAAAGAACAGTAATCAGATTAAGCAACTAATCAGGATGACCCACATCCTGTAAAAGCACCTTTCCCTCGGGGTCAGACTGGTGTGTGGAAGGCGGTTCGCCCTTTCACATCTTGTCACTTTTAACCACTTCTTCAGTCACGATTGAAAGAACACTTTGAAAAAAGACCATGCCTCTCAATGAATGGCTTGTTCTTACCGTACTTTATCAAACGGGGAAACTATGCTAAGTTAACCAATTATCCTTCTCTCTTTACTCTTAACTGATCAGAGCCTTAATGAGTGCCCTTTCTGCTCATAGACCCTGCCCTGTGTCTCACCATTCAGCTCCTGGGAAAAGCAGTTCAGAATCCACCTTCTTCATGAACCTTTTCCCATTATCAACCACCACGTTAGTACACTCAACCTACCCTTCAGTTCTTCTGTGTCCATATAAAAATGTACAACTCTAAGGAAACATGCTATTCCATGGTATATCAGACCTCTCTGGCCAACTGGACTACCTCAATTTTGACAAGAATCAAAATTAAATAAAACCCAAATGTCCCAATAAAAAGCACAAGGCACTAATTAAATATTTTTGATGGAAGTATGCCAAAATGACATCTCTTAAAGGAGAAGTAAGTGTAAAATAGTCTCAAAGATGGCTGATGTATCAAGACTGATGTACCAAGACTGAAATGTTATCTTTTTGAAGCTCCCTGGACAAGCTTATACAGTGCAAAGATTAACAAATAACAAATCACTTTGGAGAGGTTCTCCTCATCTGGGAGAAAAATAAACAAAATAAAAAGGGGGGGAAAAACAACAAAAGCAAATGCTATTTTGTTTTGGAAAAAAGTAAGAGCAATAATGAATCCATTTGGCACTCCAAAGAAATACTATCATTTCCTTGCTCTTCTATGTATCCCAGCACTGCTTCAAAATCACTCATTTGTACCAAAACCAGTTTGGTGGCACAGGATAAATACCAGTGAGGATAATTACTATTAGGAACACTCTCCTGGAGGGATCCAGGGAGAAATTTCTGGACTAATGAACAAGAAATGAATTAAGTTATGTCCATAATGCAAATACATTTATTTGAAAATATAAATGTACATTTAAGAACCAATGGTCCTGAGAATTAAGGATGAGGGGCGCCCGGCCTGCGGGGCTCAGTGGTTGAGCATCGACCTATGAACCAGGAGGTCACGGTTTGATTCCCAGTCAGGGCACATGCCCAGGTCTCGGACTCCATCCCTAGTGTGGGGCAGGCAGGATGCAGCCAATCAATGATTCTCTCTTATCATTGATGTTTCTATTTCTCTCTCCCTCTCCCTTCCTCTCTGAAATAAAAAGTGCATTTTTTTAAAAAAGAAGAAGTGGGAGAGGAAGGTCATTTTTTAAAAAAAAAAAGGATGAGGAGCAAGGGTTGGGGGTGACGATCATCAGGCAATTAGGATGATCTTCATAAACATAAATAATGCCATCAAAACGCATCCATGCATATGATTAATGCACTCATTCAGCAAATACACAACGGCAGCCCCTGGGGGCCAGACTCTGTGAATACCTTACAGATCTGCCATCCTGGACTCGTTCTTAGGAAAGGAAAGAGCATTTGTCAAGTTTTTACTCAAAGGAATCTCCTTAAGCTTCCTAAAGCTCTTCCTTAATTACATCAGTACTCTTAACACAAATATTTACTTTTTTTAATTAAGAAAAAAGCAGGATTTCTTCAAGCTTGGGAAAAGCAGACTGGGAAATATGTCCAAACTGAAATAACAATTGGGCCCAAAATACCTAACCTGGTACTAAGAAAAGCACACAGTCCAAAAGCATGGTGTTTAAAGGTTGGCTCAAAGGATAACTAACATGAATGAACCCTGTAAACTTTTCAGCAGCCCTATCCAGATACCAAAAGCCCAGTTTTGCAAGATAACATCAAGCTAAACTTTTATTCCTGGTGAAACGTTAATCATTGTTCTTGATCACAGAGATCTTGAAAACCATTGTGCCTAGAACAATGTCTGGTACATCACAGGTCTGGAACTAATTTTTGTGGTACAAACGTAAATGGGTCAATATTTTGTCATGATTCCCCGGCCTAGACTCTCAATTCCAATAATTACAGGCTGTTGTTGTTCCTTGTGATTAAACCCCTATTGATCATGGTAAGTTTTGGTGTTGTTTTTTGACAGCATCCGGGGTACTACTGTCCCAAGAAGCACACTTGGAAAAATACTTGCCCACAGAAACACAATCCTATTAACTAACACAAAGAGAACCTAGCTTGGCATTTCCACTAACGTGGATTGTTCTAGGGGAGATGTACTATCTATCTGAAGGCCAAAATGTCCACCTCAACAGGTTATCCTCCATCCATTTGCTGGGACCTACCGCAGAGCCTCCCGAGTGTGTTCACACTCATGCCTCTGCTTATGCATCGCCCCTCATTTTTTTTTTTTTCTAACAAGAGGAAAAGCTGGGAAACAAGAACTCTATTTTGCATGTACTAGAAGCCCTGACAAACTGCCACAGCTCTGCTCCTATTCTCCCTTTTTCTCCTTTTTGCCTCTTCCAGGAATTACCTGTCCACCAGACCTGTACCTCTCACAGGCATCAACTATATGACCTATTCATCCGCTTTACTATTACACTTTAAGAGAAGTTAAGCTATCACTGTAGTTTACTTAAAATCTCTTTTAATCAATGCCACCATTTCTTCTTTTAGGGGGAAATTTCCGTCCCTTCCCTAATCTCTCTCTCCTAATAATAAATGTATCTTTTCCCTTCCTGGGTTCCTCTAACTTGTCTTATTGGCCTCAAGTTGCACTCAGTGCCCCCAAATCGAAGGCTCCTCACTCTTGGATAACCGTGTAAGATGAAGTGGGAGGATCACACATTTAATCCAAAAGAAAAGAAAAAAAAAGGGCAGCTATTGCAACAGGAGGTAGAAAGTTACAGATCCTTAAGTTTCTATAGAATTGTTTTAGAAATTAGCAACGCACATGCAGCGAGCTTAAGAGCCCATCCAGATGCAAGTAAAAAATCAGGGACTTGAGTGTTCCTTTCCGGGACCCTTGAAGGAAGTCCAGGCACCGCCAAAGTTTGAGGAGGGGGTTGCCACGGCACAGCCATCGTGGGGGTCCCTCCGGGACTCGGGTACGCCGCGGACAGGCACCCGCCGGCCACGGCTCCAGGGGTCTCGCTCCCGGGGTCTGTGCTAACCACACAGTCCACCTGACTCTGGGCCTTCCTCCCCGGAGCCCCCACCCCGAGGCTTGGGCACCCCCGGAACCCTCGGCCTCGTCCCCCAGGATCCGCAGGGCTGACGGGGTCTGGCGGGTACCTGGTCGTAAGGGGACTTCTCCAGCATCTGCGTGCACAGATCGGCGCAGAGCTGGAACTTCCTGCGCCTAAAATAGCTCCAGGCCAGGAACAGCGGTTCCATCTCTGGGCCCATGGCTGCCCAGGGCTGCCCGGGAAGGACCGCGGACCGACCCCAGGGAGGGCGGCACCGCGGAGCGGGCAGCGTCCAGTTCTGCCCGGCAACTCGGCGACAGGGGCCTAGCCAGAGAGGAGCCCAACATTGCGCCTGAAAACAGGAGACAGAAAACAAAACAAAACACCGCAAGCAGAACTCAGCTGCGGGCGTGCCCATACGCTAGGGCTTGCCAAACGTGGTGCAAGAAAAATGTGTACTTTTAAAGACTACATGTTGCATTCATTTCGAGAAGGCAGCGTAACTAAAGTAAGAGGCGCTACTTAGACACCTCCGACTGGGGTCCTCAACCTCCCCCTTAGAGGCGCGGTTGCCTAGCAGCCGAACGCTCTTCTGACTCTGCCGATCACAGAGTTGACCCTCCCACAGGCCACTGTCTTACTCTTACTCCTCTACCCATTTTTATCGCTATCAGTTGCCCTTCCGACTCTAGAAACGCCAGCTTGCAAACCGCTTTTTCAATATCATCCTGCCCGTTAGAACCCAAAGCCCTACCTAAAATCTTAGAACTCTCCAGTCTGTTTCTCGAAGTCCCTCTCACCAAATCCCAAAGTCCGAATTGACAGGAACATTGAAGATTGCTTAGTTCAATACATTCATTTTTTACAGATGAGAAACTGAGCGAGGCTGAGAAAAGAGAATTTTTTTTTTACCTTATGTCACATGGAGTTAGGGATCTGGGCTGTATAATCTGTGTGGCTACCCACAGGCTGTTATTACTATTTGTTCATTTGATGCTGCACAGGGATTCTGGATTATAAATTATTCATTTTTACCAAACAAGATAATGTGTGCAAAAAGTTAAAAATGAGCTTTTGAAACACCATCTTCAAACACTTGCTGTTTGTCCAATGTTTACTTGTGCGGAGTAATTTCTTCAGGCACAATTCTGACTTTGCTCTATAGATCAACACACATGACAAATACCTTTAATGGTTATGAATAGAGAAGTGTGACTGGGCTAAATCCAGGTAGACTTCATTATGGAAGACTAGGGCATCTTTATTCTTTGCCTCCTTCCTACCGCAGTGGGAGAGGCAAGAGAGGAAAATTAACTCAATACTGAGTAACTTTCTGATCAGGTCTCAATCTCCTTTATAGATAAGAAACCAACTGCCAACAGCACTGAGCAAAGATAAATCACAATTTTCTCAAACCCCTAGGGTACCATCATGCAGACATATTTAACCCAGATACTTATATATTTCATAGATATAAAAATTAAACTTAACCTTTCTGAGAAATGGGTTGTGAGTAATTTTTTTGTTTGTAAAGAATCCTTTACTAGCATTTTTTCTTGAATTTTTGCATCTTGGAGGCAATTAGTTTCAGGATTATGATTATTACAATTATGTATTAAAATTAGTGCATTGCTTTTTGATGGGAGTGCCTCTAGAAATGTAATCTGTTCTGATGCAGCAGCTTATTGCTTTAAGGTGGCAGATCTTTAGGGTCACACATGCTGGCATTTGACAATTAGGCTCAATATTCCACAGGGTCTTCTCACTAATGTCCTTTTTCTCTCCCAAGACCTCACTTTAGATACTATATTATCCTTAGTCATCATGTCTCCTTCGGCTCCTGTGGTGAGTGACAGTTCCTCAGACTTTCTTTGTTGAGGAGTGCCGGTCAAGTATTTTGTAGGATGTCTGGGAAGCTTCTAAAAATACAATGCCCAAAGTCCATCTCCAGATATTCAGTAAATGGTGTGAGGTAGGGCTGAGGAATCAGTATTTTTTTTAAGTTTCCCAGGTCATTTTAATGGAAAACCAGGGTTGAACAACCACTGTGTGGAGTTCAAAATAGCCTTGTATATATTGAGAGTATTGCCAACTTCCTAGAGAGAAATAGATTTTTGTAAGTAGGATACAGAAAGTATCTTAAATATATAATATGTATCCTATATAATAAGATGTAATATGCGTAATGACTGGATCACGGATCAGCAGGAGGGTGGGGCAGCGAGCTACAAGCGGGCAGCAGAGAGCTACAGGAGGGGGCAGGGCAGCAAGCTATGAGAGGGGGCCGGGAGTAAAGGGGGAGGAGCGACAGGAGGGTCAGGCAGCGGGCGGAGAGCTACTGGAGGGCGGCAGCAAGCTACTGGCGCATGGATTCCTGCACAGGGCTATAGTATTAAATATGGGACAAAATAGAAGCATTAAAATATCTTAGGAGCATATAATTCATCTTAGCTTCTTTCAGAAGGTTACTCTTTCTCTTTCAGAAAAGTCAAATGGATGAGAAAAATTACAGAATACTTAGCAAATTGCAGAATGTTATGTCCAAATGTAGCATAAAATGTACCTTTCAAAGGTAATAACATGTTATTTTTAAGTCATGTACTTGTATTTATGTTAATTTTATGAATGTGTATTTTTTATCATTTCTAATAATGCATAAATCATTTTTAATATAATGCCATTAATAGGAAAAATCATTGCTGTAACAATTTTTGGTGAAGAGGGTAGATAAGAATCACTGGGGCCATTTTCCTACTGGAGAAAATGAAGCATAGCAAAACAACATAATTCCTTTGAAAGGGTCAGTTTCACAATCAGAGCTAGATCTCAGTTCACGGATCCTTATCTTTAGCTCTCTAGCAACTGAATATCGCTTTAGGTTAATTGGGCTTGAAATCAAATACTGGAGATAATGTAACTTTAAATGTCAAAAGTTAAACTTTCTTAAATGTTAAATTGGAGTTATTCAGGCCATGAAAACTTAATCCAAAAGAAAAGTAAAAGTATAAAATAAGATATTCTCTTGGTTAACTATTATTTGTGTAGGCCCTATACTTGGTGATAAGAATGCAGATATGAACAAGACAGGTGTCCCACCCTAAGGTTATGTATGTACTAGAGGCCCGGTGCATGAAATTCATGCACAGGGGTGGGGGTCCCCTCAGCCCAGCCTGCACCCTCTCCAATCCTGAACCCCTCAGGGGATGTCTGATTGCTGGTCCATCCCTCTCACAATCCTGGACCACTGGCTCCTAATTGCTCACCTGCCTGCCTGCCTGGTCGCTCCTAACTGCTCCCCCCTCCCCTCCTACTGGCCTGATTGCCCCTCACTGCCTCTGTGCCAGCCTGATCGCCCCTAACTGCCCCCTGCTGCTGGCCAGGTCACCCCCAACTGCCCCCTCCCTGCTGGCTAGGTCACTCCTAACTGCGCCCCCCACCCCCCGCCAGCCTGGTCAGCCCTAACTGCCTCCCTGTCAGCCTGGTCACCCCCAAATGCCCCTCTTGCCAGCCTAGTCACCCCTCACTGCCCCCCCTGCCAGCCTAATCACCCCCAACTGCCCCCCTGCCAGCCTGGTCATCCCCAACTGCCCCCCCAACCGGCCTGGTTGCCCCACACAGCCTGCTGTTCAGCTGTTTGGTCGTCCCTCACTAACCCCCTGCTGGCCTGGTCACTCCACGCAGCATGCTGCTTGTTCAGTCATTGGTTTCGTCCCTTGGGCCTGCCCTGGGTGACTGGGCAGCCGTCATCTGAGGCTTGCCTGCACCTCGGGCCAGCCCTGGGCAGCTGGGGGGTTGAGGGGACTGGGGGACTCCGGAGGCAGGCACGCGGGGTGGGCCTAGCTGTGCTGTGCGCCTTCCCCCCCAGCAGGGCTGAGGGGACTGGGCGCCTCCATCTTGTGGCTGTGGGTGCCGCCATCTTTGAGGGCATGGCAGTCAATTAGCATATTCCCTCCTTATTGGCTGTGGGCACTGCCATCTTTGTAAGGGTGTGATGGTCAATTAGCATATTCCCTCTTTATTAGATAGGATAAAGTGGAGCAAAATAGGTTTACAGTTGTTCATATGGAAAATAATACAATAATCCTATCTAATAAATAGGGAATATGTCCTCACAAAGACGGTGATGCCCACAGCCAATAAGGAGGGAATACGCTAATTGACTTCCACGCCCTCAAAGATGGCGGCGCCCACAGCCACAAGATGGCGGCACTCAGTTCCCTCAGCCCCCCAGCCACCCAGGGCCAGCCCGAGGCATAGGCAAGCCTCAGATTGTGGCTGCCCCACTGACCAGGGCCAGCCTGAGGCATAGGCAAGCCTCAGATGGTGGCTGCCCAGCCGCCCAGGGCCAGCCCAAGGCCCAGGTAACCAGGGCCGGCCAAGGCGTGCGCTGTGACAGTGACAGCAGCCGAGGTGTGATAGGGGCGTCACCTTCCCCAATCACCAGGTCGCCTCCTGCCCCTGAGGGCTCCCGGACTGCGAGAGGGAGCAGGCCAGGCTGAGGGACCCCCCCTCGAGGACATGAATTTTCATGCACCGGGCCTCTAGTTTATAAATAATAATACAAGAATAAACTCTGTGCTTCGCCTACTCTCAACTGTAAACCTACTTTTGCCCCACTGTGTATAAAGAGTAGTCAGTGGAAAGAACATTGAACTTCAGTTCAGACTGACTGTGTTTTCTCAGGCAAACTAGCTACTGCATGGTGATTAAGAAGTGGGCTCCGAAGCCAGATTTCCTATATTTGAACCTCTTATCACCAGAAAGGGACCAGGCTGAGGCACGTCTGCCCCAGCACAGTTTGGCAGGGTTCTTGACTTCGTTCAGGAAAGAATTCAAGACACGAATACAGGTGATATTGAAAGAGTACACTTATTAAAACTTGGGGCAGTAATTCTTATCCACCCCCTTCACCAGGAACTGTTACAACTACTATTTTTCCTATTAATGTTTCCCAATAATGTCTAAGCCCTAAAGGCAGGGCTTAGAATAGAAGAACCAACAGTAACAGCAGTGAGCCTAGGCTGGGCTGCTTTTGGCTCCCTGAACACTTAGGCAAGCCCTGGCTGGCCAGCCCTAGGCCTGCGCATTGAAAGGTTTCGGTCCAATTTTCCCAACGGAAAAAATATCCTCGGGTGAGGTTAACAAAAAAATGAAACAAACAAACAAACAAAAAAACAACTTAGGCAACAGGAGGGCTCTCGGGGCTTAGGATAAAGTAAATCACACACATGAGGAAAAGGAGGCGCGGGTGTGGTCAAGGGAGACAGGTTGTGTACTTAAGGGCCACCACAGAATCTCCCCACTGCATATACACTGAGTGGCCAGATAATTATGATCTCTGAACGCATAATAATCTGGCCACTCAGTGTGAGTGTGTGTGTGTGTGTGTGTGTATACACACACACATATATATATTATAGGCCCGGTGCATGAATTCATACATGGGTGGAGTCGGCCATTCTGGCCAGAGGGAGGGGACATGGGCGGTTGGCCAGCCTGCCTGCTGGTCGAACTCCTGGTCAAGGGGACAATTTGCATATTAGCCTTTTATTACATAGGATATACATTGAGTGGCCGGATTATTATGCCTTCAGAGATCGTAATAATCTGGCCACTCATTGTAAAATGGGGATGATGGTGATGATGATATGAGAAAAACGATGATAGTAGTGACTATTTATGAGCTGGTTGTGGAGATCAAATCAATTTGATTCAAGTAAGGTGTAATTGCATTGTTTTTTCAAAGGAACATAGAAATGCTTTGAGGTGGAAACCAAACAATGTATGCAACCAGGGATCTCCTCAATTTTCTGTCAGACAACATTATTTCATGCTAGAGCAGTGGTTCCCAACCTTTTTTTGGCCACGCCCCACCTAAGCATCTATAAAATCCTGATACCCCGCCCCCTGTGATATATAATTCTTATTATTCCAAAAGTGAACTCCTATTCACGTGGAGGAAGCCTAAAAGGCCATTGACTTGGTCTAAACAAGCTTCCAAAGAACATGGCATCCATGAAAGAGCAAAGTAAAAGAACGAAAGGACAGTTGAAGTACTGAGGAAGAAATCACTAAGAAATAGTTAAAAAATAGTAATAACATGAAGTGATATGAAAAAATAGCA
This sequence comes from Cnephaeus nilssonii, assembly GCF_951640355.1. NCBI lineage: Eukaryota > Metazoa > Chordata > Mammalia > Chiroptera > Vespertilionidae > Cnephaeus > Cnephaeus nilssonii. The sequence continues at coordinate 98,295,402 of NC_137075.1, read as the reverse complement.
AATAAAGTTTCAAAACATAATAAAGAACTGAAGTGCATAAATATGTTTCCAATATATATTTATATACAGTATAAGAGACCCCCTAGAACCATAAGAAATGCAAAAAATTCACTGTTAATTCATTCTCGAATTTCCCCCCTTAAAAATCAAATTACCCCCCTGTGGGTCATGTGCCCCATGTTGGGAACCATTGTGCTAGAGATAGAGCACTTTGAGGCAATATCAAAGAAATTGTAGGTTGGTTATATTTTTCCAGTTTCTTGCTGAGGTATTTAATATCTATTGATACTGATATTTATTCAAATGTGCTTTTAAATACATGCTATGAGATGCAAGGGACACGGAGTAAATGATGCAAATACATTCAATAGGACCTATCCGGGTGAATAGGTACAGTAAAGGCACAGGGCGGGGTGACTGTGCCCTTGCACGGGGTGGTTGGTAAAGAGCTCTGCAGTCAGCAGCTCAGGAAAAGCTTCCCAACAACATGAAATCATGTGGCCAGGAAAGTGGGTGAGGAAGGAAAGAAGAGGCAAAGGTAGGCTGAGGGACAGGTCATCAAGAGTGGGGAACATCACGCAATGGAGTTTGCATATGCAATGAAAAGCCATCAGAGAAGTTTTTCCAGGATAAAAACAACTCGAATAACTAGGAGTGAAGTCAGGGAGGTCACTTCAGATGCTATTGCAAGAGTCAAGGTGCAAAATGCTGGGAGTAATGCAGATGGACAGAAGTGGACCAAATATATTAAAGAAACTAGAGGCCTGGTGCATGAAAATTCATGTACTGGAAGGGGCGTCCTTCAGCCCAGCCTGCCCTCTCCCACAATCCGGGAGCCCTCAGGGGCGGGAGGTGACCCAGCGATCAGGGGAAGGCGATGCCCCCATCACACCTCTGCTGCTGCCACTGCCAGTAGTGCAAGCCTCAGCCGGCCCTGGTTACCTGAGCCTTGGGCGGCCCTGGGCAGCTGGGCAGCTTCCATCTGAGGCTTGCCTGCACCTCAGCCCTGGGCAGCTGGGGGGCTGAGGGAAGGTCCAGTCACACCCTGCACCTGCCACCCCTCCACCCAGGGGGGCTGAAAGGCCTGGGGGACTCCAGCAGGGCTGAGGGAACTGAGTGACGCCATCTTGTGGCTATGGGTGCCACCATATTTGTGATGGCGTGATGGTCAATTTGCATATTCCCTCTTTATTAGATAGGATAGAATGGCCCTGGCTGGTATGGCTCAACTGGTTGGAGCATCGTCCCATACACCAAAAGGTTGTGGGTTTAATTCCCAGTCAGAGCACATAACTAGGTTGCGGGTTTGATCCCCAGTTGGGGTAAGTATGAGAGGCAACAGATCAATGTTTCTCTCTCACATGGATATCTCTCTCTCTCTCTCTCTCTCTCTCTCTCTCTCTCTCTCTTTCTCTCTCTCTCCATCCCTCCCTTATTATCTCTCTAAAATCAATAAAAACATATCCTGAGGTTGAGGATTAAAAAATAAATAGAATCAATAGGACTTGGTAACTGGTTGGATATGTGGAGGGTATTTGGCTAAGAAAAAAGAGAAAGCTAGGCTGTCTCTGAGGTTTTTAGGTTGTGAGTGTATGGTATGGAGGAGAAGGAATAAGTTGAGAAAAAAATATATTAAATTCAATTGAGGTATAATGATTTTAATGTTTTGGGACAGCCAGATGAAGATGTTCTGTTGGTAACTGGACATTGATACATAAAAAGAAGTCAGCGGTAGAGATAAAATGTGACTCATGTAATTATACATCTTTTCAATGGAGAGGATGAGATTATCCCATGGAGAGTTTGCTTAGAAACTTATAGTCAATTCAGTGAACAGAATAAGAGGTTTGGCTATTGGAAGAGCAGAGCCAAAATTTTTATTATTTGCCAATTGCTGATCATTGTTTTTCCAGGAAATTTGTCATATAAGGAAGCTCTTGTGTGTTTTTTAATATTTATTTTGTATTCTGCAATTTATTGGAAACTGATTTAGTCATTTGGAATGCTACCTTCATTGCGTGCTAAATTCTAGCATAGATGGTATACTGTTTCTGGGTTGTGTATTCAGGGCCACTGATGTGAAGGTCAATATTTATGAAGGCATAACACATTTTAATTACTATAACTCTATTTACAAATATTCACATTTTTCTCAGGTCTTCAAATTCATGTGAAAAACTATTTTATGCCACAAAGTTAGTCACAATCCAATATTACTGGCTTCAAATAGTTGAACAATAATTTTTCCTAGCCTGGTGGGAAATACTCTGTTAATAGCATGCTGCTATTATAGCAAACTCCAAAGCAAAACGCACAATAAAACTAGTGACACCCCTGAAAATAAATGAAATGCTCCTCAATTTATGTCCATGGGCTGCATTACACTCACCTCAAATCACTGGCCATCTGCCAAGACCCATTTTCCTCCTGTGGCTCTCCAATGAAGTTGCCACCTGCTACTTTGGCAAAGGTCTTAAGAAAGTAGAAATACAATTCTTAACCATTCCCTTTTGTTCCCACTTTGCTTGTTTCATTCTGAATTTCACAGGCAATTACACACCCACTAAGGTGAGGCATCTAGAGTGTCCTTGGAAATATTTATCAAGTCCCTCTGATTCATATTATACAGGACAGCCTAAACAGTTTGAAACCAAGCCTATAAAGAGAGATTGATTACATTCAGCTGCTTTCTCCATCAAGCTTCTTGTACTCTGAAAATCAGATTCTGAAGACTGAAAATGAATTAATTTTCAACAATTGAAGTGAGCTTAGAACTCTGTTGGTATACATTTTATTTATGTGATAACCACTTCTGGCTGCATCTTATCCGCAGGCAATTGAAAGTGATATGAAAGAGTGCCTGATTTTCTATTCATTGGGAAGGAGTCATGCAGATTCTTTTAAAAAAATTTTTTTAAATAGACCTAGAGTCTTTTTTAAGCTAAACCAATGACATGTTGATCAAACCAAAATCAAATGGCATAAGGAATCTGGGAATACATATTTAAAATGCAAAATAAAAGTACTGATTTTTATAATGCAATATATACTACATTCATACATTCTCGCCTTCTACTCTGACCTGCCACAAGTACACATATACATGTTTGAGAAGAAGGCAACGAGTAAGAAAGTATCTTTCTAAAAGTATATATTTTTATTGATTTCAGAGAGAAAGGGAGAGGGAGAGGGAGAGAGAGAGATGGAAACATCAATGATGAGAATAATTGATCAGCTGCCTCCTGCACGATCGGGGATCGAGCCTACTACCTGGGCATGTGCCCTGACCAGGAATCGAACCGTGACCTCCTGGTTCATAGGTCAATGCTCAACCACTGAGCCACCATGGCCGGATAAGAAAGTATCTTTGATTTGGCTAGGGTACTGCTCTGTAAAAAAACAAAAATAAATTCTGGAATATTCTAACACCACCATCCAAACTGCTTACTAAGTCCTAAATGTCCCACAGATTCTAGCTCCTGGCTACCTTTCTGACCATATCTCACCCCCTAGTCTAACTTGGTTGTTGCACTTGGGGGACACTGGCCTCCTTGCTGGTTCTAGACTGGGTTAGCAGGGCAATCTTGTGCTTGCTGTTTGCTGACAGCCACACTCTCCCCCTAGACATCCACCTGCTGCTCTCAGCGACTTCTCTCACTTCATCACGGTCCCTACTGAAATGTCACTTCACCAAAGAGGACCTCTTACACAACACCCCCATCTCATTTCCCTACCACATTTTTCTACAGAGTACCTACGACAACTTGACGTAGTTCATAAGTGTGGACCATAAGATTACCTTCTATCTCTACCACTAACTCCTCTTCCCCAGAATGCAAACACCAAAAGTAGAGACTTTGCTGGCATCCCAAATGCCTATTCTAGGCACATAATATGTGCTCAAAAGAAAGGTTTGCTGAATAAATGGAATAGAGAAGCCAGAAATGGCAGCGGATATGTGATAAATTAGCATATGATGAACATGGTATTTCTAAACAGTGAGGAAAAGATAGCCTTTTCAACAGATTGAAGGGGACAGCTAGCTTTCTGTTGGAGAAAAAAATATTGAGTCAACCTCACCAGTATACAAAAATAAAGATCTCCTGGAACATATTGCAACAGTAAAAGAACCAAAGTTAAGAAGCCTAAAGTTGTGTGTGTGTGTGTGTGTGTGTGTGTGTGTGTGTGTGTGTGTGTTTATCTTGGACTGATCTTTGCCAAATAGTTATAAAAAAAACCCAAAATCATCATTGAAAAGACTGACTTATTTGACTACATAACAAAATTTAAACTCCATTAAAGCAAAAGAAACCAGGAATAAATTAAATGAATAATAACCTAAATATTGTAAAAATGTACACATATAAGAAGTTACTCTGTCTCCCTATTAATCGAAGAAATAAAAATTAAAGTAATAGCTTTTTTTTTCCACTTGGCAGATTAGAAAAAATCAGAAAGATAAAAACGGTGCTGGAGAAACCAACCCTGTTAATGGGAATTCTGACAATGTTTTTGGAAAGTAACCTGAAGTTTAAAATACAAAACCCCTTTGACTCAGTGATCTCACTTTTGGAATTTTGTCCTTTAGAAAAGAAACACACTTCTAACATTTCTTTAGTTTTTATAAGAAATATTTATGTATTATTTTTATAATGTTAACTTAAAAAAAGATCATGCGATAGCTGGTTTGGCTCAGTGGATAGAGCGTCGGCCTGTGGACTGAAGGGTCCTGGGTTTGATTCCGGTCAAGGGCACATGCCAGGGTTGCGGGGTTGATCCACAGTAGGGGTTGTGCAGGAGGCAGCTGATCAATGATTCTCTCTCATCATTGATGTTTCTATTTCTCTCTGTGCCCTGACCAGGAATCAAACCATGACCTGCTTCATAGTTCAATGCTCAACCACTGAGCCACGCCGGCCTGGCCTACTTATTTTCTTTACAAAGATAAATATTTACATCTTTCTAATTTGTGTTTCCCACTAGAATGTAAGCTCCATGAAGTCAGAAATTTTTGTCTCTTTTATTCACTGTCATGTCCCCAAGGACTTAGAACAGAGACCCATATATAGCAAACACTCAATACATATTTGTTGAATGAATGAATAGTCCGTCATAATACATGGCATAGATTGTGGAAGAAAAGCAGATGAGCCCATATTTAGGAAGTAAAAATAAGATTAAAAGTATGAGTTCAATACTTACCTGGCAGGGGAGATACCATGATCACGAAGGTGGTTTTCCCAGGGCGAGGCTTATCCATTGCACTCCGGATGTGCTGACCCCTGCGATTTCCCCAAATGTGGGAAACTCGACTGCATAATTTGTGGGGGAAAAAAAAAAGAAGAAGAAGTATGAGTTCATGCTTTTAAGAATGGAATTAAGTGTACAGTCAATGAATTGCTTGCTTTCTAGGAAAAGGTTCAAAGCTACTCCATATTTTGCTGTCACTGTACAGTATGTTAAGCCACTGCCACAGAAGGATGACAGCTAACTTTCCTAGTGTTAATAATGTGGTTTTATGGTTCTGTTACATGCATTAAGACACTCTAGGATTATGTTGTTTCAACATCTTTTATAATTTGTCCAAACAGTATTTCACAAGATATGAAGTAATAATTATTTAAAAAATTAATGATTATTTAAAATTGTATCAGATTATGTCAATATTCAGTAGTATACTTCCTAAGCTTTCCCTGAAGGTAAATTGTGTTCAGAGGCCACAAACCCTTCAATTGATGATTATGTGGCTGAATGCCATCTCATATTCTCTTCCTACTACAGTAGAATATTTTCTAAAAAGTGATTTCTGACACTTTTTCTGAAATCTAAACTTAGCCCATTGCATTTTTTTTTGTTATCTTTATTCCAGAAGGTACAACCCATGATTCTATGTAACTAATCCAGACTTCCATTCTATGGTACAGATTTTCATCCAGGTATATTACCAGCCCTTGTGTGTGACATTGTTTGAAAAAAATATTCACCTCTGATAACGACAATAACATAGTAACAAGTATTACATAATACCTTTTGTGATGCTGGTGTCCTTTTTGAGCTGCCAGTTCATTGAAACTCAACTGAAGTCCATTTAATGTCTATCACACTGGGAGCAATCAATGCCATTGAATTATTTTAATTTAATTATTGGTTCTGTTTAACTCCTGTTTTGATAAGAATCATTAATTAGCCAAATCATTGCTTCCCTTGGGATATTCCACAACTCTTTTTTTTTGAAATGACCATACTGTATATGTGGCTTCTTCGCTTAATACTTACTTTGTTCAGCAATGTATAATTTTAACATTGCTTTTCTTACATATAAATTTTATAATCTATTTTCAACATTGTTAAGTTTCCCCCCTTCTTTCTAGTTGTTCACTTTAACCAGTGCCCATTACTTTACTTTTAGGTTAATGCTTTAAATAACTGTTCACAGTTTTTGGAGTTTTAATTTTAATATATATATATTGTTACAGTCCTGCTCAGAAAAGGAGGAAAATAACTCAACTCATTGAAGAATGAGTTAAATGGGACTGTTTCTCTTGTAGTCTTCCAAAATCCTATGGATCTAATGATGTACTGTGTGAACAATGTTGGAATATTGATCAACATAAGTTATGAATATTCATATTGTTTACTTTCTATAATCAAATTTTTATTTCCAGGCCTGTGTACTATTCGATTTTTAAACACTAATAGAAGATGATAAAAGGATCTGCAACAAAAATTAACTTGCAGCTCTAGCTGGTTTGGCTCAGTGGATAGAGCGTCAGCTTGCAGACTGAAGGGTCCCAGGTTCAATTACAGTCAAGGGCACATGCTTGGGTTGCGGGCTTGATCCCCAATGGGCAGCATGCAGGATGCAGCCAATCAATGATTCTCTCTCATCATTGATGTTTCTATCTCTCTCCCTCTCTGAAATCAATAAAATAAATAAAAGGGTCACTCTTCTTTAAAAATAAAATTAATTTGCATGAAAAAAATGTCTTTAAAATGTACCAGTGTTCACAATGCCTCATATAATAGACTAGATCCATGGTCAGCAAACTGCGGCTTGCGAGCCAGATGCGGCTCTTTGGCCCCTTGAGTGTGGCTCTTCCACAAAATACCACGGCCTGGGCGAGTCTATTTTGAAGAAATGGCATTAGAAGAAGTTTAAGTTTAAAAAATTTGGCTCTCAAAAAAAATTTCAATCGTTGTACTGTTGATATTTGGCTCTGTTGACTAATGAGTTTGCTGACCACTGGACTAGATGATTGTCCTTTGAACAAAGTGAATTACTCTAAGAGGAGATTTTTATCTAACCATTCATACAAAGTTCTCTATAGAGTTTAATGAACATCAAGAGCAAACTAAAGATATTGTCACATGCATTTTTATCATTCAGAGATCAAAAAAATTATATTCTAAATCATTAATTTATAATCTTTTTACTCCTCGAACACCCCTCATGAATAGCATGCCTTGAAAGTTTATATGTACCAAACTCAAATTATTAATTATCAATTTATTTGACAATGCTATGAATCAAATTTTATATTAAAATTTATGATTAATTCTCCACAATATACTACTGAATTAATTGTAACTTAGAGAAACCTGGTAGGAAGTACCTTACAAATAGGCATCATTTGCCTCTGGATATGATGTACTGAGATGAACACCACATTGCTTTCGGTGTTACTGCCCCAAAAAAGTATAATCTAAATCTAATAGTGAAAAAACATCAGACAAGCCAACTGAGAAATATTCTACAAAATAAATGATGTGCATTCTTCAAAATACCAAGATGATAGAAGATAAAAACTATTCAGAAAATTTCCAGATTAAAAGAGACATGGAAACTAAATGCAACATGTGACTAGAATTCTAGATCATATTTAAAAATTTTTCCTATAAAAGATATTAACTGGAAAAAGGCAAGATTTTAATAAAATCTGTAGATTAAATAATGGTATTGTATCAATGGTAATTTTATGATTTTGATAATTATTCTGTAATTATGTGAAAGAATGTAATTTTAAACAGAAAATACACACTAAAAAGGGGGTATCATGTCTACAATTACTCTTAAAGCATTAACATATACATGCATATATATGTGTGTGTGCATGTAAATATATACATATATTTACATTACACACATAAGGAGGGAGAGAATTGTAAAGTCCTAAATGTTAATATTCAGGGAATCAAGGATGTGGATAAAATTTAAAATATACAAGAATTATTTTTATCATTTCTGTCCATCTAAAATTATTTCAAAGTTAAAATAAAAAGTTGGAAGAAAACAACAACTTCATATCAAAATAAAATAACCATTGTATCCAAGGTAAGATCCAATCTAAAACAAATTGATACTTTAGCTTGTGTTGGAAAGTATACAATTGCCTTTCTATATCTGAAAGAATACTACTCTCACATTACAAATGTAAAGATATTGCTTAGAGATAGTGTTTCATTTGTTGGCTAAAATGCTTTCCCAGTAAAGTCTGTGACTTTAAAATACACATGACATTTTACTACAGTCCTATCCTTTATGTCTTAGTTTTAACTTCTTTTATCTCCAATTATCATATCTCCTTTTTTGAGAACTGTACTATATACAACTAGACTATATTTGCTTCTCTAGGAAATGTCCTCCTACATCAAAATCAGCTTAAAACTAATCTTTTCATAAATACTTTTCACTTAAGTTTATTTTTTTGCACAACTATGACAAATCTACTTTTGTTTCTTATCTTTCCTACATCCATTTTTTTTAATGCAGTAGGTGTCAGTGACCAGTAGAATTCAATAAAGTCTCTTTTTGATAAGATCATGCTTACTCTATAATCTATTTATTATCATTTTTTTAGGTATGGTATTTAGTTGGGTTAAAATATGTATATATATTTATATTTTATTCACTTGTTTATTTTTCATTTGTTTTTAAAAATACTTAGGTCTTTTTCTTGTTTTCCTTTTTCCAACGTACATTCTTCAAAGCACAGCCTGAGAGTTCATTTTCCCTGATTACTCCTCCATAGTACCAAGCCCAATGATTCACACGTGGGTGCTGAATTTATGGTTGGGAATGATTAGGATTGTGTTTAGGAATTATTTTTCTTTCTGTGGCATGCTTTCGAATAGTAGAATTTTTAGTGATAGACTGGAAGGCATTAGAAACCTGAGAACTTGAAACAAGTCGACAATAATAACAGGATAATCGTTACTACAGTTAATAACAGTGTCTTTCAGTATCTGTGCCAGCATCCACAGTTACCTCCCTGTGTGAGAACAATTGTTCATAGTCCTGAAGGTGTTCTGTTAAAAGCACATTGAGCAAAAATTTCTCATGTTTTCTTTTATTAGATTGATGTCAAGGTATGCTTTTTACTTCTTGCTTGTAACTAGTTGTACCACTGCTATACCGAGAATGGCAGAACTCTTGGTATATAGCAACTCCATCCAAACCTCCGCAATAAGAGACCAAACTAGCATGGTACTAGCAGCTTAAGGCCATGTCCCTAGACTGACCCCGGTCCCCCTTAAAATGCCTGTCTGAGAATCAGCTCAACAAGGGCAGGACAATTTATTATTTGTTCCAGCCAAAACCAGGTGTTAGGCCCCTGAACTCCCTCTTAAAGCAGATATGTTGGAAAGCTTGCAGTTAATTATAAATCCTTTTTCAGTCCTTTGAGGTATAAATCTACCGCCCCTAACTGTTTCTTTGAGGACTTGAGAGTTGTCTCTTTGAAACACTCTCTCACTCTCTCTCCCTGTATCTGCATAAATAATTTCCCAAAATTCAATATGATAATTGCTAAGTGGAGGATAAGGGTCTAACTTCAGTGGCTGCTTTGCTTCAACTTGCACCACTGCCTCCTGTGGTAAAGATAGAAGTTTATTTCTTCCCCGATAAGTTCCAAGGAACAAACCCAGGTGTCCTGGTCACAGGGACTGATGCCCCTGAACATCAGTGCCTTTCCCTTCCCACACCCAGCCTTGAAAAGGTCTCCAACCCTTTGTTTCAGGGAAGTTGAGTTCAGCTTACTCTGGACCCTCTTCCCTATTGCAACATAGTATCCTATATAATAAAAGCCTAATATGCTAAGTGTCCGGTCGACCAGTCGGTCATTCAACCAATCAAAGTGTAATATGCTAATGATATGCTAAGGCTGCTCAACCGCTCGCTATGACGTGCACTGACCACCAGGGGGAAGACGCTCCAACTGGTAGGTTAGCTTGCTGCTGGGGTCCAGCCTATTTGGACTGAGCGAGACGAGCTGGACTTGCCCTGGAGCCCTCCTGTGGTTCCTCCCCAGCTGGCCAACATCCCGCATCCCTCCCCAGCCCTGATCATGCACTGGTGGGGTCCTTCAGCCTGGCCTGTGCCCTCTCGCAATCCGGGACCCCTCGGGAGATGTTGGAGAGCCAATTTTAGCCCAAACCCGCAGGCCAGGCCGAGGGACCCACTGGTGCATGAATTCGTGCACCAGGCCTCTTGTTATGGAATAAAATATGTCCTTTGTTTTAACTAACGTCCAGCTTAGCCTTTGATAATATTATGTTGCATTACCTGCTCAACTCAATATTCTCAGTTGCTGCAGAAACGAATTTTACATGTTGATCACAATTTGGTAGCATGTCTACTCCGGAAAAAAGAACATAAATCGCTGCATGTTGGATCTCTGTTAGGAGACAATGCTACACAGGTCTTCCCTGTTTCTGCACGTCTTCTTTGTGGAGGCACAGACTGCCTTTGTTCCTATCTTTTCTAGGATGTTTGTGTAGCGAACAACCTTGGAGGATAAAGGTAGCATCATCTTCTGGATAAAAGGGAGGTTTGCTCATGGTCCAGTATAATAAAGAAGATGTCTCCCTTCAGGGCCCTCAGGTCCAGCTTCCCGCCCATTATAAAAGATGTGGGTTCCCTGACCGTGGTTGAGATTCCTCGCCTGTAATGCAACTCATTGTATTTATTCTTCACCATCCTACATCTCATAAAAATGACATGTAACCAGAAATTAATGTACCACAAATGTATAGCAACAAAATACGTCATCTTTTCTAAGTTCACTGCTTAAATTTAAATAATCAACAACTTTTTCTTTTTCTCACCAGGAACTTTCAAGGAACTCATTAGTGAGTTAGCAAACATTCTTATTAAAAAACAAAAAACAAATATAGGTGCACCCCGGTCTTATGGCTTCAGAGCCACTTGTTGGGCCTGGGTTTGTTTTCTTTCCAGCAGGTGCCAGAAACCCAATCTACATTCCTCATTCCTTTCTGCTAAGATTCTTGTTACCCCTAACCAAAGACAAGCTGCTGAGCGGGCACATTTTCCCCAATCTTGCTCAGTACTCTCTTCTAATTCTTGGCTGTTCCTGAAAATTAGGACAAGGGCCCTCTTCATTACAAGAGTTTTTTAGCTACTCACTCTGGGAATTGCAAAAATAATAAACTTGAGGATGTCTGAAAGCTTGGAAATTTTATGAAGTTCATACAATTACTTTTTCCTGCATCATACCTCCTCACTACCCTGTTAGATCCTAACGGTGAACTACAGTGCGTTGGATTTCTATTTTCAGCCTTCCTAGCAGAGTTCTCCAAATCTGCTCATTTCTTTAAGTTTGCTTTGCATGGCATTTATGTAGATTCCTTCCTCTGAGATGGCCCTTCTCCTCTGCAATTGGTAATTTGCATCTTTGAGGAAGTAGAGGCTGTGTAACATCCATTCCAAGGTATGGGTACCATATAGGAATCATCACCTTTGAGCAGTCACTTTTCAAAATATTCTCACCCGAGGGCATTTTTATTGATGAGAGAGAGAGAGAGAGAGAGAGAGAGAGAGAGAGAGAGAGATTAAATATGTAAAATAAATATCCATTGGTTGCCTCCCAATGGAGATGGAACCTGGAACCTGACTGGGAATCAAACCTGCAACATTTTGATGCTGCTCCAAACAATGGACAGAGCATAAGCAGTCACTTACTTGAAAGGATTGTTCATTCTAGCTTATGTCAGATTTCCAAGTTTTAGTATTTCCCAGGGAAACCAACAACAGTGATTTTTTAGACACGGGAGGATTCATATTTGTATTTTATTAATATTTCTTGTTGTAAACCTCATGGCTATCATTCTGCACTTAAAACTTGGCCATATTTCCATGGGAAAGGGGTCACTTAGAAAACTGAGTACCAGGGGAACTGACATAGCCAGGAATCCATTGCCGCCAGGACTTTTGTTCGTGGGGCGTTCCTCCAGGATCACAATATCCAAGCCATTACTAAAATGCAAGAAGTATCAAGTACTGGTGTTCAAAACAGAAATATTTAAAAATCCAGGTACCATTGCTATGTGTTAACAAATCGGATCTGGCGTGTTATTTTACGACCTAAATTCCTTCAGCTTTGAGGTCACCTACACAAATGAGAAAACGTACAGTTAGGAAGTCAGGTTTTATCCCCACTCAAGGTCTGGTGGAGTGAGCAGTATGAAACAGCAAGAAACACACACTCACACACACACACACACACACACACACCACACACACATACACCACACACACACACACACATACACCACACACACACACACACACACACACACACACACACGCACCACACACACAATCAGAAGGAAAAAGAAGAAAAAAAAGAGGTTAGCATCCTGGTGCTGCCTCTCCCGGCACAAATGCAGTCCAGGCCTGGTACCCGGGCCTTGCGACGCTTCCCGGGCGAGTCCTCCCGGCGGCAGGGACGGGGTCGCCAAGGGTCCCCGGGGCCTGGGCGTCCCCGCGGGGGCTCAGCTCCCCGCGCGCGGGCGGGACACGGTCTGGGCTCCGGGGTCGCTCGCCACGCCGCCGGGGAGCGGGTCCCGACGCCGGGTGAGCGCGACGGCGCAGGAGCGGCGACCCCCAGACGTTCCCAAGGCTCCGGGACCCCGCCGCGTTCCCAAGGCTCCCCGCTGGGAGGGGCGGGGCGAGCGCGCGGCGGCGGCGGCGGCGGCGGGGGGCGGGGCCGCGCGAGGCCCGGCTTCTGGGCTCGGGGGCGCGCGGCGCGGGCCCGCGGGGCAGCGGGACCGGGCGGCGGCGGCGGCGGGGCGCGGACGCCGCAGGTGGCTCGCTCGGGCCGGGCGCCGGGAGCGCGGGCGGCGGCTGGGGCGTGGAGGCGGGCGGCGGCCCTCGCGCGGCTGCGTCTCCGCCGGGGCGCTGCGGGCTGAGACCAGCGAGCCGAGGCGGGGACGGGCGCGCGGCACCCCCTGGACGGCCCTCGGCATGTTCCGCGAGGCGAGGGTGGTCCTCCCGCCCGTGGGCTGAGGCGGCGGCGGCGGCCCGGAGCAGCGACATGCACCTGCCGCGCGCGGCTTAGAGGACGCGGCCGGCGGCGAGTCCCGGCCGCCAGCCGGGGGGCTCCCTTCGCCCGGCCGCCGCCGCCGCCGCCGCCTCCCGCCGCCGCGGGCCCGAGCTGGAGCGGCGGAGGGGGCGCCCCGACATGGCGGCCCGGAGCGCCCCGAGCTGCCACCTGCGGCTCGAGTGGGTGTACGGCTATCGGGGCCACCAGTGCCGCAACAACCTCTACTACACGGCGGCCAAGGAGATCGTGTACTTCGTGGCGGGCGTCGGCGTGGTGTACAGCCCGCGGGAGCACCGGCAGAAGTTCTACCGCGGCCACAGCGACGACATCATCAGGTACCGGCGCGGGGGCGGGAGGGGGCGGGAGGGGGCGCCGCCGTCCCCGCCGGGAACCCTTGGCGGCGTTTGCACCGGCCGACCTCCCGGGTGCGGTGACCCGGTGCAGCCGGGAGCATCGCCGCGGAGACAGCCCGTTCCCCTGCAAACGCCTCTCCCCATCCTGGGGCGCCGGTCTCCCTCGGGGCGGGGCGGGGCGGGGACACCCAGTCCGCGGGTCACCGGGCGTTCGGCGCTCGGTATCCTCCTCCCCCCCACATTCATGAAACTGCAAAAAGGTTATTTAGGGAGCAATTGACTCCTTTACATCCCGCCCGAGATTTCTGATTCAACGAATTCTTAAAGCGCCGGTGGGGAAGTCCTTACTAGAGAACGGATCGAAACCCGGGACCGCGAGCTGGAGGCTGGTCCCGGGCGCGCGCCCCGGCGGACTCCCGGCGGGCGCTCACCCCTGGGCCGCAATGGCGAGTTCAGGTTTCGCCGGCGGCTGTGAGCAGCAGACGGAGAAGAAACCCCCGGCGACCTCCGGGCAGTTCTTTCCAGATTGACATTTGCACCCCCAAAGGCAGTTTGGGAGTAGGTTGCAATCTGAAAGAAGCTTCCGTTTCCCAATTCCCTTGTTTTCTCTTCTTTCAAGTACCCCTAAAATAAGTTTACTTTTGTATTTTTGGCTTACATTACATTTTTGTTTTGGTTTGTTTTGCATTTTAATTCTCCTTTGGGTGAATTAGTTGTTGACATTTCTTTGGTGAATGGTGTATTTGAAACGTAAGTTTCCGTCGGTGTCTCAACAGAAACTTTTGTGGCAAAGTTGAAAGCTGCAGAAATTGTGCTAAGGCCATTGATGACTGCCTCAAGCACAGCATGCGACGTGTCAACTATTTTGAGAATGTGTTTGTGTGCTGCTTCTGGGTATTTAATAGAAACTCCGTGATTGGAGTTGGTTACTCCACGGGATTTAAATTGGGCATTTCAAATCCAGTATCTGGGTTTGGTGTCTTACAGGCAAGAAACATAAATTCCATCAACGGCAAAGTTCTTTTCTTTTGTGTGTACGTCCCTGATCTGTAAGAGGGAAAAGGAGTCTGGGACAAGCACAAGGTAGTAGGGTAAGATGGAGTAAAGGTACGGAGAGCAAAAATTGAGATTGTGGAATAGGGAATCGGGTTGTTTTTGGGTTCATTTGTGTGTTTGTTGTTATTAATCCCAAGAGTGGACTTCACGCCAGTTCTCTTTTTCATGATCCTTGACAGTTTTTTTCTTTTCCATGTGTTAGGTCACCCCCAGTACAGGGGATAGGTAATAACTTTACCTAGTTCCATGGTCGGCAAACTGTGGCTCGCGAGCCACATGCGGCTCTTTGGCCCCTTGAGTGTGGCTCTTCCACAAAATACCACGGCCTGGGCCAGTCTATTTTGAAGAAGTGGCGTTAGAAGAAGTTTAAGTTTAAAAAGTTTGGCTCTCAAAAGAAATTTCAATCGTTGTACTGTTGATATTTGGCTCTGTTGACTAATGAGTTTGTTGACCACTGACCTAGTATCCTCCAGGTACTCAGTTTATTAGGCTGAATTCAGTAGGTGAGGGAGGTGTGAAGGATTTTGAAGTCTTCTCAGAGTGTACCTCTATTGTGTGTACTCTTTGGTATTTGAAAGCAGGATGGTATGAGGGTCTTTGAAATCTAGATATGATTTATTTGATGGGGCACTATGTTTTTGTGCATCCAGTAGTAAGTAGAAGTTATGTCATATGTCACACTGCTTGAAATTTTAGAATTGTGTTTCAGTAAACTCTAAGGAAGGTAATGCTTTTGCTTTCCTTTCATATTGGTAGGTAGGTAGGTAGGTAGATCTATAGATAGATGTAGTTGCACAACCAATTGTCTCACAATATTGCAAAATGGCAAGTTACTTTTATATAGAAAAAAGATTTATCCTTAAAACAATTTATAACACTAAAAAGGTTTCCTGAAAAAATCGCAATGGGATAGTAAAATCAGAGTCATATTGCATCTTGAAATTGGTGGCACAAATTGAATACAGTACTAAGAACATAGATTAGGAATCAGTGGAAGGGCTTTGGAAATTTCATCTCGAACAATGACAGATCATTATTGTTTGTGAAATAGATCAGGCAAATGTTCAGACTTTTTCATTTTCTTTCAGTTCAGTGTTTGAAATATAAATATAGACAGTACTTAAATAATTTTCAACTATTTCATAGCTAAAAATGTAATAGTCATAAATGTGATGCACAGTGGAAAACAGTGTTGTTGATATGTTAGCCTTAGTAATAAAAAGTTTACTGTTTTTTATCATCTATTTTGTTTCCATATTTGCTTGAAATTTAGGTAAAACTTATTGGTCAAATCTGACTTAGTCTGGGGCTAAACGGAATGAGCAGGTTATTTTCTTTATGTTCTGAAACTGTAAATGCTATAGTGCTCGTAAAGAATGAATCAAAACCAGTTTATCATTTACTTACCAGTTTTTCTGTCATTTTACTACATCTAATATTGCAAATGATGGTGCCATTTGACATCATTTTGTCCATGTTGCTTGTTGTTTTACTTTTTTTTACCATGTATCTCTATACTTCTCTAGTAATTTATCCTTTATTGTATTTATGTCAATACTGATTTATACAGAAATTAGTTTCACTGTCAGAAATAATATAGGAATTTTAGGGTCACTTTTTCTTATTTTTACAAGTTGGGGGCAAAAGTAGGGTTACAGTTGTTCATATGGAAAATAATACAATCCTATATAATAAAGAGCTAATATGCTAATTAGACCGACCAGCAGAACAACCATCCGGACGACCTTCCGGACGAAGCCGGGGCTGCAAGGGCCGAGCCCCTTGCATGAATTTTGTGCATCAGGCCTCTAGTAATTAATAAAAATACAAGAATAAACTTCGTGTTTGCATACTCACAGCCATAAACCTACTTTTGCCCCATCCCATATTGTAATCACAAGACTCTCCAGGAGACTGTATGCTCAGGTGATCAGGCGAAGGGGGAAGGGGAGCAGAAAGATATCTTCCAAAAGACGAAACTGGCCTTCAAGATCTGTCCCCGCAGCTTCTAGTTTACTTGGTTATTTTAAAAAAATGATACATGGCTGGCAGTTGTAGATCCGTGTTCTTAAACATGTGGTCCTCAGACCAGTAGCCTCCGCATCACTTGGGAGCATCTTAGATATGGAGATCTCCAACCCCACCCAACCTACTGAATTAGATTCTGAATTTTAACATGCTCAGCTGATTGTAAACATACTGTAGTTTGAAGTTTGACAAGCACCCTCTATCTAGATCAGTGGTTTTCCAAGTGTGGCCCTCTAATCAGCAACATTGGCATCACCTGGCAACTTGTTAGAACTACAAATTCTCAGAGTTCACCCCAGGCCTAATCAGAAACTCTGGATATGGGGCCCAGCAGTTAATCCATGTTAATCATCTCCAGGTGATAAAGATGTATTATAAAGTTTGAAAAACCACTGCTTCTAGATTCCTGATTCTCAACCCTGGCTGCATATTAGAGTGGCTTGGAGAGTTAAAATAACTCAAACATAAGAAAACCACCAATGGCTGAGTCTCATCCCTAGAAATTTGATTTAATTTGTTTAGGGTGGGTCTCAGGTATAATTTGCTTATTATTAGACACGGGAGTCTGATATGCAGCCAGGGTTGAAAACCACTACTCTAGATATAGTAATAACCTGTGTTTAGCTGGAGGGCTAGGAAGTCAGCCTCGAAAAACTCGGGGCCAAATTCATTCATTACTGTTATGCATTATATAACAATGTAGATAATCTGCTAAGTGTTGAAACCACTTTAAAATTTTGGGCCTCTTGCTTTTAAGTTCTCCCTTCCAAAATCCCGGTTTGGAATTTATTACCAAGTAAAGCAATCTTAACTCTGGTTTTCTCTTGCTGGATGTGCTCAGTATCATCAGGGGCTGGAAACACTAAAACACAGATGTCTTGCATCATCAATCCAGAAAAATGCTCACCAAATGGGAACCTGGGAGTTTCACTTAACAGGCAAAATTATACGTGCATCCTGGATGGTATCAAGTAAAGTGTAGCCCACTGCTCAGGTGATGATTTCAACAGTATTATGGAACAGGTGCGGTGGGTTTGGATGAGCGATTTGGACTGTGGAAAGTCCAGGATTGTCCATTAATAAGTTTCCATTTTGGAGCCAGAATCTGCAGTCAGAAATAGACCAAATATCCAACACGTTAACATCTGATAGGGCATATAAGTGCCTATGAGAAGGACAGATCATTTCCACCCTATGAAATTCTAAAGTGGATGTATTTTCATGGACCGTTGAAATAACACCCTAAGTTTATGTCCAGTCAGGACATGGTAACTGAGATACTGTGTTTTGTAGGACTTGAGACCACGTGCTGCCACCAGCCACGCACGGAGCAGCCACTAATAGCTGACTAGCTTCTCTTTATGCCAGCAGGTATCGTCCATCCTGTCTTCAATATGGGTCAATATTCTGAGACACATAGGTTTGTGAGGGATTACCTCTAACCAGTGTAAACAAGCTGCTTTGGTTACAGTGGTATCTATTCTACTTATAGGGCGGCATGTGGCATCACCCTATTGGCTAAAGACAGCAAGAACGAATACAAAAGCCTTAAGAGCTCCTGGATCGTAGCGACAGCATCACCCTCTGTGGGCCAATGTAATTTAAAGGTGGATTCGATTGTTAAAAAATATAGTGCTCACCTCATGACTCTGGCATGCATATCCATCTCAACACTAAACAATTCTTTGGTGCTGATTGACTGCTAGAATGAGGGGGTGGGTATGGGACTGAAGATGGACATCACACTCTGGATCTAGCTATTTTGGAGGCCATAGGCAGGCTTGATTCATTGTTACACCACAAAATACTTTTTTTTTTTTCCTTCTGGGATAGGCAGTTTATCACAGCTGGATTGGCAAGCAAGAGGTTGCGATTGTAGGAGGTGTCAATTCAGATTTCACTCTAAAGACTACCATGTCCTTCACAGTCAGGGTGACAATACATGATTTTACTTTAATCCAGAGGCTGGGGAATACAGGGATAAGGCAAAGAGATGGGTTGGATGTGAGGTAAGAATTCTGGATTGCATCATTGCCAAGGTGTGGATGGTTCAACCTCTTGCCTTTCATAGTGTCTATATTTTGCATTTCAACCAGCAATGTTTTGCATTCCTGTTGTTCCATCCACATTCTTGTCAGCATTTAGCGTTGTCAGTGTTTCAGATTTTGGCCATTCAAATAGGTAATGTAGTAGAGTCTCATTGTTTCGCAGTGTATTTCCCTGATGACGTGATGTGGAGTGTCTTTTCATATACTTATTTGCCATCTGTATATCTTCTTTGGTGAGGTGTCCATTAGGTCTTTGGTCTAATTTTTAATTGGGTTGTTGGTTCTCTTATTGTTGAGTTTTAACAGTCCTTTATCAGATGTGTCTTTTGTAAAAATTTGTCCCAGTCTGTGGTTTGTCTTTTAATGCTCTTGACATTGTCTTTCACAGAGCAGAAATTTTTTATTTTAATGAAGTGCGGATTAAAAAAATATATGGACAATAAAATGGCAATAAACACATATCGATCAACTGTTGAATCTAAAAAACAAAATAAATGAACAAGTAGAAACAGTCTCATGGATACAGAGAACATTTTGGTGGTTGCCAGATGTTAGCAGTGGGTTTAATCAGATTTAGGAAGTTCTCTTTCTAAAATTCTTAGGTTGTTATGTATTTTTATCATAAAAGGGGTTGGATTTTTGTCAAATGTGTTTTCTATATCTATTTCTATGTATGGGGTTTTGTTGTTCTTTATTAATGTGATATGTTGGTTGACTTCAATATGTTGAACTAAGTTTTATTTCCACTTACCTTCTCTTTCAATATTCATTTAGTATGTTTTGACTTGTTGACTACCATCCCAAGCCATCCAGATGTTCAAACCAGAAACCCTAGAGTTATCATAGACCGTCTCCTTGCCCTTTCTCCCTATATCCAGTCAGTTGATTCTGTTTTAATACCCTCCTAACTTTTCCCTCTTTCATTCATCCTCCACCCTGATGCCATTTATTTTTTCCTCTCAAAGGTGAATCTCATCATCTAAATCTACTTGTAGAAAAATTTATCAAGGAGAAATTTATATTTATTCCCTGTCTTCTGCTGATGTATATAAATCATTACCAATGGTTAGGTCTTTGTCTTATATTTAAAGATTCGTAGATTATTTTCTATGAATTATGGGTGACTTTTTGTTTTGTAAAATGTGATTTGTACTTTAATATTAATGTTATTGTAGGAGTGCTACTAATACTATTTTTGGCACTAAAGATATGGTCTAACTTTATCCAATAAAGGAGTAAAATGGGAAAGAGGGCTTAAAAATAGATGCATACCAACGGAGAGAATGGAATGTGGTAGGGTTGCTACTGATTTGTTGCTGTGGTTCAGTTGATCCTTGTGAACATTCTGTTTTTGGAGAAGTTTATACACACTGTATCATATCACAGGGATTAGGAGGTCTGTCATTAACTGTTTATCACATGTATTATTGAAGTAGTAACTCTTAGCCTGGATTTTTATAGAGGTTATTTATTTAAATCTAATTATTTTAAATAGATAAGTAAAGTCTAATTTTCACATTGATATATGTTATGTATACCAAATATTATAAAATCTCTATAACCAATTTTAAGTCTTCTACTTGTTTGTTTTGCAGCCTTGCATTGCATCCTGAACGAGTATTGGTAGCAACAGGACAAGTTGGGAAAGAGCCTTATATCTGTGTTTGGGATTCATACACGGTACAGACCATATCAGTTCTGAAGGATGTTCATACACATGGTATAGCTTGTTTAGCATTCGACTTAGATGGCCAGGTATGTGATAATTTTTTCTTCTTTTTGTAACTGTGTTCAGAATGTGTACTATAAGAAATTATTATAAATCTATGAATATTAAACCAGAAAGCATGATGAAAAGTATTTGTTCAAGGGTAGAAGTGGATAGGTAGGATGAGTGGTTGGTATATATGAGAACAGTGAGGTTTTTTAATTTTCTCAAGAACTTTTCAATTAAATTAATTACTATCATGAAAGCTAAAGAGATTCTGATGCAGTGGAATATTACCTGGTTGGTCTAGAAAATTTTACACATAATTCTTTTCCAGGTTGTGTATATTGATAGGACAAATGGAAGACATCTTAGGAAAATTAAGTTTAAGTAGAGTTGTATACATTTTAATTTTTAGTTATTATAAGGTTTTCTATTAAAATTACATTTTTTATTGAAAATAACAAGGCAGTTTCTATATGAACTGTTTCTAGACAAAAATCAAAGTTAAAAACAAAGGATATAATTAAAATTTCACTTACTTTACTAATCAGTTCCCAAATTATTATTTACTTCTAGACAATGACTTTTTAAAAAATTAAACAAGTCAACAGCTTTTTGGTGGTGTTTTCATGGAACTTGTTTTACCTAAAACATATTTAAGAAGTGGTAAAAAGTTGGATTTTGCAGGTGTGCAAAACTTTTATAGTCTTTAAAAATTTTATGTTAAAATTAGAGTTTAAAAATTATTTTAACCTTTAGAAAAAATTTTAGTTACCTGCTTTTTAATTCATAAAATTAATTTCATATGTCTAGATTTAATAGGAACAGATTACATTGTGAGCTCTTCCCTTGAAAATGATATCCAGTAGATGTTTTATTTATAACTCTGAGGAATAGCTTCTTTGAGTAGCATAGATACATATGACTTTCTGATAAGAGTTTAAGAGATCTATAAAGACTTAACTGGAACCTCTCATTTGGGGAAAAATGTGCTTCTAGGTTTAATATCACAGTGTAGCAGTGATCGTCAATTACAGAACCTCAATTTGTGTGCCATTTTTATTATTTTTCAATTCCCTTAATGTGCTCATATCAGAATTTATTTTATTTTTTAAAAGGAAGAGAATAATACTCTTTACCTACTTTACAGGAGATGATATTTTATGAAATAAACCTACAAAGTTGTTTTTAAAAATAATTTACTAAAGGTGTTATGAAATGCAAGATGTTTTAACTGTGTGTCTGTATGTTTTAAATATAGACATTTTCTTCTTAATTTTAAAATTGCCTTTTCTAAATGTAATATATTGCATTGCTGAGGAATTTCTCTTATAGGTGTAAGGAGAAGTTATGCCCACCACTGTTCTTAGTTGAAACCTTTAATTTCACTTATTTTAAGCAAGTTAAAAGAAATGTCTTGGTTACATGTATTTTATTACCACAGATATTCATGAGAACATGTTACTTAAAATTTAAGCTTATAAAAAACATAATAGCTAAAAGTTATTGAGCACATACTAAGTGTAAGGCATTGTCTACATTATCTCATTTAATCCTCACAACCCTATGAAATAGAGACCGTTATTATCTCTATTTTACAGATAAAGAAACTGAGACTTAGAGAGGTTAAATAACTTGCCCCAGGTTACACAGCTAGTAAATGGAACCAGAGCTGGAACCCAGGTCAGTCACACTCCAAAGCTCGTGTTTTTAACCGCAATCCTCGACTGCCTCCCAAAAAGGAACTTCGGAGGTGCTTACTTGTATTTCAAACGGAATTTATCCATCTTAAGTACAGTTAAATCCTGTAAGGAACTGCTTCCGGTTAAAGTTAAGAAGAAAATATCTGAAATGATGTTAATGAGAAAACGCTTTAGTTAAAAAATATATTTTAGTACATATCTCTCCACTCTTATCTATAAACTATGAGATACCCACTAGGAAATACTGTATAATGTTTGCATTTTCTACTATAACTGAAACTATAAATGACCAGTTAAGATTTATCCAATGAATGAGTTTCCCTGTTGGTAGCAGTGCTGGATGTTCTTTTCCTAGAGAGGTTCTTCTGAATGGAGTATCTGTGCCAACCCTGAAGTCTCCCTTATGGAGAATAATTAGGGCCTAAAAAGGCTAATTATATAAAGCCACATCAAACAGGGACTAAAATTTTATTGTTAATGGGGGAGGAGCAAGAGGAAGGGAAGTTTAGGAATTTATCTTGAAAATGTAATCATAATTTAAAATAATAAAAGCACATTTCTCATATTTAATAAAACCTGTTATAGTTACAACTTTGCTAATTTATAGAATGAACCAAGAATAAAGGATTAATGTTTTTAACCTAATTTGTGAACTATATGCTGGTACAAAATAAAATGCTTTGGCTTACCATTGACTTTGGGCACATAATTATGACGAGGGTCATTTTTACAAAAATATTAGGGGTTTCACTGTTGTTTCCCCCCCCCCCCAAGGGCCTTCAGATAACCTCCTGATATCTAAACATATCTCAAGTGCCTATTGCATTTTTAAAAAATTGTCTTGTATTGCTCTTCCAGATCCTAACATCTAATGGCTTTCTGTATGATTTGACCAATATTTACTTCCAGAAGTCCTGTATCTTTTTCAAAATTAGTGATTTTTACTTTGTAACATTGTAACAGTTCGATCTTATGTAATGAACCCTGAGATCACAAGGATCCCCACACTAGGATCTTTTAAGTTTAATTGTCCATTATTTGAAAGTATTTCACAATTGCAGGAACACATGGGATGCGTCTAGCTGTGGCTATGGGAATATTTTTCTTATTTGAGTATTTAGTATGCCAGAACTTTTAACAAAAACTTCCATGAGTTTTAAAGCTTTTAGCCAGTTGTGGCTTGCTTTGTGTGTCTGATGAGCTGAGCCAGAGAGAAGAGGCAATGGTAGAAAGGACAGAGCCCCTCTGGTATTCACTTTATAGTTGTCTTGTGACATTTTAATTTCTACATAGTTTGCTGTAGCAAGAGGTGAATATCTTTGTTTTAGCTAGATATTTGTTGATACCTTCTTGTTTTCAAATATTAAAGATTCACCTAAGGATTTTTTTTTTCATTGATTTTTAGAGAGACTAGAAGGGGGGAAGGAGAGAGAGAGAGAAACAGATCAATGTGAAAGAGAGAGACACATTGATTGGTTGCCTCCTAAATGTGCCCCAACCAGGGCTGGGGATTGAACCTGCAACCCTTTGGTGCAAGGGCTGATGCTCTATCCACTGAGCAACACCGGCCAGCCAGGACTATTCTTTGTCTTTTTATGTGAACCATTCAATCTACCCATTTGGGGGTTTAAATAGTAACTATACTTTGCAGAAACGGTTTCTAACACGGTACTAGATGACATTTCTCATTTGGACAAGAAGAGGAAATAGGTTCTTAAAGCTAATTATGCTTATGGTAAACTGATGATGATAATGATAGCAAACACTTATATAACATTAACTATATTCCAGGCACTCTTTTAACTCCTTTATATACAGGTTGGGGCAAAAGTAGGTTTACAGTTGTTCATATGTAAAATAATACAATAATAAATAATAATACAAGATTAAACTGTGTTCCACATACTTACAACTGTAAACTTACTTCTGTCTCACCCTGTGGGTACATATGTTAATTGTCATATTAACCCTATGAGGTACTTTTATTATCCCCCCTTAATAGGTAAGGAAACTAAGGTACAGAGAGGCTTAAGAACTGTCCAAAGTCATCCAGTTAGTGAGAGATGGGGCCGGTGTTCCAATCTAGGCAGTCAGCTACCAGAATCCATGCTCTAAACCAGAGATTGGTGAACTTTCTGTAACAAGTCAGATAGTAAATAGTTTAAGCTTTGTGGGCCATGTGGTCTCAGTGACAACAACTCCGCTCTGCCCTGTGGTGTGAACGCAGTCATAGACAGCTGGTAAAAGAGTGTGCGTGGCTGTGTCCCAACTTTATTTACAAAAACCAGGGTGCAGGTAGAGTTTGGCCTGAGAATTGTACTTTGCAACTCCCGCTTCTAAATCAGTGCTTTTCAAAGTATGTGTTGTGGGTCGGTCCTTGTGATTTCTTCTTTAACCCTTCATTTACTAAGAAGTGTATGTATTGTTAATTTACAAATATTTGAAGGATTTTCTGTATAAACTTCATACTGTTCTGATTTCTGTTCTTGTCAGAAACTAATAACTTAGTTTTCTTACCTATTAAGTGGAGATAATAAAAGTACCACATAGGACAGTGATGGGCAACCTTTTGAGCTTGGTGTGTCAGACTTCGCCAAAAAACTGAGCATAACTCGGGTAGTATGTCACTTTGAGGAAAAAACATTATTTCGCGATATTTATAGTTTAAATAACATAAATGTATAATTGTTATATATAATTGTATTTAATAAACCTCAGCGGCCGCGTGTCATCAGAAATGGCTACGCGTGTCAGTGCTGACACGCGTGTCATAGGTTCACCATCACTGACATAGGATCCTTCATGCTTGTTCTGATTTCTGATTTTGAAAATACAGAAAACATACACCGTATTTTCATTTTTAGAAATTTGTTCAGGCTTATTTTGTGATTCAAAATGTTGTGATCTTAATGAAGTACCGTGTACATTTGGAAAGGGTAGGGAAAAATTGTTTTCTTCTGTTTCCTTTCCTTCTGTTTGTTGTACTGTTGTTCTCATTCATTTTATTTCTACATGTTTTGTACACCCCATAATAACTTGTTATTTTTGCCTAGAATAGTTAGTTTTAAAGGCAAATTAAAAACAAGAAAAATCATATTTATGCATTTACCATTTGGGTGCTCTTCATGCATATGTGTAAATTAAGTCTTGAGTGACTGACCCTTTGTGATCTTTGGGAGTTTTTTGGCCTAGCTTCTTAGTAATTGGTTTTTCTTCCTCAGAATTTGTTCTTTGCTTGGCCTCAGGATTTTACCCTGTGCATGAAATATTGGTGTTCTCAAGGGGACTTATAAATAGATTTTATGGAGCTCTTTCTCTGTCCTGCAAATTCTAGCCATCTTGGCTTCTCTGAACTCTAGGCTGTCTTCTCAAATCAGCAAGTCTGCTGGGCTCTGTTTGTATTCCACCTGTCTGGGCTATAGTTTGGGAATTGCCTTCTAGATAAAGGCTGGGGCAATTTCACGACTCACCTTGTTTGTTTTCCCCCCTTTCAGGATTCACAATTCTTCACTTCCTATTATGAATGTCTGAAAACATTTGTTTCATGTATTTTGTACAGTTTTCGGATTGTTTATAGCAGCGGATCAAGTTCAGACCCTGATACTCATTCATGGCCAGAAGTTCATCTTTCATGTTTCTTAACCTCTCTCCTACTTTCCATCTCACTGTCTCCTCTTTTCAATTCTCTCTTTACTTCCCTCTAATCGCCTATTTAACTCTTCCAATGAGTTTTGAATTTTATATATTTTTTCATATCTAGAAAT
Source organism: Cnephaeus nilssonii (assembly GCF_951640355.1). Classification (NCBI taxonomy): domain Eukaryota; kingdom Metazoa; phylum Chordata; class Mammalia; order Chiroptera; family Vespertilionidae; genus Cnephaeus; species Cnephaeus nilssonii. The sequence goes on along the minus strand of NC_137075.1, from coordinate 98,269,399 downwards.
TCCCTTTGCTTCTTCAAATCTGCCTGGATACTTTTTATAGTCTCCTGTTCTTTGTTCATAAGAAGATATTTTTAAGTCTTACACTTATTTTATATAATCTGATAAATCCAATGTCTGATGTTTTGCAGGATTGATTTTGCTGTTTGTCGTGACTTTCTGATTCTCACTCATGTCTCTTATGTCTGTGATTATTGGGAACAGGTTTATTTTTTATTTTATTGATTGCTATCTTTACAGATACTTTGAGGGATGGGTGTTTAAGTCCTCCACATAGGATTTATATCTGCCTATGCAGCATTGTTGAAAAATGCTTGAAGATTCTGCAGTCCTTAGGACCACTCCGAATGAAAATTTTTACTCGAAGGATTTATGATTAATGTGGATTTAGGCCTTACAGCCATATGAAGGCTGCTTGTGGCTACAGATTTTCAGGGTAGTTTTTCTCCCTTCATGCATTGCCACCCCTCCTTAAAATAGGATAGTCTCTTGTTTTCCCTTACTCTGAGGAGTTTGCTGCTTTAGTTAGAGGTTTGCAAATCAAATCCCTACCTTACGTGTGTCCTAAACTTTATTTTGTATTCTTGTTCAGCCTACAGATCAAAATCGGGCTTACCAGGACTTAGCTAACACTTTTAGAGTAAAGTGGATGGATGTAGGAGCTCTTACTATTCAAGATTCCCATAGGAAACAACTTTGTTTTTGCTCTCAGATTTCTTAATGTTCGACAGCTCAGTAGTGCATTTAAAAGATGTTTTTACATTTTATCTAACATTTTTAATTTTTGACAGGAGAGATGCTTAGGGTATTTTGGCAATCCTACTGTTAGACATGGAAGTCATTCTTCTGTTTCTTGATGTAAAGAATCACACATGTGTGCAAATATTAACAAGATAAAATATATCCAGCCTTTCTCTATAAGATCTATAAAATATAACTGTTTTGATGTTTGTAATACCCACGAGTAGAATTTGCCATTTATAATTTGGTTCCTTTTTTATTCGTTTGCCTGCTTATTCCTTCGGGACTTCTTGGAAATATTTCAGCGCTTGGTTTCAGTTGGACTCGATTCAAAAAATGCAGTTTGTGTTTGGGATTGGAAAAGGGGAAAAATGTTATCTATGGCTCCTGGTCACACAGATAGAGTAAGTATTCCCTTTCTGGTTTCTAATGGGTACTGGGAAACGGCCAGAGGGTGTCAGGGGATTTTATGTTTCTGTCTTTTGTTATTGACCAATAGTTCATATCTAATTAAAAATTTAAAGTACAGTTGTGATTAGAATGCATATGTATTGTAGACTCAATAGGTATAGTGCTAGCACAAAACTTTTAACCTAGTTGCTTCAGCAAAAATGATGAATTTTATGACACTAAAACCTCAATTTAAAAAGTGAATGGTTCAGGCCTAGAGTCTGTTTAGTTTGGTTTACCACTGATTTGTTACATATATTTCATAGTTAAGGTGAAAATGATATTTCGTGTCAATTTAAAGTTATGTATTAGAATTAGGGTTTTTAGAGACCTAACATTTTTTATTTATGAAATTTGTTAAAGATATATTATTCTAAGATGTTTAAAATTAACATAAAGGATATGTTGTCAGCTTTTGAATTAAATATTGTACTACTTTTATAAACACACACCAGAATTTTATCATAAACTCTTCAAAATGTCTGAGTCTTTTGTGTGTAATAAAATTTTTACCTAAACCAGCACAGGAGGGATAGTCATTGATTCTATTTCGGGGGAATCTATGAATCTGTAAAAGTGTATAGAAACATTTGTGTGATTTGCGTTTTGGAAAAAAACACCTTGGTTTTTAGCAGGTTCTCAAAGGGGCCTGTTACACACACACAAACACAATTTAGATTATTAAAATGTTAAGTATAGCTTATTAAACAATTTTGTATTCTGATTTAGAACAAAGCATTTCACACATTACTACTTTGGATTTAGTAAATAGACTGATTACTATGAAAAAATGATACTATCATTGGAACTTTTAAAACTATTTTTGTGGTTAGTATTTTCAAGTTGCATCAGTATGTTTTTCATGTAACCTGTTTTTTGGTGAGTTGTTAACCATTAACTTATAAGATGTATTCTTTCTTCATTATCACTGAAGGCTATCACTTAGGATATTTTTAGAGGTAGTGAGCATTTTACATCATTATGCTGACAAGTGTCAAAGAAATATGGTGAAGACTACCAGACAGCAGAATTCTTTTCTGCTATGAAAATGTTTTTCAAATATTAGTTTTTCTTTTATTTATTATTAAAGTACATGTTTCTAATGCATATTTTATTTCATCTGGGGTTTGTTCCCGCTGGCCGGGCAAGATATAGCTTTTGTTCCTTATTTGCTTTTGTAACAAAAATGGTTTGTGTGTATTTAGAATTTATGGAATCTTAGAAAGGAACAAAGCCTGGGGAATCTCCAAAATTTAAGTGCATAAGTTAATTTTGTTTGACTGATAAACAATAAAAATAAAAATAGCATTTGTACTATGAAATAAATGTTTGATTCTTTATGAAAGTAGTTCTGCATGATAGAAAGCTATAAAAATGTTCTCCCTTTCCAGCTGTATGTGTTAAGTGTGTGTTCCATTCAGATTTTTCTTTTGTAGAAATGCCTATGCCCTAGTTGTATTGAACCATTCTTATTATTTATGGGCCTATATTTTTAAAAAAGAATTAAAAAGAATTGTTTTCATTCTACTACTTGCTTCATAAGTTCATGTAGTTGTTTCACAAGTTCATAGAAATTAAGAAATAGTTTTGTGTTTTTTTAAATAAAGAACAGCTCATCTTTTAAAAAAATACATTTTTATTGATTTCAGAGAGGAAGGGAGAGGAAGAGAGAGATAGAAACATCAACGATGAGAGAAAAATCATTATCAGCTGCCTCCTGCATGCCCCATACTGGGGACTGAGCCCACATCCCAGTCATGTTCCCTGACCAGGAATCAAACCGTGAGCTGGTTCATAGCCACGCTGGCTGGGAAAGATATAGCTTTTGTTCCTTATCATTTATGTACTTACTTTATTTCTCATAAGATTTTTATTATTATTCTGATTATTATTTGTTGAGGAATATGACTTTATGATAGGTAGGGTTTGGGGGTTATTTGGTCTTTGGGACAGCGTTGTTAAATGATTCTGAAATTAAGTATTTTAACCATAAATCTGATTTGTTTACAGATATTTGATATTTCTTGGGATTTGTACCAGCCAAATAAACTTGTCAGCTGTGGTGTAAAACATATCAAGGTACTAGAAGGGTCTTATTTTATAACAGTCACTAGAGGCCTGGTGCACGAATTTGTGCACTGGTGGGGTCCAGCCAGCCCACCCCGATGGGGGCCATTGGAGAGGCCGGCTGGGGCCGGGGGGGCTTGGGGGAGGGGGGACGGGGAACCTCAGGGCCATGGGTGTTCTGATCGTTCCACCATTTGGTTGATTTGCATATCACCCTTTTATTATTTAGGATAACTTATTCTCTGCTGCTGAGTACATTTCACACTTTTTACAATTTAGGATAGTTTTAGGATTCTGACAGTACTTATTTTTAAATGTCAACATTTTTAATATTTTAATGTTCAATCTAACAAATATTGTGTAGTTATTGTGTGAGGAACCTATGTGGGGGACATAGATATGAATAGAGAATTAATAAAACACTTCCCATAAAGGAATTTAGAGTCTAATGAAATAGGTTTTGCAGTTTATCTTTTGCTTCATGTTTCACTTAGAAAGTAAAATGTGAGAATAGAAAATCAAGTAAACTGAGTTTTCATTCAGAAAGATAAAACATTGTGGTAGAAGCATCATGGATAGAATTGGCTTTGCCACCTACTAGCTGTTGACCTGGGATGAGTCATTAACCTCTGAGCTTTTTTTCACATCTTAAAACTGTGGCTGCTGTTACACCCTCACAGAGTTGAGATTCAATAAGGCAGTGTATATGTCGTAGTGCTTAGCACATGGTCAGCTTTCTGACAGTGTTACCTTTTCTTCTCTATAAGTTTTCTTATTTGATTTCAGCCTTTGAAAGCCACTGTTTACTTTGCATATGAAAGCCTTGAGTTTTGTTTCATAATTGTAGTTTAGGATTTGAAGCCCATATAGTCAGTGGTAGTATTCACTCTTAGGTTTATAATTACTTTTAAATCCGTGGTGCAAATTGGAAATACTTGCTTTTCTCCCAGTATCTGATACAACAGTTCCTGTAACAGTTAACTAATTCCTAGTAAGTAAGGTTTTGTGTGCACATTCTTCTGATACTCGCACTTCCATCCACATTTTCTCGAGAGCATCTTTGGCTGCTGCTGCAAATCTGGGTCCTGATTTGATAATGAATAGGCTATGTGCTAGGTTTAAAGTATGTAGTATAAGCACTATGAAGGTGAAAATTTTGTCTTGTTCGTCTTTTATGAACATCAATTTGACACAGTACTTGATATATATAAAGTCCTTAATAAATTGTTGGCAAATTAATAAATAGAGACCTTATTGTTGTTTTATACTATAAATAAAGCTGAATTTTTCATTTTCAGATTTGAAAAATCTTCTCAGTTAAATTAAACAAACTATATGTGTGTGTTTTTTTTTACTGTATTTCCTTACATTTGGTAGAGGCAGTGAATAACATGGTAGCTCCCTGCAGGCAGTACATAAGAGGAAACTAAATCCCAAAGATGATCTAGAACTGCACTGGCTTGTACAGCTATTTAAATTAAATTAATTACAATTAAATAAAATGTAATAGTCATTTCTCAGTCACACTAGCAGTATGCTCAAGAGCCACATGTGTCAAAAAGAATAAAGGATTGATTCTAGATGCATGTATATATAAAAAGAGCCACATGTGTCTAGTGCAGTGATGGGCAACCTTTTGAGCTTGGTGTGTCAAACTTCGCCAAAAAACTGAGCATAACTCGGGTAGTGTGTCACTTTGAGGAAAAAACTAACTCCAAGACTCTAGTCGCAAATGTTTCATCCTCAGGAGCAGCAAATGTTTCATCCTCGGCATGCGGCTGCGTGTCATCAGAAATGGCTACGCGTGTCAGTGCTGACACACATGTCATAGGTTCGCCATCACTGGTCTAGTGATTCATCTATATATACCATATAGAGAGATAGCGATATATACAGACACATTTTCATCATCATAGAAAGTTGTCTTGGACAGCACTGATTCTAGAACGAAGGTTCTTAACTCTCACTGCGCATCAGAATCATTTGGATGCCTGGGCTTCCCTCTCCAGAGGTTCTGTCTCAGTTTATCTCAGTGGGGGACCAGATGCACTATGGTTTATCATTTCCCCCAGGTGATTCTAATGTGCAGCCACAACTGAGAATCACTATTCTAAAAGAAAATAATAGATTGAAATTGGAACTTGCTGAAAGGAAGAAAACTAGCTATCCTTATGCACAAAATCATGGGACTTCAAAATGTAAAAATCATAAACTTTCTCTTTGATTAAAACACTCATTAGTTATTTGAGTAGATCAGCATCATAATTTTTAGTTCTTTGAGGCTTCATGTTTTAAATTAAGATCTTTAGGTCTTAAGATCTTGAAGGTCAGATAAGATTTTTAAGTATATAATATTAACAAATTATATTATTTTAACCAGTAATTTAGTTATTATAAAGTTGAATTTATTCTTAGGACCTAACTTCTTCATACACAGCTATTTTATATATCTATCATAATAAAAGTGTAATATGCTAATTAGACCAGACAGCCAAACGACCTTCCGGACGTCATTCTGGATGTCCTTCCTGATGAAGCTGTGGCAGCGGGGGGCCAAGGCAGATGCGGTTAGGGGTGATCAGGCAGGCAGGCAGAGTGGTTAAGGGCGATCAGGCAGGCGAGTGGTTAGGGGCGATGAGGCAGGCAGGCAGAGTGGGTAGGGGCGATGAGGCAGGCAGGTGAGCAGTTAGGGGCAATGAGGCAGGCAGGCAAGAGGGGTTAGGGGTGATCAGGCAGGCGAGTGGTTAAGGGCGATGAGGCAGGCAGGCACAGTGGGTAGGGGCAATCAGGCAGGAAGGCAGGCGAGCAGTTAGGAGCCAGCGGTCCCGGATTGTGGGAGGGATGTCCCAATTGTGAGAGGATGCAGGCGGGCTGAGGGACACACACACACACACACCACCACCACCACCACCACCACCACCACCACCCCCCTCCCATGCACAAATTTTGTGCACCGGGCCTCTAGTGTGTGTGTGTGTGTGTGTGTGTGTGTGTGTGTGTGTGTGTGTATCTGCCTTTGCCCCAATTTTGTTTTTTTATTTCTCTCTGCAAACTATTAAAACTTACCTGAATTCACAAAGAAGAACAAAACTCTGGTCATGAAGATTTATGTTTGACCTGTTTGACTTCCCTGTGTTTTCCCAAGAATGAACCAGTCATTCCAAATATGTATTTCTCTTATTTTTTAAGCTTTGAGAAGATCAGTGGGTGCAACATACTAATCCTTTTATTTTTCCCTGTCTTTGCTGTCTTTGTCAGATTGAACATTAGGGTTGGTCCTTTTTTCTATTAGTATTTAGTATCTTCATTGCTAGCTCATTCCCAGCTTTTCAACTTAAGTTTCATGTAGTTTTCTCTTCAGAAACCTAAGGGAAGCATAGCATATTTAAAAAGTAATGTAGTTCACCCCCCACCTCCACCCCTGTTATTCTTACAGATAAGGATTGAAACCAGTGACTTACCTGCTATAACTAGCTATTGACAACACTAGGATGAGGATGTGAACCTTGAGTGCTGTTGTATCATAAGGGAAATTCTTAGGTAATTTCTAGTCTGCTGCTCTAATGTAGCATCAAAGTACTGGGAATGGTTTACTTTATCTTATAAGCATTCTTTGATAATCTGATTATTCTCTGTACCTTTCAGTTCTGGAGTTTATGTGGAAATGCTCTGACCCCAAAACGAGGAGTCTTTGGTAAGACTGGCGACCTTCAAACAATATTGTGCCTGGCCTGTGCAAGGGATGAGTTAACATATTCTGGTGCACTCAATGGGGATATATATGTTTGGAAAGGAATTAATCTTATACGGACAATACAAGGAGCCCATACTGTAAGTACATTTAAATATTTCCAAACACTTTTTGATGTTAACTGCTTATCTTCTTGTCTTAGAACAAAAGATTACATAATATAGAAAACTTTCTAATCAGTCCAGTTACTTGGAAAATATTATAACACAATTTTATGCCTATCTGTAATTAATTTTTATAGGGTATAAGGTTTAACTTTATTTTCTTTTATGTTATGTGTATATCATTAAATACCTCTTTGGTCAGATACTGAGTTCCTATATATAATCTATTTCTAGATTTTATAGATTTTCTTAAAAAGTAAAATGTTAAATTATTTCCTCTTCCAGGCAGGAATTTTTAGCATGAATGCTTGTGAAGAAGGCTTTGCTACTGGTGGCAGAGATGGCTGTATTCGTCTTTGGGATTTAACTTTTAAACCAATTACTGTGATTGATCTCAGGGAAACAGACCAGGGTTACAAAGGTAATAACAAACCAAATAGTATCTCATTACTAGACAAATTCTAAATATACCTAGGATTGTCTGTTTCTTTCCGTAAACATGAATGTATGTTTTATAAATATAATGAGACATTTGCCTGTTCACAGTGTATACATTTAATTGAAATTCTTCTGTTGAAGAGAAATTTTGCCTAAAGCCAGTCTAGGTTTACTGTTATAACAAAGATTCTTTCATGTCTGATGACCGTTATAATGAACCTGAAGAGTGATGTGATACTTACTTGGTAACGTTGGATCTTGAAACTATTTTACTATTAGAATGCTAGATGTAACTAGCAAATAAACTGTTGAAAAGAAAGTGTGTCAAGGGTTGGAGGAAACTTTGTACACAGCACCTCTATGTTGGTCATAATGTATAGATAAGAAAACTGGGAGGGACATTAGCTTTCCCAAGGTTACAAAAGAATTGTGAAGTATACAGAAAAAGTAGAAGTCTCTTTTTCTTTTTTAATTAAAAAATTTTTTAAACCTCATTCTCGGGTGAGGATTAAAATAATAATAATAAAAAGAGAAATATCATTCCACATAGAAAACAATATAGAGAATTGAAAAAGATGTATGGAGCAGAGACTTACAGATTTCTTTTATCTTACATCTAAGGTATGAAAATTAATATCAGTTTACGCCATTGGAATTCTGTTATTACAGCATTGCTCTTAAATGCAATTCCCTTTTGACTAGGTTTGTCTGTGAGGAGTGTTTGTTGGCGAGGTGACCACATTCTAGTTGGAACACAGGACAGTGAAATTTTTGAAATTGTGGTGCATGAAAGAAAGAAACCCTTCCTAATTATGCAAGGGCATTGTGAGGGTGAACTCTGGGCACTTGCCATCCATCCTACAAAACCTTTGGCCGTGACTGGGAGTGATGATCGTTCAGTCAGGTAAGCCAATCTATATATATAAAAGCCTAAGCAACCATTACAACTGGATGACTGGATGACCGGCTGGTAGCTATGATGTGCACTGATCACCAGAGGGCAGATGCTCAATGCAGGAATTGCCCCCTGGTTGTCAGTACATTCCCACAGCCAACCTCCCATGGCTGGCCAACCTCCCACGGTCCCTTCCCCAAGCCGGCCGGCCCCCATGGCCCCGATTGGGACTGGGCCAGACAATCCCAATCAGCCCTGATTGCCGGTCAGGCTGAGGGACCCCACCCTTGCACGAATTTGTGCACCAGGCCTCTAGTTATAAAATAATAGCATAGGCTGGAATTTGTTCTTAGATAAACATAAGAAAAACTTATTAAAAATGCATTTAAATTTTGTCAACTTTTGTTATATAACAAATGAACATACTTAAGAGGCACTTAAAAATTAATAGAATTAACTATAAGATGTTTTTTCCTATTAAGTTGGAGTTCGTTCCATTTCAAAATATACAGAGCTACCTCCACCTTTTTAATATCCTGTAATATTCCATTGCATGGATATACTGTAATTTATTCAACAATAAATTGTTGTCCAGATAACTTCACCACGGTACTGGCTGCACATATAAGGGCTGCTTTTGCCTTATAATTTTAGATTGAATTCATTAAGAAACAGTATCAAATCTGTAGCAAAAGCTAATTTCCAACTCTGCCGTTCAGTGTTTAATAATAGTAACTGAGAGCAGTTCTGGTTCAGAAAAATTTCATTCCTGGCTCTGAGATCAAAATATCACAATAAAAAATTATCACTGCTAAGCCATTAAGCTGCTGTTCAGTAGTGCAAGTTAGCATTTTTAACTTCTGTTACTGAAAAAAATGCAGACCTGCTGGAGGTTAAATCCACAAGAGCAAATGAAGCTCATAGTTATCACTATTGATTCAAAGAAATAATTCAAAAAAAATTTTTGCAGAATACTTGCTAAAGAATAATACAGTGAATACATAGGCTTTGTAAGAATTAATAAACAGAAACCTTATTTAAAATGAAGTCAGGAGGCCAGAAGGGGGAGCTCTCACTCCCCATGGTCATGAAGGACAACAGGAAGAACTTTTTTTTATTTTGTGTTTTGTTTTTTTAAATATGTTTTTATTGATTTCAGAGAGAGAGGAAAGGAGAAGGAGGGGGAGAGAAAGAGAGAGAGAGAAACATTGATCTGTTTCCTTCTGTGGGCAGATGGACCCACAACCTGGGTATGTGCCCTAACCGGGAATCAAACCCGTGACCTTTTGGTGTACCAGTATTTGCTCCAACTAACTGAGCCACATGTGCCAGGGTAGAATGAACTCTGTTTTATACGCGTTCTCACAACTTCTTCTCCTTTATAAATGAGTTTCCTCTCCTTTGTTTCTCTGGACTTGTGTGTGGTTCACCATTAGACAACATGTTCCAGTTACAATTCTTCTTTGTAGTCAAACCCATTTTACTGGAGAAACATCTGGCTGTTTTCACAGGCTTTATAAACTAGTCTGAGGCATTTCCCCCATGCATATTTTTACCACCATTTCATTCCACTTTATGTGGTGTCAGATTAGTGCTTTCTCACTAATGCCTTTAAAAATATTCTAGCCTACAGTTGTTCCACACAGACTATTCATAGAAGTTATTTGTTCATCATTGCAAACTTGGCATTGACACCTCAAATAAACAACCGAGTAGTATCCATAACATCTGTGGATTTATCAAGATTCAAAGAAAACCAACCACTCAAAATTATTTTCCTTGTTTTTAATTAATTGTTGGTGTTGTTCCCAACACTCTCTTCATTTCCTTGAGCAAACTGTTCTCACCAAAAAGCTAATAGTCTTACTTTTATTTTCTCTGGACACATTTCTTCAGTTGCTGCCATTCAAAATAATTTAGTTAATCCTTTACCAATAAACAGTTTTCTTTGCTTGTCTAACAAATGAGCCACTCAGAAACTTACTTTTGTGGAAACCTCATTTTAATTTTAAAGAAATTCTGCTGCAATGAGATATTTTGTTTTAAATTTTTAAGTTTTCTGACCATTGGTTTCCTGTGAGTTGAACATATTTTGATGAGTGCTTAGTCTGAAAATAACACATATTTGTATTCTTTTAAAAAAGCTATTGTGTCATTGCAAAATAAACATACTGCTTTACTAATTCAGTAACAGTATAATTTGTAATTAGCTTTAAAAATGTGCCTTAAAAATGCAGTATTCAAAGTTTACTTTTCTGTGGTGTTTTTTTTCTTGTTCTGACATGGATGGGTATATACTAGAAATTAAAAATAATAAATTGTCACCACATGACAATACTGGTGGCACTCAAAATTCTACCAAGTTATAACTGTGCCAGTTTAGTGCGCTGAAGGAGCGTGCAAAGTGATATGTCGCACACTGTCGTCTCTCGCAGTGGGTGACTCACCACTGCCTCCGTAGTGTAAAAGCAGCCATAGACAATATGTAAACAAACAAATGTGGCTGTTTCCATCAAACTTGGTTTACAGATTTGATTTTGATTTTAATTTCATATGATTTTCTCATGTCTCAAAATGTTATTCTGTTAATTTTTTTCAACCATTTAAACATGTAAAGAAAACTTCTTAGTTTGCAGACTGTACAAAAACAGGCAGTGGGCCCCCTGTGGCCCACCAGCTCTGGTTTGCTGATCCCTGTGGTAGAACATAGAAAGTCTTCAGTAATTATCACATTTCTATCATATAGTAATATTAAAACATTGACATTTTTCCTTTGAAATCAGGAAGAAGACAATGATTTCCACTCTCACCATTATATTCAGCTGTAGAGTAAAAATCTTTGTCAGCACAGTAAGGCCAAATATATATGTATGATATGCTATTTATGTATTTATGTATAGAGAGATATATAGATATTTGGGTTGGAAAAGAAGAAACAGCTCTCAATTGTAGGTATTATGATTGTATATGTAGAAAATTGAAAGGAAGATACAGAGAAATTATTGGAATTAAAAGGAATTTAGCAAATTTTCCTGGATATATAAAAATACACAGAATCATTTTTCCTATAAGACAGCAACACATAGAATAGTTTTTTTAAAAAAAAGATGCTGCTAGGAAAACATTTAAGAATCTACTTAGTTTTACTGATCTTTTGCTAACCTTTTGGGGTAGATGCCTGTTCATTAAGTTGTTGCCTTTGTTTTTATAATATCTGCTACGTTCCCCCTAAGTACTGTGTCAGCTGTATCCCATAAGTTTTTATATAAAACAGGTTTGTAATACCCTTCAAAAGGGTAACTACTTTTCATTAGGATTTTGTCTTTGCCCTTTAGATTATTTGGAAGTATAAGTCTTAATTTTCAAACAATGGGTATTTTCTTTTTACATTTTTCTTGTAGATTTTTAACATTAGAGTCTGGAATAGACTCTCAATTTGCATAGTCTTAATTTGAAGGACTATATACAAAGTATATGACATGTACCACTATATTATATCTAGATCTCCCCTTTGATCAGGGTAGAAATCATCTATCTAAAAAATTAATGTCATTACATTGTTTTAAAATAAAAGATTCTATCCACTCTGGTCATTTTAAGCATAAACTGTATTTCTGTTTTCATGGATAAGAATTCCATGAAGTATACAGTTAAAATCTAGATTTATCTTAAAATGAGATTATTATTTTAACCAAAATGTTTTCATAGAGTTTATTATTTTTTAAGCATACACCAGTTAACTATTCTTATATTTTAATTAAATGTTACAGGATATGGAGCCTAGTAGATCACGCATTAATAGCAAGGTGTAATATGGAAGAACCAATTCGTTGTGCAGCTGTAAATGTAGATGGAATCCATCTTGCCCTCGGAATGAAGGATGGCTCATTCACTGTACTTAGAGTAAGGTATGGTATTGGGGGAGAAACAGAAACAGATAGTAATTTTCTAAGTGAGATATAATACTTATTGTTTTACCCATTTCCTTTTTAATTAATATATATTTCCGGTATTAGTTTCATTAAATATAAAAATATTTTTATAAAATGCGTTGTCAGAATATTAAGTTAACTCAGAAACCTTGGTTTGAGGGTTAAAAATGCTTAATAGATTAATGGCTAAAATTTGAACTATAAATTAGGGTGCTGACTTTTCATTCCTTGGTAGTATTGATTTTCAATAATGATCCTCTGTCATTGAAGGGGGTGGGATGGACATTGAGCCTTTAAAAATGGCTGAATGATTTTGTTGTTTGAAAAAAATTCCTTCTGTTTTTCCTTTGTTTGGGTCTACTTTGAAGAATTTGTTAAAGCAATTAACATCTAGTGTTGAATTATAGATATGGTATAGATAAGTATTTATGAAATCTTTTTATTAAATTTATCGGGGTGACACTGATCAACAAAATTATATGGGCTTCAGGTGCACAGTTCTACTTCACATCACGTCTCTGTACACGTCTCTGTCCATCATCATTTATCCCCGTCTTTCCTCCCCCACCTCCCCTCTGGCACTCACCACACTGTTGTCTTGGTGAGGACCATCCACCCACTTGACCAATCCAGAAGCCATTAATTCCTTTCTTCCTTTTGCCTCCCTGGTTTGGTGGAATGGTATTTCAGCTGGTCCCCTTACCTCCTGTTTTACTTACCTCAGAACCTTCTTCACTCTACAGCTATAGTGATGCCTAACACATTTGTTTGCATCCCTCCTCTTTCTGAAGTACAATAAAAGCTTTGGACTGTCCTTAGGATGAAGTTCATAATCCATAGTTAACATAGACTGAAATGCCCATCTCTCCAGCCTTTTTCTTTCCACCTCAATCTCTTCCTTTGAACATGTATAAAATATCTTTTACGTTTTCAGACACATCCTGTTCTCTTGTACTTCTGAGTTTGTATAGATGCTGACTCCTCTTTCAACATAAAATTTTGCGACTTTATTTCCTTTATCGTATGGCTCCATAAAGTTAATCTGAATCTCTAAACTACTTGAAGTAATTCAGGAAATGAAATTTAGCATTTTTTACCTGTTTCCAACTATATTGTACTTATATGTTTCTGTTCAGCAAAATAATTATTCCTTAATACTACTTGTCTTATTTACATTTATTTTATTGTTTATGAATACTTGATACAGCCTCACAGTCATTTTACACACATTTGGAAACTGAACTAATTCTGTAGTGACTTTTTTCATATGGTTTAATGTATTTTTCTTTACAGAGATATGACGGAAGTTGTGCATATTAAAGATAGGAAGGAAGCAATTCATGAGTTAAAATATTCACCAGATGGAACGTACCTTGCTGTTGGATGCAACGACAGCTCAGTTGATATTTATGGAGTTGCTCAGCGTTACAAAAAAATGGGGGAGTGTGTGGGATCACTTAGTTTCATCACTCATCTGGACTGGTCCTCAGACAGTAGATACTTACAGACTAATGATGGAAACGGTAAAAGACTTTTTTATAGGATGCCAGGTAAAAATTTCTAATACATTATTTATAAATTATAGATTTTTAGTGCCTATAAATTATTCTAGGATTTCACTAGAAACAGAGGTAAGTTACATTTGACTATAAGAAATCAGTGAATTCCTGAGCTAATATTTTGGGCATTGTGATCTTTTCCATAAGGCTTCCCTAATTAATTGAAGTCTTTTTTGATTCTTAATTAAAGCTTTTTTGCTTAGAGGATCTAGAATAAGCATGTCAAACTCATGGCCCGCGGGCCACATGCCTCGTTTATTTGGCCCATGTTAGCCTTTGAGTTTGACATGCTTGATCTAGAACCTTTATGTTGAATTCCATACATGTGTACTGTACCAGTATATGGTAAAGTCCTTGTGTGTGTTAGGAAGTAAAATATGCAATTTTTATTGTGGAACTTCTATATAATTGCTATAAATGTCTAACCATAAGTTGTTGGGGTATTAATATTGGGTTGCCAATATTAATGATATAGCTAACAAATTAAATTTGAAAAAGTTTTCATCAAAGATTTAAAAAGAGATTAAAACGGAGCAAAATATTATTAGTACTTTATTTAGTATGGTAGTGAATTAGTCACTTTTGCAATAAGTTATTTGATACAACTACATAATTAAATTAATGCATCTCAATAGTGTTTACTAACAATCTGTATGTAATGAACATTGAATTAATCCTAAAGTCCTGTTACCTAATGTAAATGTATTACTTCCCACTCGTCTTTCCTTCCCAGTCCTTTTCAAAAGCTCTCTTTTTCTCAACCATGTACCTTCTTAGGTTTCTTTTTGAATACTTGATTTGTCACTTTCTTGGAACTTTTACTTTTTTTTCTAACTTACCCTGTTGTGACTAATCTGTAGCATGACTTTAATAGGGTTCAGTTTTATTCTTCATATGGTGAACCTGCTAGCTACATCCAGTTAAATCTGTGTGTGTCTCTGAATCAGTATAATTTTTGGCTTTTTAAAAATTTCTAGCATTTTATTCTCTCCTCTTCTTACCATATTTACCAATCTATTCACGGGTTCTATTTTTAACTGGAGTGGGAAGCTATTTAATTTTTTTAAATTCCTCACCCACGGACATGTGGGGTTTTTTTAAGAGATTTTTTTTCTTCCAGAGAGAGGAAGGGAGAGAGAAAAAGGGAGAAATATTAATGTGAGCAAGAAACATCAGTTGGTTGCCTCCTGTAGGCCCCCTGACCGGGGGTCAAATCCGAAACCTAGGTATGTGTCCTGACCACCTTTTGGTGTACAGGACTGTACTCCAACCAAGTGAGCCACCTAGCCAGGGTGGGAAGCTATTAAAAATTTTTGAGTTGACCATGATATCAGTACAATTTATGCTTTAGTAAAAATCAAATGAAATAACTTACTCAAGACTGATTTCTTTTTAGGAGGTAAAGAAGTGTCAAATAAAGAAGAAACAAAAGGTGTTCACTGGGCTTCATGGACATGTGTTTCAGGCCTTGAAGTAAATGGAATTTGGCCCAAGTATTCAGAGATTAATGATATAAATTCAGTAGATGGAAACTATATTGGACAAGTTTTAGTTACAGCTGATGACTATGGAATTGTAAAATTATTTCGATATCCTTGTTTAAGAAAAGGTAATTTTTCTTTCAAAGTACTATTTTATAGGACTTTTAAGTTCTTGCAAAAACGTTTGTCTTGAGATAAATAGAGGGTTTATATTTTTGAAAATATGTGCATTGATAATTTGGTGAAGTTGCATTAAAATGGACAAAATTAGCTACTTTTTATTTTGCTAATTAAAAAATTATTGTCATGTTACTTTTTTTACATGAAGTTTTTATTAGAAAATTATTATTAGAAAATAAATTAAAAATTTTTTGAATTCATGTATTATGAATGGACTAATACTTTATCTCTTTCTTTTTAAAGAACCATTTTTCTTCCCACTTCCAGAATTGCTTCATATTGTCAGACTGTACACTGATGTTCTTTTCTTATGGTTTATTTTCTTTAATTATGCAACTCATTGAACATATATCTTTTAGGTGACATTTTCTTGTCTTTTTCTCAAGAATTCTAATGAAGTAGTGAACTGTACAAGTTCATGCCATAGTTTGGAATCTATTCATTTGTTGGTTGGTCTCACATGCAAGTGTGTTTTCCCTTAAATCCTTAATATATGTTATTTGACATTTGTTTATTTTCTATAATCATGGGGGGGAAATAGGGGTTATTTTCTTTTTTTTTTTTTTACTTTGAAGGCAGTGATTTATTCATTTATTGAGTCATTTAAACATTTTTTTAATTATAGCCCTTGCTGGTATTGCCAGTGGTTAAGAGTGGTGGCCCACGCTCCACAGGGTACAGATTCGATTTTCTGGTCAAGGGCACATGCCTGGGTTGCAGGTTCAATTCTGAGTCGGGGCACATGTGGGAGGCAACCAATGATGTCTCTCTTTCACATTGATCTTTCTCTCTCTCTTTCCTCTCTCTGTTCCCTCCCTCCCTTCTTTCCACTCTCTAAACATCAATGGAAAAAAATATCCTCAGGTGATCATTAACAAAAAATAAAATATTTTTCAATTATAGTTTATATTTAATATTTTAATATTGTTTTGTATTAGTTTCAGGTGGACAGCATAGTGGTTAGGTAATCATATACTTTACAAAGTGGTCCCCCCGATACTTCAAGTACCCACCTGGCACCGTACATAGTAATTGCAATATTGACTATATTCCCTATGCTGTACTTTATATCCCTGTGACTGTTTTGTGACTACCAATTTGCACTTAATCCGTTCACATTTTTCACCCAGTCCCTCAACCCCCTCCCCCTCTGTCAACCATCATTCTGATCTCAGTATCTATGAGTCTGTTCCTGTTTCATTAGTTTATTTTGCTCTTTAGATTTAAGGGGTTATTTTTATATATCATCTCTTTTTCTTGGATATCTTCTAAAATGATGATATTAATCATTTTTTTCGTAGTCCTGGGGAATAAATGAAATTCTGTATTTGTCATTTATTTCATGCCTTGTTCCATAAAGTATTTGAGTCAGCTTATAACAGGCCCATAAGTACTAAAATAATTGCATGAATAAAATATTAGCAAATACCAGAGCAAATACCATAGTATTAAAACCAGATAAAAAAATAACAGTAGGCTCTGGCTGGGTTGCTCAGTTGGTTGGGCCGTCATCCTGATGAACCAAGATTGGAGGTTTGATTCCCCAGTCAGGGCACATACAAGAACCAATGAATGCATAAATAAGTGGAACAACAAATCGATGTTTCTCTCATCAGTGAAAAAGAAATAAAGAAAACAGTAGTAGTCAAACATCAAAATGAAATGTGAGCTTCCTAGAAACCAAATTAATTTTAGCTATATTTTTAAAAAAACATACTTGCTACTCAGGGGAAGCAAAATTTCTTTAGAGGTTTGAATTTACAGAGCTCTCTCCTGTTGTATGGGGTATTATATTATATTAGGTTCAGTGAGTGTATTTCTAGATCAGTGGTCGGCAAACTCATTAGTCAGCAGAGCCAAATATCAACAGTACGACGATTGAAATTTCTTTTGAGAGCTGAAAACCAACTTCTGCGCATGGGCCACGAAGTTTCAATCGCACTGTACGTGCGCGCCCGCACATGGTATTTTGTGGAAGAGCCACACTCAGGGGCCAAAGAGCCGCATGTGGCTCTCGAGCTGCAGTTTGCCGACCACTGTTCTAGAGCATTACCATCTATAGCAGATGCAGTAATAATTTTCATCTGGTTGTTGTTAAAAGCTTTGGGCAAATGTTAAAATGCAGTTTAGTAAAAGGTGATTATGGGAACAGCTGAAATAGTTTTATTCAAATAAGCAGTCCATTGATTCAGACGTAAGGGCCCAGTTTTCCTCAAAGCCTAGGCCCTAGGCTGATTATTTCTGTTGTGCCTCTAAAGTGGTGAGTTCCAGGTGCTGCCAGCTATGCCATGTTGTTGATCCCTGCCTATGAGGTGTTCGCTTCCTTAGATGCATGTGAAAGTGCATCCATAAGTAATGCAGGCCTTCTGTAACTTAACATAAAACTTTTTAAATGTTATCAGAATGAAGCCAAACCTTACATACCCAGTGTCCGTCCGTCCTTCCTTCCTTCCTTCCTTCCTTCCTTCCTTCCTTCCTTCCTTCCTTCCTTCATTTCAGAGAGGAAGGGAGAGGGAGAGGGAAATAGAAACATCAATGATGAGAGAGAATCATTGATTGGCTGCCTTCTGCATGCCCTCTACTGGGGATCGAGCCCGCAACCCAGGCATGTGCCCTTGACTGGAATCGAATCAGGGACCCTTCAGTCCACAGGCTGATGCTCTATCCACTGGGCCAAACCGGCTATGGCTACCCAGTGTGCTTTAACGGGATTGTGTATATGTTGCTAAATATCAGGTTTATTTAAGCAAGATATGGAGAATGTATTCTAAACTTAGATCCACAGAAATGGTTTCCATTACACAAATTTTTAAAAAGATCACCACAAAGTAAAACAATTCCGTTACAATTGACAGAGTCTGGTGCATACCACCTTAACCAGATGATACAACCTGACATCATTAGTGATAGAACGGTGCCCCTTGAAGTGATGTATCCAAAAGGACCCGACATTGCCTATGCCAAAAATGTCATCTGAATCGAATCATGAAGAAACACCAGGCAAATTATATTGAAGGATAGTATACAAAATGTAGAGACTTAAACATGACTATAAAGGACAGTAGTTGGACAGCCACTGGGCATATTTTATTTTGATTAATGTGGCATATTACATTGATTAGTTTTTGTATGTTGAATCAACCATTGCTTTCCTGGCATAAATCCCATTTGGTCATGTTGTGTAATCCTTTTATATGTTGCTTATTTTGTTGATGACTGAAGTTTTAAAAGGATCCCGTAGCTGCTGGGGCTGAGAGTGGTGGGGTGTCGAGTAGACTTGTTTGAATGTCACTTAAGACCAAAGGCCTCAATCCAAAACATTCAAATATGTTAATATGAAATCAATTGATCTTGTGGCTTGCAGGCTTTTTTCAAAGCAGTAAGATCATGCCTCCCAGCCCTGTGGTTCCTATTAAATTATATTGTGAATCAGTGGAACTAAGATTTACATCCCTTGATGTAGATTCATTCATTTGTTCATCCCACAAATTTTGAATTAACATTTTCCTTTGATCATAATTAAGATAATGGAAGAAGGATGCATTGGTTCAGGCATAGAAATTATTTTTTGAGGTGGTGTTTTTGTGTTGACATTTGTTTATCAATTGAAAGGTATATTTTTGTTATAGGGGCCAAGTTTAGAAAATATATTGGCCACTCGGCTCATGTAACTAATGTCAGATGGTCACATGATCATCAGTGGGTTATTTCTATCGGTGGAGCAGATCACGCTGTCTTTCAGTGGAGATTTATTCCTGAAAGAAAACTAAAAGATGCTCTTCACATAGCACCCCAAGGTAAGTAGCAGTACTCACTGCCTAACAATTTCTCTGTCAAATAACTCTTCAGTAATCCCCAAATAACATTTTACTGTTGAAATGTAATCTAGCCTTAGTTTATAACTGGAAATTTTAAATTAGAATATCAAGTCTATATGTTTAAAGTAAAATTTCACAGAGCCTGGAATACAAAGTAGATTTGGTTGCATTTTAATCTATGAAATGATAGATGAAGAGACAGCTACATTAGCAGAACAGACATTTAATGTATTCTATGGGAGATGGGTATCTAGGCTCTGTATATAGTTTTTTTTCTAAAGAAAGATTATTTAATGTCAATTTATCTGTTAACCATAGTATTTTCTAGCTAATTATAGATTAGATTATTTTCATGTTAATTATAGACTATATTTGCTTATATTTGCACAGACATTTAAATTTGATGTAGCAGTCATTGGGGAGAGTGAGGGTACTTAAAGGAGCTGTTGAGTTTGCAGTGAGTGGGGAGGAAGATAACCTGAAGTACAGTTTACTGACATCTGTGTCACTTGAATGGGTAATTTCATCTGATTGTTTTATGGCTTGTCCGTTGGCACAGTCAGCTCTAATCATTAATTTTACGGTGCTGCTTTGAAATGGATCTTTCTTAAACAAATAATGTTTCATTTATTAAAATTACAGAAAGTCTGGCCGACTCTAATAGTGATGAATCAGATTCAGATCTGTCTGATGTTCCAGAACTGGATTCTGAAATTGAACAGGAGACACAGCTCACTTATCGTCGGCAGGTAAGTTTCCCCTGAAAAAGTCTAGTTTCTTTTTCCTCTTAACTCCCTGTTGATTACTCATCTGTTATCTTTTGTGGTTTTTAATTTTCCAAGAAATATGTGGCCACTTGTTTTCCCTCTTTAGGAGTTAAACTTTTGTGATGTGTTCTTTGATAGTATAGTAAGTGCTTGGTATATTAAGTGTGCCTGTATTTTATTTGCCTATAGCTTCTTGTCACAGTATACTTCTATTTATTCCCTTTAAAATATTCTCTTAAGAAATACAAAAATATCATGGAACATTAAATATGCACTTGTCAGTGTTACATAGAAAATATAGTTTGTTCTTCCCAAGGAAGTAAGTTTCATAAAGTACCTTCCTATTTAAGACAGTTGTTAAAACTTCAGTAATCAGTAGTAAACACAATGTCTGAAAGTTACATTAGGAATCTGTGAAAACCTTTGTTAATATATATTCTAAAAACATTTCTACATTATTTGAAGGTTTACAAAGAAGATCTACCTCAGCTTAAAGAACAATACAAAGAGAAACAAAAAAGTGGCACTTCCAAAAGAAGAGAGCGGGCTCCAGGAAATAGTATTCGATTACACTTTGTTCATGGGTATAAAACAACAGTTTTCCATTTCTATGTTTGCATTTGGGCTTTCATTTATTAGCTGTGTGGCTTTGAGCAAGTCACACAACCTCTCAGTGCCTCTGTTTCCCCATCTGTAAATGGAAATAACACTGTCTACTTCATAGTGTTCAGATGACGAGTAAATAATTAAATAGTTGTGACTTAGAATGTTGTCTGGTACATAATAAGCACTGTATACGTATATATTAAATAAAAAATTAATTTGTTTTATGAAAGCTTTATATTTATAGAAATGGATCACTTGTCTTTAAACAAATGAGTAGTAAAATGTAAGAGTATCATCACCTCTAGCTATGTCTGATTTGGAATGATATTGTGGATTCAATTGGCCTGAGCATTTTGGCCTTCAAATGTTAATTTCAATAAAATACAGTTTTTGGGTTGCCTTAGAACAGTGGTCGGCAAACTCATTAGTCAACAGAGCCAAATATCAACAATACAACGATTGAAATTTCTCTTGAGAGCCAAATTTTTTAAACTTAAACTTCTTCTAATGCCACTTCTTCAAAATAGACTTGCCCAGGCCGTGGTATTTTGTGGAAGAGCCACACTCAAGGGGCCAAAGAGCCGCATGTGGCTCGCGAGCCGCAGTTTGCCGACCACTGCCTTAGAACATTTGGCAGTACAGGTCTCACCTCTCATCCTGGAACAACAGATTCTCCAATCCGACTCTTTTACTTCTCCTCACCCAGTGATAGGGCTTTCAAGAATTTCAAAAAGGATTTATTTAGCAAAAGGTTTTTTTCTCCCATGTTAATAGGCAGTATTGCCATGCAGTTATAATTTATGAATTGATTTTCTTTGAACTGCAAAGAAAGGTTGCTATAAATGGAACTGTAATAACCATTTTAAGAAGATTCGACTACTTTTTTCCAGATGAGTATAATATTTTAAAATTAATTAAATTTATTTTTGGAATATATATTATTTTCTCATAGTTCAACAATGTGTATAAAAGAGCACACTTTAAAACTCCTCTCCCCTCCCGCTCTCCAGCCATCATTTCCCTACACCAAGACTAACCACTGTTACTTAGTTCCAGAAATATTTATGCATGTACAGACAATATACAAATATATATTATTTTCTGTACCCTTTCACTTATAAAAAGCACCTATTTTTGTTTTATAGTATACAAATTTAGTGCTGTACTTAAATGCAAATAGTAGTGTACTATATACATTTACCTGCACCTTGAGTTTTTAAAATTCAATGTTATAGCTTGGATTTAGTTATTTATAATTAGAGCAGTTCATAAAAGTTTATGTGACCTAAGATTTTGTATTTTGTTTTAATGGCTTAGTATCTTGTAAAATTAGAAATTGAATGACCCAAAAGGTATACCTACTTCTCCTCTGTATAGTCCATATTTATCAGATAAAGGCCACAGTTCATATTCTATGTTTTCTATGTTTAGTTACAGAGGTTATGACTGTCGAAGTAATCTGTTTTATACTCAAATTGGGGAAATTGTGTACCATGTGGCAGCAGTGGGTGTCATTTATAATCGACAACAGAACACACAGCGCTTTTACCTGGGTCATGATGACGACATTCTCTGCCTGGCTATCCATCCTTCGAAAGACTATGTGGCCACAGGCCAGGTAGGTCCTTTGAAAAACAGTTATAACAGGTCAGATAGGTTAGACCTTTGTTTGGCTTTAAAGTTAGGTAAGTCTACTTTTTAAAAATCTATCTTTTATATTCTAGGAAATAAAGAGTAAAGAATTCTGACCCTAGCCGGTTTGGTTCAGTGGTTAGAGCATTGGCCCGTGGACTGAAGGGTTGCAGGCTTGATTCTGGTCAACCAGTCGATGTATCTCTCTCACATCGATGTTTCTCTCTGTTTCTCCCCTTCCCTTCCACTCTCTCTGGAAGTCAATGAAAAAACAAATCCTCAGGTGGGGATTAATAACAACAAAAAAATAGTGAAGAATTCTTTAGAATGGGATTTTATTTTCATATTACGAATAAAATTTACCCTAACTTTTTCCCTACGGTTTTCCTTAGAGTTTTAGTTATTGTTATTTTAATTTGAATTTGGAACTAAAGAGCTCTGGCTTCTTTCTGTGAGGATAATATTAATTTTTAAAAATTTGTGAGTAAAAATTACAGAAAACATAAAGACTAGAAATACGGTTTATTTAGGTTATCTAAAATACTATAATAAGTTATCTAACGAATGTTCTATGACAGACAGGATCATTATGCTTTTATTTTACAACCATGGTAGGAACCTATTCAGGTCCATCGAAGTACAAAGCAAAAATATTGAAATAAAAAACACCAAGATAAGTCTTAACTGATACCTCTCTATGTAGACATTCTCAGAGAAGAATGGAAAGGGGTAATGTTTATAGATTCTCACTGTATGTCAGAACTTTACTCGTTTCTTAAAGTGTATTTATTTTATTCTCACCTCAAGGAGAGTGAAACCACTTCCTCCAGTTTACAAATAAGTTTAGGATTAAAGAAATGAAATAATTTTCAGCTAATAAGTAGTAAAGCCCTTATTCTGTCCAGCTTTAAACACTGTGTAAATATACTTCCTAGGATATATTATGGGTGGGGGGCTGGGCAACTGGCATCATCCTATATGGCTCCTCATAGACAACAGACTGAAGCCCTGGCCCATCGAGGTTAGCATTTGGCCATCTCTCACCTCCAGAATTGCATCCTTAAGTATAACCAGATGAACAACACCCTCTACGTTGTGGTCCCGGATGGTGAAATTCCAGACTAAATGGAGCAAGTCCCCCCCAAAGGAAGTTCTTGGCAATTATGAAATTCTGCACGATGAAAGCTGACGCAGGGCTGAGAGTTGAGAAGTCGTTCAGGCCAGTCGCTAGGGCCCAAAGGGGACGGGTAGAGAGTCTGGGGGAGACCTGTCCTCTCACCTGGGAAGTGACCACCAGTGAGGGCAAGACTCCAGCTGGACCCACCACTCACTGCACCTGGGCCCTCACTGAAGACCTGTTTTGAAATTTCCTTTTTCTGGAGTTTTTTTTCCTTTCCTAAGCTCGGTAAATAAATAAAGGCACTTCTTTGGAGGCGGGAGGGGATTGGTAGCATAAGGTAAGATTTAGGAGTCACATATAGTTGTTCTAGGATATTGATAGAAACACTCATTAGCTCTTCAACAAACATCAGAAAAATAGTCACATATACAGTCTAATTTATGTTTTTCATTTGATAAATGTCAATAACAAATACAAAGAAGACTATAAAATGTTTCATTTCCTTTTAAAAAGATATGAAAATAAATTATTTGTATAAAATAACTTTTATAATTCTTTCTCTTGTAGGTAGGTAGGGATCCCTCAGTTCACATATGGGATACAGAAACCATTAAACCATTGTCTATATTAAAGGGCTACCACCAATATGGTGTCTGTGCGGTTGATTTCTCAGGTAAGGCCGTTTACTATCTAAGAATGATAAAAATGCAGAGATAATACATAGCATTTTAGTCTAAATCAGTGTTTCCTAGACTTGCCAAATGTGCACATTCTTTTCCTGACCAATTAGGACCAGTTCGTGTGGGTTTTCTGGCTATTGTATAATTATAATTCAAGGACTATAATTTCTGATACCCATTAACATAAATATGTTTCTATTAAAAATGTTTGTCTGTGTAACGTCTAAAATTATCTCAATTACTACTAGCAGTATATAGCTCCCACTTTGGGCAAACTGACCTCAAGTGTCATAGCCACAGAGTAAACTTTGAAAATGTTTAGGGTGAAAGCTAAGAAAGAAAGGTGAGACCTGAAATACTTCTTTTATAACATTTCTGTGAAGTGACAATTCCAAGCTGTCTTTTTTTTTTTTTTAATATATGTTATTGATTTTTTACAGAGAGGAAGGAAGAGGGATAGAGAGCTAGAAACATCGATGAGAGAGAAACATCAACCAGCTGCCTCCTGCACACCCCCCACCGGGGATGTGCCCACAACCAATGTACATGCCCTTGACCGGAATCGAACCTGGGACCTTTCAGTCCTCAGACCGATGCTCTATCCACTGAGCCAAACCGGTTTTGGCCAAGCTGTCTTATCTAAATAATTTCAGATCATGTTAGCTCTGTTAATAAATGTAAAAGTTTAACAATTATAGATAGCTCACAATATGAAAACAGATCTACAATGAAAGCTAGGCTGTGGATCAGGAAATGGGGATACCATTAATAGGGAATTTTATATTAAGAAACAGTCAATTTGTACTTTCTGCTGCTCTGACTAAAGTGATAATTGAATTATTCATAGTGGAGACTTTTGGGGAAAAAGTATATACACATTCAGGGATCTGCTAAAAGTCAATAAATAAGAGAATAAATGGCAAACTAGGGAAGTGAACGAAAAATACCACTGGTTGTGATAATGAACTGATTGGGGTTTTCAAAAGCATGGCAGAGCCATGGCCAGTGTTGCTCAGTTGGTTGGGCATAATCCCGTGCACCTAAAGGTTTCCAGCTAGATTCCCAGTCAGGGCACATGCCCGGGTTGAGGGCTCAATCCCTGGTAGGGAGCATGTAGGAGGAAGCCTGTCAATGTTTCTCTCTCTCTTCCTCTCTCTCTAAAATTCAATAAAAATATATATTTTTTAAAGTATGGCAGAGTGGCAAACATTTTATTGCAGTTTGAGCCTTTATAACTTATAAACACATGCACACCTGTCAGCTTGACTAATTTACCTCAGTCATTTGTCTAACACATTTATTACTTGTTGCTTGATGATAGTAACAACATAATTGGCCTTTACTAAAAATAGTCATATTAATGGCAGTATGTGATTGTAAATACATCTTTTTCATTTGATTAACTTTTCATAATCACTATGAGTTTTTATATTACAACTAGAGGCCCGGTGCACGAATTTGTGCACAGGTGGGGTCCCTCCCAGCTGATCGGGGCCATCTTGCCCAGTCCCAATTGGGGCCGGCCAGAGGGAGGGGCCACGGGAGGTTGGCTGGCCGCGGGAGGTTGGCTGTGGGAGCACACTGACCACCAGGGGGCAGCCCCTGAGTTGAGTGTCTGCCCCCTGGTGGTCAGTGCCCGTCACAGCTACCGGCCGGTCATCTGGTCATCCAGTCGTAATGATCACTTAGGCTTTTTATATATAAACTAGAGGCCCGGTGCACGAAAATTCACGCACTTGGAGGGGATCCCTCAGCCTGGCCTGTGCCCTTTTGCAGTCTGGGACCCCTCAGGGGAGATGTCCACCTGCCAGCTTATGACTGCTCCTGGGGGATCGGGCCTAAGCTGGCACTCACACATCCCTCTGGCAGCCCCGGAGCCCACAGGAGTGGGCCTAAGCCACAGTTAGACATCCTTAGCGCTGCCAAGGAGGCAGGAGAGGCTCCTGCCACCGCTTCTGCGCTTGCAGCCGTCAGTAAGGCTTGTGGCTGAGCGGAGTTCCCCCTGTGGGAGCGCACTGACCACCCGGGGGCAGCTCCTGCGTTGAGTGTCTTCCCGCTGGTGGTCAGTGCACATCATAGTGACTGGTCATTCCAGGTCGTTCCGCCTTTAGGGTTAATTTGCATATTACCCTTTTATTATATAGGGTAGAGTTCTTATGGTGAATTTAGTTGAAGTGAATGTTTTCTTCCTTTCTTCTTAGTTTTTCCTACTCATTTTTTAAATCTTTTTTCCTCACTTTTCTAATCTTCCTTTCCCCCATCTCATCCTGGGGGATAAGGTAAATGAAATGAGAGAAAATGTCAATAAATTCTGATTCTTTTTATAGCTGTATGTATACCTATCATTTAACATTATTTTATAAAATTTTAAATATGATGCTGTGATTTTATATGTACTGGATGGTTTTTATCTTCTGAATTTAATGGTCAGTGTGTCTCTCTGATTAATTGTCATAGCGGACGGGAAACGTTTGGCTTCAGTTGGAATAGATGAGAGCCACACTGTTGTGTTGTGGGACTGGAAGAAAGGCGAGAAACTTTCAATAGCAAGGTAGGGAAAAGGTTGATATCACATTGCAAAATGCTGAAATTACTTGGGCTTAAAATTTAAAAAATTAAAATAGTTTTGAAATCAAGGAAGCATGTAACCTTTTTCTATCACTGCCATCTTTTTCATCATTGAGTAAGTAATGCAATCATAGTAAAAAGACTAATGTCCATGTAATATGACATTGGAAATAGCTATTATCTAAAATTTCCATTTATAGGTAGAGTGAATTCTACTGTATGATAAGCTATTACATAACTATTGGAAAGCATGATAAAATGCTCATATTATATATTTGCGTGAAAGAAGATATATACATATACACATTTCACAAAGAGGTTATAGATTTTTAAATCTTTTATGTTATTTTCATTTTCTAAATTTTCTACAATGAGCATGTATTATTTTAATAATAAAAAATATTAACGATTTCTTTGAAGTAGAAAATAATCACGTGTCTGATTATCTTTTTTTAACTTTCTATTCCTCAAAGTGAAACATTAAAGCATTAAGAATATACAGATAAATGCTTTTTTCAGAGTATATAGACAGTGTCCAAATAAAAGATAGTTTAAGAGCAACTTTGTATTTGGAAAGGCTATATTAAGCTAGAGCAAAATATTTTTTTAAATTATCTTTAATTCATTCATGCCACAAATAGCATTCCCTATGCATAGTACAATAGTAGGTATCATGCAAAAGAAGTTCAAATTTTAACTCTTCCTAACTTTTAAGATTCTGCTGATTAGAGTTAATAGTAAATTAAAATAATGATAAAGTAATTTAGGTATAAATGCATGATTACATAGCCCAAACCTGAGAGTCATGTGGGCCAACCATTTAGTAATGGGGGAACCAATATGGGGTATGGATTAGGCAGATTATCACAGGAGAGATTTAGCTTAGAATTCAAACATTTTGATATTTATTTCAGAGGAAGTAAAGATAAGATTTTTGTCGTAAAGATGAACCCCTACGTGCCTGATAAATTGATTACAGCTGGAATTAAACACATGAAATTTTGGCGGAGAGCAGGTAAGGAAGTGCTTCTTTTTATTTCTTTGAAATTTAAGAAGTTACTGCTTTTCAAAGTGATTTAGCTAAGTGTAATGTGATATTGTAGATTGGCTCCTGGAACAGAAAAGAGAATTGAAAAAACAGGTGAAATCTGAATGTAGTCTGGAGTTCAGTTGATGATAATATAGCAAACAGGTTGGTTTCTTAGTTTTTGATAAGTAGTCAATTGGAATGTAAGAAGTTAACATTTGGGGAAACTGAGTAAGTATTGTATAGAGATCACCGTGTTATCTTTGCATCTTTTATGAAAATATAATATTCAAAATAAAAAGTTAATTTTTAAAAAAGTGATTCAGAGTTGCCTTGATACATTTTAAACAAATAGATTTATTTTATCATCATTTATTGGCTGCATTGATGTAGTATTCATATTTGCAAAAGGATTCAACTTATAAAATTAACTAAGTGGTGTCCGAACTCCTTTTTTCTGTTAAAGACATTTTTTAAAAATTCTTTATATGCTATAAAATGACATAGAAATGGACTGTTTTATTACTTTAGTTATTTGTACCTGGAAGTTAGTAACTGTGGAATTCACATTTTAAAATGAAAATGTCTCTTTTCCACATAGATTAGTATATTTACAAATTTCAGCAATTTGACATCAATGTCTCAGTACTCTTAAACCTATCAGATAAAATATATAAACATATGAAGAAGTGAAACATATATTAGGAAAGAAAAGGCTTCGTGAAGACATTTTCCAAGTTCAAGTAACTTTCAAATTGTAAACCACATAGAACACAAATCAGTTTTCAGGGATTTAATACTTCATCACAAACTCATATGATCATAGTGTATACAATTTTCAAAGTAAAAGAAGTATTTTCATATTTGTAATTTTAATTCCTATACATTTAAACAAAACTTTTAATTTGGGTGTCTTAGTTACTTGGAATTGCAACTACCAAGCCCATAATGCGTATTATTTCTATCGAAATAAAACTATAACTATTTTTGAAATAAGAGACTTAAAGAAAGTAAATAGCCTTAAAATGAAAAGATGTACAATTGAATAACTTTTTTCCTTAAGTTCAAGGAGACATATAGTAGACCTGAAACTGAATCATAAATGGATAAATGATAAGACTTTGGTGTGCTTTTCAGCCATCCTCACTTTTGGGGTTCTGATCCACAGAGTGTACTAGCCAGGTGGGAAATGATCACTTATTAGTCTAAGTGCTGTCTAACACTCTTAACCTTTTGCACTTGGATGTCGAGTGAGACTCGACACGGTTAGCATCGGTAGCAGGAATCGAGAAAAAAGCAAGCGAGTGCAAAGGGTTAATGTATAGCTTTATGTAAATTAAGTTAAAGATTACTTAAGCCTGAGGCTAAGGGGAGATTCTTACCTCCTATTCTGGATGTAGGCTTTGAGGATTCCACATTAAGAATTATTAATCTCTCCTCTAAGGAAGTTGAACTCTCCTCCATGGCTGGTGAGGCAGGGAGCCACGGAAAGTTTTTCTAGTGCAACAGTGACATGACCTTGTTATACTGTGTGTATCAGAAAACCGAACTAATGACTGTCTAACCCAGAGGTGGTAAACTCTTTCTCTAAATGTCCAGAGAGGAAATATTTTAGACTTCCCAGACCTCAAATCAAGCCTATTACATTGGTATTTATAGAACAAGAGAGAGAACTCCTGCCCTGCCTTATCAGTTCCCACCCAGTGGCCGTTAACTGGAGACATTGTCTCTAAGATCAGCCTCTATGGTGAAGGGGACTGGCAGGTTGGGGTGGGGACCATGTCAGCCTCCCTCTGCCTCAGTGACACATAGATCCTCCCGGAGAGGCCTGCCTTCTCAACACGGGCAGCTGGCCAGCGTCAAGGCAGCTCCCAGACTGTGATTCCACTGTTAGGTGCCCAGCAGTTGCCATTAGCAAAGTCCTGTAGATGGTGGCCAGCTCAGGCCCTGGGCAGCTGCTATCTGGCAGCCAAGAGTCAGAGAGCAGAGAAGGGAACAGGCGTGGCCTCTGCAGCTCTCGGTGCAAAGCTGCTCCAGTGGGAACCCTACAAAATCAAGCAGTGGCAGCTCTAGATGCATGGTCTATGCTCTAGTGAAGGCCAGCCCTCCCATGTGCACTAGATTCCTTCTCTCACTCAAGGACATCACTCCAAGCTCTTCTTCCCTTTCTCTCCCACATCAGTTTTCCCTCTACTGTCCTTCCTTTCAGCATTTAAGGCAGTGTTTCTTCTCCCTCTTAAATAAGTAACTCAACAAAAACCCTCTTTCAGCTCTACCCTCCAGTTATTAATCAATTTCTCTTCTTAGCTATGTACTAAAACACCTCCGAACAGTTGTTTACCCTTTCAATTGGAGATTTATGTCCGAGGTTGTGGTGTGGGTTTGATCCTCAGTCGAGGCGCATATGGGAGGCAACTGATGGATGTTTCTCTCACATTGATGTTTCTCTCTCTCTTCCTCTCTCTCAAAATCAATAAACATATCCTCGGGTGAGGGCTTAAAAAAAAAAAAAGGCTATGGCTGGAAGGCAGCCCTAAGGATGTCTGCCTCAGCCAGGCAAGGTGTTGCTCAAGTCACTCATTGAGAAAACGTATTTTTCTTTTTAACTCTTCTTTTTGTTACATGCCTTTCTATGTGAACAACAACAGAAGAAATTTTACTGTCTTACGTTATATACTTGAAAGTGGTACTTTCATAATATTTTTTGTGACCCAGGGGGAGGATTGGTTGGAAGAAAAGGCTACATAGGCACGCTGGGGAAAAATGAAACAATGATGTGTGCGGTATATGGATGGACCGAGGAGATGGCTTTTACTGGAACATCCACAGGAGATGTGTGTATCTGGAGAGACATCTTTCTTGTAAAAACAGTTAAAGCACATGATGGGCCAGTGTTCAGTATGCATGCATTGGAAAAAGTAAGTCATCTAAAGATACTTTAAGTTCAACAGAATTTGATCCTGCAGTGTAGAGCATTTTAACAAGTAAAGGGACAGTGGCATTCAGCTTAGTTGAGCCACTCAGAAATAATCTGTGAGCTAGTCTTCCTGACCTTGTTTTATTCCTCTTTCAAATGCCTGAACCCAGAGTGAAATAGGTCTGCTATTTAAAAAAAAAAAGTCTAACTTAATATGTATTAATCACTTACTATGGGTCAAAAGTTGTTTAAGTGTGTTATACATTATCACCATGCCCTACAAGGTAGCTCCTGATATTAACCTTTCTTTTTGAAAGATAGGATTATGGAGCCTCCAGGAGAACAGATGTGACCTGCTGAAAGTAGTTAGAGCTACCTTACGGTTCCAGCTTACAAACTGTGTTTTTAAAGGCCAGTCCTAAAAGTTGAATGTATAGTGCCACTGTAAATATTTTTGCAGGCTCCATATTGATGTTTAAAAACAACCAGTGGATTCTTACACTAATTTCCATTCATTACAAGCAGTAACTTTTGCCTATAAATGTGATTTCCTCTAGAATTTTTCAATGCAAAGAGGCTTATTATTTTGAAATATTTGGATTTTTATTAACTGAAACCTTTACTTTTATAGGGATTTGTTACTGGAGGAAAAGATGGTGTCGTCGCTCTTTGGGATGACTGCTTTGAGAGATGTCTCAAGACCTATGCTATAAAAAGAGCTGCTTTGGCCCCAGGATCTAAAGGTGAGTTGAGATTTAATTTACTTTGTGGGAAAGAAGAGTAAGGGCTCATTAACACCTGTGGTCACTGAGGTAGAGCACATGCCATAAATTTTTCCTTCGTTATTAGACAGGCATCAGAGCTAAATGGGAGAAGCCACTTAACTGAATGCTGGAATCACTGCTATCCTTTCAAACTGTTTTCTGTAATATACAGGGTAACCCATTAACCAAAAACAAGATTATTCGTGTTAATTTTTAACATCTTTAATTTTCCAAAGAAAACCGCCACATGAACATCACAGTTACCACCAATCAGGAGTTTGTTTTGTCTCCCCTCGGTGTTTTATTGGCCCTGCCTGTCCAGCCTTGCCGGCCCTCCTTTGCTTTACCCTTCCTCTCAGCACATTCAGCCACCGTGTCACACTCTGACCTCCAGGCCTTTCTACTGGTATGTGCTAGTGCAGTATTCCCCCCTTAGCCATAGTTTTACAGTTGCAGTTACCTGTGGTGAACATGGGTCTCAAAATACGAAATGGGAAATTTCAGAAATAACAGTTCATGGGTTTTAGATTGGTGCTGTTCTGAGTAGCGTGAAGACATCGCGTGCTCTTCTGTGCAGTCCTTCCTGGGCTGTGGATCTCCCCTCTGCCCAGTGCAGCCATGCTGTATTTGCTCTCCACCCTTGAGTCACTTAACCGCCTCGGCTATTAGACCCACTGTTGTGGTATCAGTTTTTGTGTTCAAGGAACCTTTATTTTACTTAATAATGGCCCCAAAGCACAAAAGTAGTAATGGGGCAAGCGAGGCATCCAGAAAGAAGCCATAAAGTGCTTCCTTTAAGTAAAAAGGCAAACATTAACTAATAAGGCATTTTATTATCTCACATCATCACAAGAAGGGTGAGTACAGTACAATATGATATTTTGAGAGAGAGACCACATTCACGTAACTCTTATTATAGTGTATTGTTATAATTGTTCTATTTTATTATTAGCTATTGTTGCTAATCTCTTACTGTGCTACTATCCGCAGTTTCAGACATCCACTGGGGGTCTTGGAACATATCCCTATGGAGGGGGGAGCTACTGTACTTTGGCCATGACTTTGCCTTTTCTTCTCCCTTTTCCTTCCTCCAGTTACATGGCCGAATATTCATTTTTCAAATCTCAAACATTATTTCTTCTAGGATGATACCTTTCTCCCCCATTCTCCTTCCAGAAAAGAGTTGATTCCCTTACTGTATGCTCCTTTTTCAATATGCTTCTCATATAGATAGGGTCTGCTTTTCTCATTATATGCCCTGTGGGGGCAGGAGCTGGCTCTATCATGTTTACCAATATATTTCTGAAGCCTGCCTTAGGACACAGTAGACACAAATGAATTCATCTGAAATTGAGTTGAATTAAAATTACTAACCAGAATATTATACATGTTCTTAGAGGGTCAGAAGGTGGATACATAGGTAAAGATATAAAGGGAAAAGAAACAGTTATCAGAATGATAGTAGGGGATCTGGGATTATATAGAATCATACATTTGTAGTATATAGGTGGTACTTGCATTTGAGATTAGTAAATTGAATGGGGAAAATGCAGTGCATTTATTAGAATACTTAAAATATAGGAGAAAGCAACCTTGTAATGTGATTTTCATTGTCAGAATAGCATCCTTGGCAATATATATATCCTTGTATTATTCTGATTGATACCTAGAGTAACATCTACATTTAACATTTCAGGTCTTCTCTTGGAAGATAACCCATCTATACGTGCCATATCATTGGGACATGGTCATATTTTAGTTGGCACAAAGAATGGTGAAATACTAGAAGTGGATAAAAGTGGCCCAATAACACTTCTGGTTCAGGTAATTTCAAATGTTAATATGCTTTTTATCCCTTAAGCTTTTGCACTCGGATGTCGAGTGTGACTCGACATGGTTAGCATTAGAATAAAGGAATCGAGAAAAAAGCAAGCGAGTGCAAAGGGTTAATATACAGTTGATACAATACCCAAGAGCTAAAGTTGATAGTGGTGAAAATGATGTTAAATTAATTAGAGAAATATTTGTTAATGTTACTATATATCAAAAAATTTACATTTAATTATAGCTAAATGCATAGCTTCAGTAAATAAACGTGCATGATATCATGGGGATAACAGCCAATATTTTAAGTAATTTGTTACTGTAAAACAAGCCAATGGAAAGAAAAAACAGTTTAGTTAATTTAACCCAGTGCATTTATTTCATATTTAATTTTATTTTTAAGGGCTCCATCCCCAGTAGGGGGCATGCAGGAGGCAGCCGATTGATTATTTTCTGTCATCATTGATGTATCTCTCTCCCTTCTTCTCTCTGAAAATAATAAAAACATTTTTTTAAATCCAGAAATAAAAAAATGTATGTGGTATAAATGTAAAATGAAACAGCAGGGAACGCTGTACTAATTTTTCACATGTACATTTTCAATATGTATTACGTTTTTTTCTGAAAAGTAGGGAGGGAAATAAATTGACATCGTAAAATACACTAAGTGAAGTAGACTTTACCCCAGCGATTTTCAACCTTTTTCATCTCATGGCACACATAAACTAATTACTAAAATTCTGTGGCACACCAAGAAATATATTTTTTGCCAATCTGACCAAAAAAAAGTATAATTTTGTTTCATTCACACAGGATAACTATTGTTGTGTTGGCTGTTGTCGTTTTTGTTTTATTTATTACTAGTAGCCCGTTTGCACGAAGATTCGTGCAATAGACCTTCATTCACCTGGCTGCCTGCACCAGTTTTCTGCTGGCACCGGGGACCCAGGCCTTGGCTGTGGCCACCGCCTTCTGCCTTCTTTCAGGGTCGGGGCTTGGCCCTGGGCGGTGGCCTTGGGCTCGGCTGGGCCACACCCAACATCCCTGCTAAGGATCGCAGGAGCCGACCCCCAGTGGTTTCCTGCGATCCGTGCAGGCTCCCTGCTGGTGCCCAAGGCCGGGAAAGCCTCGGGCGGAGGCTTTCCCGGCCTTGGGCTCCGCCACACCCCAATGTCCCTGCAATGGTTTCCTGGTGGGCGTGGTTGGTGGGCGTGGCTTGGATGGTGGGCGTGGCTTGGGCGTAGCAAAGGTGTGGTCAGTTTGCATATTTATCTATTATAAGGTAAGATTATTTGACAATCCAAGGGAAAAGAGGTCAGTGTCACCGACTAAATAGTCAGGTATTACATGTTCTAAAAATCCTTGCTGCGCACCGATTGAAAATCGCTTATTTACCCAAATGAAAAATCGCCCTCATGCAACTCTATATAGTAACACAAATTTTGGGTTTGCCTTTTACCCTTAAAAATAATTATGTTCTTTCTTAATACAGACTTTTTTTTCTCTAACCCTCACTTCACTCCTGTTACGATACCAAAGAGGAAACATAGATGAGAATATTGCACATACTTCAATGTTAATATACTATCCTGGTGTACCAAGGAGAATTTATAAGCAAATAATATATTTTATATTAAATTAACTGTCAAACTTTCATGTCTTATACTTTAATTTTAGTCACATAATATTCCATTGAAGTAAAGAGATGATGGCATCATGGTGTTCAACATGTTTATGATTTCTTGGAAAATAATAACATAAGTACACTTTCACAGGTGAATCTATAGATGGAACTACTAAAACACACAACCCACACATAATTTCATAATTATAAAATGACTCTCTAATATTTTTATACTTATTGTAGAGTTTAAGTTTTCAAATATATTCTTATGCATTAGGAACAAGATAAGGATACCAGTTCTCGCCATTATTGTTCAACTCTGTGTTGGGTTTTAGCCAGTTTAGTAAAACAAAACAATATAAAAAAAGGTATGTTAGAAACAACACTGTCAATATTTGCAGATATTATAACCCTATACATTGACTATTCAAGAGAATAAACTGAAAATTTAGTAGAACTTATTAAAAACTTATGTGCAAAATCAGCACATAAAAATCAATGTAGCCCTAACCGGCTTGGCTCAGTGGATAGAGTGTCGGACTGCGGACTGAGGGGTCCCGGGTTCGATTCCGGTCAAGAGCGTGTACCTTGGTTGCGGGCACATCCCCAGTGGGGGGTGTGTGGGAGGCAGCTGATCAATGTTTCTCTCTCATCCACATGTCTGACTCTCTATCCCTCTCCCTTCCTCTCTGTCAAAAATCAATAAAATATATTTTTTTAAAAATCAATGTAGTAGTTCTATATATTAGCAATAACCAGTTAGAAAATAACACAAAAAGGGTACTCATAAAGAAAACTATACAAATAATCAGGAATAAATACCAGTAAAAATATGCAAGGCCTGTATTAAGAAAAGTATACAATTTCACTAAAGACATAAAAGAACTGAATAAATTATAAATTCAAAATGATCATAATCTAAATCCTAATGAAATTTTTTACAAATTCTGAGACTTGAAAAGATATTTTAAAGTGGCCAAGAAATTTTTGAGAAACTCTTCATGCTAGAAATAAATGTAATATGAAACTGTAGTAATTAAAAGTGTAGCAGTGTATGTACACAACAGGAGTATTCATATGTCTATACCAAAAAGCATGAACAGCAGTATTAGTAGCAGCAGAATCCTGTGGATCAGTGTGGGAAGTATGCCTGTTAACAGTATCAAGTCCTGTAATCCATGAACATGGGATCTCTCCATTTACTTAGATCTTTAACTTTTTTCAACAGTGTTTTATAATTTTCAGTGTACAAGTCCCATAATTATTTTATTAAAGTGACTTATTTATTAGTTCTAGTAGTTTTTTAGTGGATTTTTTAGGATTTTCTGTACACAAGATTGTGTCATCTGCAAATAGAGATCGTTTTACTCCCCCCTTTTTAATTTGGATGCTTATTTCTTTTTCATGCCTAATTAGTTGACTGGACTCTCTGCACAATGTTGAATAGAAGTCACGAGAGCAGACATCCTTGTCGTGTTCCTAATTTTAGGGAGGAAGCCTCCAATCTTACACCATTAACTCCAGTGTTAACTGTGGATTTTTCGTAGATGCCCCTTGTCAGGTTGAGGAATTATTCTTTTCTTCCAAGTTTGTCTCATGTTTTCCTCCAAAGTATTTGTCAAATGCTTTTTCTCTATCAATTGAAATTATCATGTGGTTTTGGCTTTTTATTTTATTGATAATGATGTATTGCATTAATTGGTTTTCAGATTTTAAACCAACGTTGCATTCCTGGTATGAATTCCATTTGGTTGTGGTGTATAATTCTATAATGAAATTAGTTTGCCAGTATTTTATACGGGATATTGGCCTGTAGTTTTCTTGTAGTGTCTATCTGGTATTGGTATTCGGGTAATATCGGCTTCATACAATGATTGGGGGAGTGTTCTTTCCTCTGGTGGCCTCTTTCCCTGACCACCACCAGCCATTAAAGCTCTATTGTTTTCAACATTTCCCTGGAACATAAATTGCCCCACAGACTAAACCAGTTAAATCCAGGCTTCTTAAAAGGAACAGTTCCCTAGGTTAGCATGGGATTTTTGTTGTTGTTGTTTATTTTTTTACTTTTTAAGCAGTCTCCTCCCAGCTATCCCTGAGTTTTCCCTGCTTCTCTTGGACAAGCTAGCTGACTTTCGGTTTAGTCTGTATGTCCCTGGAGTCTGCCAGTTACATTTCATCCCCACCTGCTGCCTCCATCGTTTTTGAGACCACCTCTAGGCCAGAACTTTTCCACATTGGCACTAAATGAACTCGGTTCCTTTGAGAAGAGATTAGAAGCTCTTTTATGGCTTTCTTCTCACCCCAGTCAAAACCTCTATCCAAGGCTCTGGAGTTGAGGGCCAGGACAATGGAGTGCTCTTTCCTTTAGATTCTGAGTTCTTGGTGTGTGTGGGGGAGGGGGGAGCAGTAGCTTCAGGTCTTACTGGGTTGACACTGAGGTCTCAGTATGCTCAGGGGCACTGCAGCCGGCGTAGGGCAACATTTCAGAATGAGGGTGGGCGGAAGAGGGGCGATCCCACCTCTCAGCAGCACCTGCCAAGACTTTAGCATCAGTAGCAGGTACTGGGGGCAGGACGGGAAATGCTGACCTGCCCCTTCTGGGAAGATGCCTCTAACTGATCCCCGGTGAGTAGGAGGGGGACTTGGTTTCATCGGTCTGTTGTGGAGTTTTCACATCAGTGAGTTAGGAAGAGGGAGAAGAGGTGTGGGTCTCAGTTCAAATACTGCGGACACTCACTGTTCATTTAGAGTGTCTGAGTAAATGTGTCTTCACTTGTTGCTTTTCCTCGGAACTATTTCCAGAGACTTGAAATGTGTGGTGTAATTTTGTTATTGTTTTCACCACATTTACGGGTGAGGAGGTTGTGGAACTCCTTACTCTGTCATGCAGGCTGTCCCCGCTACGTGGCATTAGTTAACATTCCAGGGCAGCCAGTTTCTACTTCCTTCATCCAGTGAATGTTTTAGGATTCTAAGCTACTTTTCATAGTAGCTTGGTTGTATTGTAATTGTGGAGATAGAGTTGTTACAAAGGTGTTTTATAGTGTATTCCGAAGATAAAGAGAAAAGTTTTAGTAGACTTTTACTCATTATTCATTATTCTGTCCTTATCACATATTATCAAAGTTGTCTTTAGTTGTTTCCTAAATCCACATAGCTTTAGGTTAAATTTATCTTACCTCTGTTTTCTGTACAGGGACACATGGAAGGAGAAGTGTGGGGTTTGGCCACACATCCCTATCTGCCCATCTGTGCTACTGTCAGTGATGACAAGACCTTGAGAATATGGGATCTCTCCCCTAGCCACTGTATGCTGGCTGTCCGGAAACTGAAAAAGGGTAAGAGGCTCTCAGACTTGAACATAGAGTAAGTTATCACAATTTTTATAGCCCTCACAAACGTAAGAACGCAATGGTCAGTATGTTATAAAAGACTAAATATCCATTCTCTGTCCACTTGCTCATGATGCTGTATAAACAAAATTAATTATCTTATAAAGTCTTTGCTTTATGGGACCTCCTGTGCTCATGCCTATCCCATGCCAGTTTTCAGCTGGTTCATGTTGGAAGAAAGAATATAGGAAGAAACAGAAGCTAAACTTTCTACCCTTTATGACTGTGGAGTATGTGTAATTCAAAATTAAAAAATAAGAAAGAAGGCCTTAACTTAAAAAGGAGTAGCAGAGGGGGGAAATGGGACATATTTGTAATACTACCAACAATAAAAAATATATATATTTAAAAAAAAGTAGCAGAGTTGATGGCAGAATATTTTAGGGTGAAACAGAACTGAGCACATTTGTAGGAGGCAAATGAGGCTGGCCTATCCGGGTAGAGAGACAGATGGTTCAGTTTCTATCAGCTGAGGATCGATGAGGATATACAGAGCGCTTATAGCATGAGGATAATTGTAGGCGGAACGCTGGTTGAAAAAGTTGGAAATTGTGAGAAATGTGATAGAATCAGTAGATGAAGGGCAGGATCTGTCTAGCTGTGCTAAGGGCCTGCTGAAGTTATGTAACATGTAACATGAATTTGTAATTCAGTCATTGAATTTACTTTTACTTCCTTCTACTAACTTAAAAGTGACAGAGTCTATCCTCTTCGTCTAGGGTTACTGTTAACTATTTGACATGTATCCTTAACAAAATCTGA
The DNA here is from genome assembly GCF_951640355.1 of Cnephaeus nilssonii. Lineage (NCBI taxonomy): Eukaryota > Metazoa > Chordata > Mammalia > Chiroptera > Vespertilionidae > Cnephaeus > Cnephaeus nilssonii. The sequence goes on along the minus strand of NC_137075.1, from coordinate 98,230,303 downwards.
AGTTAATCACAATCTCTAGAACGCTTGAACTCCGGCCACTGTACTTGCTTTTTTTTAAAGTTATTGATGTGTAGCCTTTTCATTCTCTGGTGGTTTGTTTGTTTGTTGGCAAGAATTAGAATTACCAAATATTTCAGTGGTTCTGTACTTGAATTATAAGTGTGAAAAGTTAAAATGGATTCCAAAACCACAGTCACACGTCTGTATACACAGAAAAACCATGCTACCAAATATTATTTTCTTCACAGGGCCCTAGGAAGTCCTGATTAGTCAAATTTGGAACATACTTGGTTTTAACACCCATCAGATTTTCTTTTTCTTTTTTTAAATGAAGTATAATTGACATATAGCATTATGTTAGTTTTGGATATACAGTGATTGGATATTTGTATATAATGTAAAATGATCACAATAAATCTAGTTAACATATACATCACCATACAGAGTTACAAAATTTTTTTTATTGTGCTGAGAATGTTTAAAGTCTGTTCTCTCAGTAATTTTCAAATATGGAATACAGTGTTATTAATGGTAGTCACCATGCTGTACATTACACCCCATGGCTTATTTTATAACTGGAAGTTTGTACCTTTTGACTTCCTTCACCCATTTTGCCCACCCCCAATTTCTCTGTATCTAGGAGCTTTGGGTTTGTTGTTTGTTTGTTGTAGATTTCACATATAAGGGAGATCATATGGTATTTGGATTTCTCTGTCTCACTTACTTTAGTATTAGTAGCACAATGCCTTCAAGGTTCATCCATGTTGTTGTAAATGGCAAGATTTCACTCTTTTTTTATGGCCATTTAAATAATAGCTCATTGTGTGTGTGTGTGTGAGAGAGAGAGAGAGAAAGAGAGAGAGAGAGAGAGAGAGAGAGAGAGAGAGAGAGAGAGAGAGAGAGAGAAATACATTTTCTTTATCCATTCACCCATCAGTGGACCCTTTGGTGGTTTTCATATCTTGACTATTGTAAATAATGCTGCAGTGAATAGAGGAGGACATATATATTTTTGAGTTAGTGTTTTTGCTTTTTTCAGATAAATACTCAGGAATGGAATTGCTGAATTATATGGTAGTTTTACTTTTTTTTTTTTTTTTAGGATTTCTGGCTTTTTTAATCCACTTCAATTAGATATTATTGTTTTATGCAGTTTACTTAGGTTATCTATGCTTATACATTTCTTTGTTCACCTTTTCTTCTTATATCTCAGACTTTTTTCTTGTATTATTTTCTTTCTTCCTAAAATACAGACTTAGAGTTCTTTAATAAAGATTTGTTGGAAATTCCTTCAGCTTACTTTGTCCAAATCAGTGGCATAGTAAGAACAGACTGGTGGGAGTGGTCTATTCTGGCAGCTGAAGTATTTTATCACTGACGTCACAATTCTTAAAAAGCAAACACTTTTTATTCAGTTTTATTATTGTTGTTTTAAATTCTCAGTAGGCAGTGCATTGCCACTCAGGGTGGATTATTGCCACCATCCTGCCCTTAGTATGCTACAATCTGATCATGTTTTGATTTTTTACTTTCATTCTTAAATGTTAATTTAACCGCTTCTGGAGTTCTTAGTTGAGAGTTATTATTCCTCTGGTTTTTACTGTCTCTTTTACTTTGTTCTATAGTTCTGTAATTTAATAAAATCATGCATGTATGTATTTTATTTTAATATATTCTGTTTAGGATTTGGCATGCTTCCTAACTCTGTGAATTTATGTCTTGTATAAGTCCTGAAGAATTGTCTGCCAGAAGTACTGGTTCCTTTTAGGACTGGATTTTATATTAGACTAGAGGCCAGTGCACGAAATTCGTGCACTGGTAGTGTCCCTAGCAGCTGCCAGCTGCCAGCCGCCAGCCGGGTACTCCCTCCCTTACCCCGGCCAGCCCCTCCCCCTGGTCAAACTTCCGGATGAACTCCCGATTGAGGGGACAATTTGCATACTATGCTTTTATTATATAGGATTGCAGAGGAGAGTCATGATTCTGTTTTTTTGTTTTTACATATTCTTCTATAACCACGTTTTAAAAGTGTTTGTCATCATTGATTCAAGAGGAAATCAGGTGTATTTTTATAACTGCAAAGGGATATATATGGTTTTATACTGGTTGAGTTAATTCTAACAAAATTACTGAAGTTATACTGGTTTAAATATTATAAAACACAGTTATTGCTTTCAAACATTCAGAATACAAATGCAATTTTCTTTTATAAATGAATATATAGGATTTATGGTCCTGAGGCTTAACATTTTATTTAAAAAGTCATTATAGTTAATGTAGACTATCTTATGAGAATTTTGCCAAACAAATAATTCAATTTTATAGTAACTATTATAGAATAACCAGAAGTATGAATATGCAGCATGAATAATGTCCATATTCTTGATGTCTGTAAATACTTTCTAAATATTTGCCAACCTTTTACATGTGTATGAATAATGGTGTATTTGAAAGTTCCTGTTAGAAATTTTTATCCCTTGGCTTCAGCTGTTAATTATAATCAAACCTGCATTTTTAATAGACTTTTTATTTTTTATTTCTTCACTATTATGTCTTGGCTAATTTTATATTTTCTTTCTGGCTCTCTGTGTAGTGTTCTGGAAATTTTCTTAAGATCTTTACTAGTATTCTAGCTCTGAAAACTTTTTTATAGCACCTTCTGTTTGACCTACCCATTCTGCATTTAATTCTGATCATTCTCATTTTTAGGACTTATGTGTGTTTTCATATTTGCCTTAGATTTTTTATATTATTTCTTATTTATTTTTTATATTTCTTCTTTATGCCTTTAATCTTATCTAATCAGATAAAAAATCTAAAATGTAGTTATTTGTCCAGCCAGTCTCCTTCAGTGCTCGAATGTGAACCCATGAACCTGGAGGTCAGGACGCATGCCCAGGTTTTGGGCTCGATCCCCACTAGGTGGCGTGCAGGAGGCAGCCTATCGATGATTCTCTCTCCCTCTCCTTCCCTCTCTTTGAAATCAATAAAAACATGTATTTAAAAATCTAAATTATTTGACAGCCTTGCAGATCTGACCACGCTGTGTTTTTCTTTCTGCTACTTTGAGGTTATTTTCCTGCTGACCCCATCCTGGCAATCCATTTTCTTGTGTGCTTGAAAAATTGGATTTTAAGTTCATGCTTGTTTGGCTTTCTTTACCTGTGGGAATCCTCTGAGGTCTGAATTGAAGGTGTGTTCTTCTGGAGATTTTGCATTTTCTTCTACCACGTGCCTGGGGTGCTGCCATCCAGAACTAATAATAATTAATTTCTTTGATTGGAATTGTTTAGATCAGTGGTCGGCAAACTCATTAGCCAACAGAGCCAAATATCAACAGTACAACGATTGAAATTTCTTTTGAAAGCCAAATTTTTTAAACTTAAACTTCTTCTAACTCCACTTCTTCAAAATAGACTCGCCCAGGCCGTGGTATTTTGTGGAAGAGCCACACTCAAAGGGCCAAAGAGCCGCATGTGGCTCGCGAGCCGTTGTTTGCCGAGCACTGGCTTAGATCATGTGAATATTATAGCTTCAAATCTGCAATCTACACAAGCCACCCCTGTTTGTGAATTCTCAAGTATGATTTTTCAACTCCTCTAGCACCCAGGCCAGGGTAGACACATCTATGTCTTTCTTTTCTGCCAGGCACATTTTTTTAAGTCTATTCTTCCCTTGAGATGGGATTGTATTTCTGGAGCAAAATGAAAATACAGGTATCTGGAGGATATTTTTTGACACAAAATAATTTATGTTATTAAATATTGGTATTTTATTTCTTAGGGCATTTACAAATCAAAAGAAAAGTTATGAAAGTAAAAATTGGTGAAACTAAATAGTGTATTTAAATACAAAATTTGTAAACATAAATAATCAAGTTAACCCAGTTCTAAATTTCCTCTTTCATCTTCATATAACATGATCTCTTGTGTGATAGCTTTGAGGAGGACATTTTTTAATAACTTTTTTTTATAGGGACTACAGGTATATAGTCCTTTTGTTGATAGCAAGCTATGTTTCAAAGAAAGCATTTCCAATCCTCTTTGTCTTTAGATATGTGATTTATGGAAGGAAACTCTAATTCATTATTACTATGTCTAATATGGGTTGAATTGTGTTCCCCAAAAGATATGTGGGAGTCCCAACCCCCAGTGCCTGTGAATGTGACCTTATTTGGAAATAGAGTCTTTGCAGATGTAGTCAGGGTAAGAGGAGGTGATACTGGATTAGCATGGGCTCTAAATCCAGTGACTGTGTCCTTGTAAGAGGGCTACATGAAGACATAGGGACACAGACACACAAGAAGAATGCGATGCAGTGACAGGCAGAAACTGAAGTGTGAGGCATCTACTAGTGTAAGCCAAAGGGCACCAATGATTGTCGGCAAACTCCAGAAGCTAGGAAGAGGCAAGAAAGGATCTTTCCTAGAGCTTCCAGAGGGGCCGTGGCCCTGCCAACACCTTGGCTGGGGTACCCCGTTCTAGCCTCCAGAACTGTGAGAGAATAGACTTGTGTTGTTTTAAGCCGCTCAGTTTGTGGTAGTTTTGTATGGCATCCCTAGGAAACCAGTGTTCCACTTAAAAAGTCATTGGACTAGAGTAAGAATTATTCTCAGCCGAAACTTTGCGTAGTTGACTTTTCTCTATAAAACTTGAGAGAAGTAAGAAACTACCAGGTGTACCGGTTTATAATGCGGATTTTTTTTCAATAGATGGAGTTACACATATGTTGATGAATATGCGATTTGATATGCTGTTTTATTGTATAGACAGCAAGCTTCAAAACTTCATATGTCAAATTTTCTGAAGGTGTTAACATCATAGATATTTTTATGCTTAAAAATGTCAAATTTCGTGCCAAAAAAAGAGCATTGAGTTTTAATTCATTGCTTAATTTTGAAGAAAAATGCTGCAGCAAGTTTAAATTCATTGCTTTATTTTGAAGAAAAGTGTTGCTGAAAGTTATCGTATACTTCGGGAATCTTATGGTGAACATGCTCCATCTCAAGATACTTGTGAACTCTGGTTTCAACGCTTTAAAAGTGATGATTTTGATTTGAAAGACAAAGAGCATCCAGGTCAACCGAAAAAAGTTTGAAGACCAATAATTACAAGCATTATTGGATGAACATGGGTGTCAAACTCAAAAACAACTTGCAGAAAGATTAAATGTTGCTCAGCAAACAATTTCTGATCATTTACAAGCAACAGGAAAGATTTTAAAGGGAGGAAAATGGGTGCCACATCAACTGAACGAAAGACAAATGGAAAAAAGAAAAGTCATCAGTAAAATATTGCTTCAACGGCACAAAAGAAAGTCATTTTTGCATCGAATTGTGACTGGTGATGAAAAGTGGATTTATTTTGAGAATCCCAAACGCACAAAATCATGGGTTGATCCAGGTCAACCATCAACATCGACTGCAAGGCCAAATTGCTTCTGAGAGAAGACAATGCTCTGCGTTTGGTGGGATCAGGAAGGTGTGGTGTATTATGAGCTTCTAAAACCAGGTGAAACCATTAATACTGATCGCTACCGACAACAAATAATCAATTTGAACCACACTTTGATCATAAAATGACCAAGAATGGGCCTCATAAAATGACCAAGAATGGGCCAGAAGACACGGCAAAGTAATTTTTCTTCATAATAACGCACCATCACACACTTCAAAACCAGTTAAAAACACATTAAAACCTTAATCAATAAAGAAATTTAAGCAATAAATAAATAAATGAATAAATAAATAAAAAAGACACGTTAAAAGATCTTGCCTGGGAAGTAGTAATCCACCTGCCATATTCACCAGACCCTGCTCCTTCAGATTACCACTTGTTCCAATCGATGGCACACGCACTTTCTGAGCAGCACTTTAAAATATGCAAAGTGGAAAATTGGGCCTCTGAATGGTTTGCCTCAAAACAAGAAAAGTTCTATTGGGACAGTATCCACAAATTACCTGAAAAGTGGGGGAAATGTGTAGCTAGCGATGGACATTACTTTGAATAAAGTACTTTTGATGTTTCTCTTGAAATTATAGTGTTATCTTTGATCACAAAATCCGCATTATTAACTGGTACACCTGGTAAAGAACCATACTTTATATAACCCATGTTGAATAAAAAAAACTTAATGCAGTATATAACTCCAGATGTCTCAAGATGCTAATGATTCAGATAGCAGAATATTTTTAAATTTGGAAATAATGGCATTACATTTTCACTACTGGTATTTTGGAACTTAAAATTAACATCACATTTGGAAACCAGTATTATATGAATACAATCCTATGTAATAAAAGGCTAATATGCAAATCGACCAAACCGGGGAAGGACAGGTCGCTCTGATGCACATTGACCACCAGGGGGCAGACACTCAATGCAGGAGCTGCCCCCTGGTGGTCAGTGCACTCCCACAGAGGGAGGGCCTCTCAGCCAGAAGCTGGACTCATGGCTGGTGAGCGCAGCAGTGGTGGTGGGAGCCTCTCCCACCTCCGCAGCAGCGCTAAGAATGTCTGACTGACAGCTTAGGCCCACTCCCCTTGGCTGTCAGTTGGACATCCCTTGAGGGCTCCCGGACTGCGAGAGGGCACAGGCCAGGCCGAGGGACACCCCAAGTGCATGAATTTTGTGCACAGGGCCTCTAGTGAATATATAGCTCCTCAAAAATTCCAGTTTTACTCAGGAGGCCCTGAGGCAAGACTAGTCTCTTCTGCCCTCGGGAATATGTGACCTTATTCTATTGCTTTCCTTTTCTGCCCCCTTTTTATTTTTGATCCCTGGGGAGTTTTTGTTTTCAGTTTTGAAGGATTCTTGTTATATTAATCTTTACTTAAACTCACCTTTCCACCTGCTCTGTTCTGCCCCCGCCCAGCTGAACAGGGTTGAGAACAATGTGCATCTCTGATGCTTGGAGGCACCACCGCTCTCCGTTGTGGCAGAGCTCCTCAGAGCACAGTAGCTGATGCTCCCGTCACACACCGCTGCAGTTAGGCTTTTATCTCTGTTGGTCCATGAGCCTGCTGCCAATCTCTTGGTCAGCTCTCAGTCCTCATCTTAACCACCTACAGCTCCATTTTGACGTAATTGATTATTCCTTCTCTTCTGAAATGCTTTCCTCACTTGGCTCAGGTTCCCCCTTCTACTTGACTGCCTTCTTTCTTTGTTTCCTCTGATGGTCCTGCCTCTTCTTCCCGCTCTCTACCTGCAGGACTGCTTCTGGGGTTCTCTCCCTGGCCTTCCTTTTCCCATATGTACACTCCCACTTCAGGTATTTCATCAGTCATTGTTCAGTCAGAACACAGACCATGCTAGTCATTTGAACTGGGAAAGTTTAATAAAAAGAACAGTTAGTTAGTAAAATGTGGTTACCTACTGAAAAAGCTATAAAAGCAGCCACAATAGAAGGCAGACACTAGCCCTAGTAAGCTGCGGAGAGGGAACGAAGAAAGAACTTGATGGAGATTCAGACCTAGTTTGGAAAAGCTGTGGCTGCCATCAGAACACGGTCTGCCAGTGGTGAGGAAGCTCGCTGGGGGCTGCAGGCCTCGGTGGGACAGTGCGCGTGCTCCCTGGGGAAGGAAAGCTTGCTGGAGGGCACAGGCCAGGGCTGAATGGCAGGATCACTGCTTAGAGAAACACCACCCAGGCCAGAAGCTGTTGTCTGGGCAGAGCGTCCTTCAGGGTCACCCCTGCGTGGGGTTGCAGTTCTTTCAGATGGGTACGAACATACTGTGTAGAAGCATCTGTAAACCTGGTTACGTTTTTTTTCTTCCTCAGCCAACTGATCAGAAGGAATGCCTATGAGGCCAGAGGTATAGACAGAGAGAGAGGAGGCCAGAGGTATAGACAGAGAGTGAGAATTATTGTTGAAGGATTCTGGTGTACCTGTTCATGTAAATTACTTGTAACTTCCAGGTCTGGCCAAGCCTGGTCTTTTATACTCCATTTCCACCTGATGGATTGCTGCTGTGCACACCCAGTTGTGGTTAGGTTGGTCACAAACTTTCAGGAAATGATAGGAAGGCTCTGGACACACAGTCACCTATATCCCATAGTTAGGCATTTACTCTCTCACCAGTTCTATAGCAAACCGGGAGCAGATTCTCAAAAGGAAAATACTTATTTATAAAAGAGGGCATGGATTTTCTCTCACATCTGAGCTCTGCAATGTGATTCTCCTTGGTGGCCTTCCAGAGGCTCCGTGCAGCACCCCTGTTTACCACAGACACGTTGAGCATCACTGGATCTGCTGGGTCATAAGGCCCAGTGAGAAATCAGCTTGCCTGCCCCCCCTGGACGCTGGAAGCCTTATAGGTGACTTGATAGATGGTAGAAACAGCTCATTCGGATGTGGTTGATGTTGCTACCAAAAAGGCCTACCAAGCATTTTGCTCCTTTTGTTTGTGGTAGGTGATGTGGGGTGCCGCCACTTGACTTTCACTGTGGAAAGAATATCTTGACATAGCCCAGATCATTGGGTCCCCGGAAACTTCACTGAGGTGGCAGGTCCCTGAATTTTTGTGGGATTATCTGCCATGCACTTGATTTGCATATGTCTTACTAAGGCATCTAAAGTACTTGTTGCTTCCTGCTCCCCAGATCCATTCAACATAATGTCATCAATGTAGTGGACCATTGAGATGTTTTGTGGAATGTCGAGACGATCAGGATCTCTGTGGACTATATTATGGCAAAGAACAGGAGAGTTGAAATAGCCCTGAGGCAGGGCTTTGAAGGTGTACACAGATACCAGCCAGGTAAAAGCAAACCGCTTGTGGTTGTCCTTACAAATTGATATGGAGAAAAAAGCACTAACCAGGGCGATGGCTGCATGCAAAATGCTAGGGGCTGTCGCTAATTTGCTCTAGGAAAGATCTAGAAGAATGCATCTGGAAGAGTAACTTCAGTTAGAGTCACTACTGAATAAACGTATTATCCATAGTTGTAACCTTGAAATCCACCTGATTTGAGCCCAGACCAAGCAGGCAAGTCATGATGATGACGTGACAGGTATTCTCACTCCTGCTGTTGCAGGTCGGAGGTGGTGTCACTGATGTTGGCAGTTGTCAGGCTTGCAGTTTTGCTTTGGTTTCTTGTCTTGGTAGAGAGAGGAATTTCCAGGGTTTTCACTTAGTTCTTCCTGTTGTAATGACCTCACCCCATGGCACACAGAGGCAGTGTAGAGGACCCTACCGGTTGCCAAGTATATCTATTCCAATTCAGGAATTGGGTGAGGTCCACAGACCACCTGAGTGCACTGATTCAAAACTGGACTAAATCTTCACCTACCACGTGCTCACCATAGGCCCACTTTTGCTGGTGTACAACAGCAGTACTTTGTAGTCTCAAGAATTAATGTCAGTTCAGAGCTTGTGTCTGGTAATTCCTGAAAGCTTGGTTTTGTTTTCTTTTTCTCAGTCACAGTCATCCTAATAAGTGGCCACGGATGCTTGGAAGAAAATGTACTTCATATACTGTGGCAAAGATGCTGAGTTCTTCCTTAATGGGCCTGGCCTCCCCTTTAATCAAGGGGCTCTGAGTATAAATTGGCTCAGGTCTGAAAAGTGGTTGAGAATCTGCAACTCTCCGTTGTGGTATTTAAGTGGTGATTTAAGTCAGGTTTTTTAGTCACCCAGTATGGAGTTCTTTCTATTATATAGATCAATCACTAATCTAGTAGTCTCCTCATCTGTTTCATTTCTGGAGACACTATGATAAATTAGCCACCAACAGAAATCCCCACAGGCCACCACATTCTGATGATCACTACATCCCTGCTGCCTTTTTGCTAAAAACACACGCCGTATTTGGTGGTTGTGATGCTTCTTGCCTCTGCCTCTCCAGGTTATGCTGGTTGAAACAGGGAGCCCATGTCAATGGAGACACCTCCCATTCCTGACCCGTGCAGGAGGACAGTCACAGAGCTCATCAAGGATGCAGATGCTGCCCTCTCTCAATGTAGTTCTCAATGCCTTCGTGAAGGGGCTATTTTCTAGACTTTTTTGGAGGGTGTAGGTCATGGGTGGGTGTGCAGGTTGCATATGAAAAATCTATTTTAACATTCTTATCTCCCTAAGCTTTTGGGAGTCCTTCCTTTGTAACAGGTGTTAGCCCATGGATGAAACCTAGCCCATGATTTTGTAAATAAATGTTATTGAAGCAAAATCATGCCCATTCCTTTATGTATTATCTAAGTCTACTTTTGCACTACAATACAGAGCGGAGTAGTTGTGACAGAGACTATATGACCCACAAAACTGAAAATATTTGGTATCTGGTCCTTTATCAAAACGTTTTCCAACCTCTGCCCTAGAGCATGCTGGGATGAGATCCAAGCTGGGGGACTAGTGACAGCAGAGGAATGAGTGGCTATGATGGTTCTTCAGACCCTAAGCATCTCCTTGCCACGGCTTCTGCCTCAGAAAGTCACTCCTCTCGTAGACAGGAGAGCAAGCAGTCTCTGCACTGGCCAGTGAGACTCAGAATGTATGTTCAGGATTCTCCGTTTTGTCAGATTTCAGCCCGATGATTGCATTCCAACTTTCAGCGTTCCCTTTCTTCCCAATCAATGCCCTGACTTTCACATAAGAAACTTGGTGAGGCTTTGATTTTAAGTTGTAAATTTTAAACCAACACAATTAAACTTTGTGTTTAATTTTCAGCAATATCAGCCCTGTCAGAGATTTTTTTAAAAGATTTGCCTGGAAGCTCTCTCTTTATTCAGACCATAACTCGTGCTGAGAATTTTGAGACCTGAGCTTACTACTTCTTTCTATCAATGTCCATGCACTCAGTTGCACAATACAATCTTTGTGGTCATCGTTCTTTTTGTAATGGTCAAGGACAATGGCCTTTCGGTCTCCTGGGGCACTTATTTCAGTAGATGTGTATCATAATCAATCGCAGGATGTAACTTAACTAATTGTTATGCCAGTGCATACTTTGTATTACTAAGCATCCCATTTCTCATTGGCAAAGATTTAGCACTGTGCTCAAACGCAAAGATATGACCAAACCAATACCAGAAGTCCTCTCTTTAATGGTCTGTCTCCTATGACCACGTCAGTACCAATTCTATATCAGTCAAGAAACAGGAAATAGTTTCTTGACTGATACCCCAGGAATTTGAACAGGGAAAATTTAATATGAAGTGTTAACTAATAAAAGGGTTTGGAAAAAAGGATTCTTAAGGGGTGTAGAAGTAGCAACTACAGAAAGCAGCTACCACCACAGGGCTAGTGGACAAGACAAGGAATGAAGTCAGAGGATGGACTCTTTCCCTCTTTCCCCAGGCTGAGATTCAGATCTTTTTGGAGAGGGTGTGGGTATCACAGGAACTACAACCTGCCCGTGGAAAAGAAACTTGCCAGAGGGCTGATCTGCTGTGGTGTCAGAGAAACTCCCCCATAAGCACCCCAGAAAAGTTCCTTCTGCTTTTGCCTTGTAAGGGGCCCTTCAGCACCTCCTACTGGCCAAAATCAAGGCAGCTGGCAAAGGAAAAATGTCTACAGGGTCCAGCTCCAGTATCACATACCAGGCAAAAGGGGTGGATTTGGAGCTGAGTGGCAATCCAATATAATAAAAGGCTAATATGCAAATCGACCAAACAGCAGAATGACTGGTCGCTGTGACACACACTGACCATCAGGGGGCAGATGCTCAATGCAGGAGCTGCCCCCTGGTGGTCAGCTCACTCCCACAGAAGCCCTGAGCTGGGCCCACGACTGGCTAGCACAGGTGTGGTAGCAGGAGCCTCTCCTGCCTCGATGGCAGTGCTAAGAATGTCCGATTGCTGACTTAGGCCCGCTCCCCATGGGGAGCGGGCCTAAGCTATCAGTCAGATATCCTCCAAGGGCTGAGGGAACCCCCCTCAAGTGCACAAATTTCATGCACCAGGCTTCTAGTAAATGAGTAAGTTGTTATCCAGTTTCTTGGCTGTAGCTACTATCTGTATGATACTGCTTGTGCACGAATTTCATACACCAGGCTTCTAGTAAATTAATAAGTTGGTATCCAGTATCTTGGCTGTAGCTGCTATCTGTATGATACTGCTTCCCATATTTATCTCTCAGCCTCTTCTCCCTGGAGCTCCAGAGAAGAACTGGCTCTGTCATGTCTTCACTTGAGTTGTTCATAGACATCCTTAACTTAGTGGGTAAAAACCAAAATTTCTACCTTTCCTAATTTTTCCCCATCTCAGTAAATGGAATCACCATTCAAACAAAAATATAGCCTTTCTTGACTTGGTCTTTTTCTCTTAGTCCATCGTCCAAGTCTTGCCAGCTTTATCTTCAAAATATCCAAATCCTGCCATTTCTCATCACCTCTTTTGCTGCCACCCTGCTCCATGTCGTCATCTCTTGACTCTTAAATCTCAAAAACCATGGCCTAGATTTCTTCATTATATGCTTCATAATTAAATAACTACTTGATCCTAATTCATTCCATAACTTTTCATTTGATAACCGCTGTACCCCAATCCCTTCATTTCCAAATTTTGCACAAGGTACCAGTCTTAGGAATTTTAATGTGCCTGCTGCTTCCCCTACTATTGGGAAAGCTCATTTTTATGTGGCTGCCAATGCAGCACTAACCCTTATTTTCGAAAAAATAAAATAATATTAACATTATTATTTCTTCATGGGTGGTTTTGAAACATGTATAGATAGATATTGCTAGCTTAAACTAATAATTGCTTATTTTCAGATTTTTTAAAATTTGAAAGCATTTTTATAAAGATGGCTTTATATCTTTAATTTCTGATTTGTTGGATAGAAACTACAAAGGTAACCACCCATCCCCCCAAAAATTTTCCACATATGTCATTGGCTTTTTATATTAGTTGAAAACTCTCACTCTTGTTCAACAATTTAATTTCTTTTAAGGTGAGTCTCAGTACTTGATTTTGTTACTTTCAGAAGAGGGAATGAATGGTTTGTATTAATTATTGCTTAAAATTCCATACCATTGATTTCCATAGAAGACTTATTACCTGGATCTCTTGATTCCTTTTTAATGTTGATTTGAGGCTGTAATAAGTATAGGAATCCTCTTTGAAATTAAAGGCTCTTTAAATACATACTTTTTTTAATAAAAGAAAGTCACCTGACGTATGCTTCTTGCTCTTTTAGGTGGACGATGCTGCTGTTTTTCTCCTGATGGTAAAGCTTTAGCTGTAGGTCTCTGTGATGGAAGTTTCTTAATGGCAAATGCAGATACTCTCGAGGATCTTGTATCTTTTCACCACAGAAAAGATATTATTTCAGATATCCGATTCTCTCCAGGTAAGATTCCATTGAAATCACTTTTGATTATTAACTTGGGTCTGGCAATGGCGTAAATAAATCAATGCCTGATTTTTATTAGCTGTTATTTTAAAATATGTTTTTATTAATTTTTTAGAGAGAGAGGAAGGGATAGGGAGAAAGAGAAACATTGATCGACTGCCTCCTGCATGCCTCTTATTGGGGATTGAGCCCACAACTCCAGCATGTGCCTGACCGGGAATTGAGCCAGTTACCTCTTGGTGCATGGGACCATGCTCAACCAATTGAGCCACACTGGCCAGGGCTATTAACTGTTATTTTATCTAAGAATTTCACTTTTTTTTTTTTTTTACTAGAAGAGGCAGTATGGTGACAGGTAAAAGCCTTGTATGAGAACAGTGGCAAAATACCTTTAGTGCCAAACCAGTCACTAAATTTTCTGTGTGACTTGGGCCCAGGCACTGCTCTGAGTTTCAGTTTCTTCATTTGTAACATAAAAGGATTGGAGGGACGATCTTCACTTTAGTCTTAATGCTTTTGAAATTATATTTTTGTTTCATCAATTTCTATATACTATTAATAAGAAAACCTACTGTAGCCGAAACCAGTTTGGCTCAGTGGATCGAGCGTCGGCCTGTGGACTGAAAGGTCCCAGGTTTGATTCTGGTCAAGGGCATGTACCTTGGTTGCGGGCACATCTGTGCAGGAGGCAGCTGATTGATGTTTCTCTCACATCAATGTTTCTGACTCTCTATCTCTCTCCCTTCCTCTCTGTAAAAAATCAATAAAATATATTTTTAAAAAAAGAAAGAAAACCTACTGTAATGTAGGAATTACTAATGTTAAGGCAAAATTTACCTATGTTAGTTTACTTCTATTTTTTTCTTAAATTTATAAGGTTGCGTTTTTTTTGTTGTTGTTGTTTTTTGGTTAAATATTTAGTGTACCAAAATTATATTGTATATAATTTTTGACATTTGCTTTCTACTTAACTACTTCACTACACTTCAAAACTTACTTCATGTTAATTAGAACATATTTTAAAAATATGTTACCTTCTACCATTTGACACACATAGCTTGTTATAACTTACAAAACAACTGAGTTTCTCCCAGAAAATATTAACACAATTAACTCTAGTTGTACAATTACAGGTTCTGGGAAATATCTCGCAGTAGCATCCCATGACAGCTTTGTGGATATATACAATGTAATGAGCAGTAAAAGAGTGGGAATATGCAAAGGCGCTACGAGTTATATTACCCATATTGACTGGGACATTAGAGGTAAGAATTTAAATAACTTACTATTTTATAAAAGTTTCGTTTGATTTAGTATTGCTAATTTAGAGAAACAAAAAGTGATTCAACAGATGAGCTCAAAAGCATTGTGAAAAGAAAATATCATTCTCAAAATTATTTTCCATTGCTTTATTTTACATCTGAAGATAAATACCATGAGTTTAGACTTTTCAGTATTTCTCCTAGTGTAATTCAAATGATAGTCCAGTAAGTGTAAACTCTTTAATTTGTAAAATAATTTAAGTATTATCCAAAATAATATTAATCATTTGTCCTGGTTTTTGTCAAAAAAGTTTGAAGTAAATAGTAACTGAAAATTTGGAAAATAGGTATGTTAGTGAGAATTTTAAAGTGATTTCCCCATCGTTTGATATAATTACATTCTCTAAAAATTATAGTCATAATTGCATAACATACACAATTTAATTAATATCTTTGTGTTTTAGCAGAATGCATGGTATATGACAGTGTTTAATAAGTTTGGATAAATGCTAAATATTTTAAATGCTCCATTTTTAAGGATTTTTAAAAATTGATTTTAGAGAAAATGAAGAAGGGAGAGAGAAAGAGAGACATTGATTTTGTTGTTCCGCTTATTTTTGCATTCATTGATTGCTTCTTGTACATGCCCTGACTGGAGATTGAACCTATAACTAGATGTATCTAGATGACTTTCTAACCAACTGACCTACCTGGCCAGGGCCATTTTTAAGGATTTTTGTTTCATGTATTCATCTCTATAAATCTAGTATTGTAAATCAGCTTTTTTCAAGTACTATTGAACAAAATTTTAAAAGCTCCAAAATTAGTTTCCAGGTGGTTTTTTTTTAAAAAAACACATGATAACAGAAATAGTTTTTATGTGTAGACATACACAAAAATGAAACCACTTATGAACTTAATTATATAGAAAGTAACAAAATCAAATGCTCTTAATATATGTTGACTGCAGAGGAAAACGGATTTTGTGTTTAAGCTTAATTTTTCCCATAAAAGTTAAACATAATACTAAATGTATATGTATTTATATTTTATATTTGTATATGTAATTTTTTCACATTTGAAAAATTTATTCAAATGTCTAACTTATTTCTAGAACAACTGTATCAGATTATGTGCCCAAAATCAGGTTTCACAGCCATGGCAGCAATTGGAATTGTTAAATCTGGCTTAATATTTGGCATGATTAGGTGAAAAATGATATTTCTTGTTTTAGTTTGCATCTCTAAATTGTTATCATAGACTTTTATAATTTTTTATCAACTAGTATTCTTCCTTTTAATATATAAGGTTCATGTTTTTATATAGTAAAAGTGAATTTTATTAAACTTTTCTTTATAATATCAAGTTTTCATGCTGTGTTTGTAATGGTCTCTATTTTAAGATTATAAAATTATAAAAAATAAAATTATAAATATATGACTATGTATGTATATATATTTTTGCCTTCTTCTTAAGGAAAGCTCTTACAGGTTAACACTGGTGCTAAAGAACAGTTATTCTTTGAAGCTCCCAGAGGGAAAAGACAAACCATCCCCAGGATGGAGGTAGGAAAACAGTAGAATTTGTAAGTCAATACAACTAAATATGGTTACAGAGCTGATGCCCACTCTCATTTAGTTACACATGAAGCCTGTTCTCAGGTTATTCAAATGATGGATATTCTTTTTCTGAGTTTATTTTACAGGGTCAGACCACATTGATGGGTAAAGGAAGAGATGCTGTAGTAAGAAAGCATCTTGTACGTCCAGCTATGCTCCAATGACTTCCTTAAAGCACAGGAAGCATGCCATAGCAAGTAGATGACATGACATCCTATATTAGAGAACTGCATGGGGGCCAAATCTTTTGGAACCCATATGCTTAAAATGCTTATTGGCAAATTCCTGCTTAAAGAAAGGAAAACATTGTGTTCAGTTTTGTGCCTGACAATGTTAGCAAAAGTTTTTGACATGACATGGCTGAGGAAGAGAGGTTAAACAAATTTAACATGAAAGTGGCTTAATACGGAAGGGACTGTAAATAAAAGTTCATAATTTCCAACAGTGATTAATTGGCAAACATGCTTATAATGTACTAGAGGCCTGGTGCACGAAATTCATGCACTGGGGGTGGTGGGGGGAGTATCCCTCAGCCCAACCTGCACCCTCTGCAATCCGGGAGCCCTCAGGGGATGTCCTACTAATGGCTGACCTGCTCCCCGTGCTGCAGTCGGGTCCCTCTGCAGGAGGCGACCGGGCTGATCAGGGGAAGGCGCTGCCCCCCTCACCCCGCTGCTGCTGCCACTGCTAGCCGCAGCAGCCGCCAAGGTGTTTTCATCAATACAGACTCCAGTCCCTTCACCATGAAAAAATGACAACGTTCTTTAGGCATTTTCAAGATGTCTCTTTCATAGGATATGACATTTCTTTCTTCCTTTCTTCCTTTCTTTCCCTTCTTTCCTTTCTTTCCTTTCTTTCTTTCTTTCCTTCCTTTCTTTCTTTCTTTCTTTCTTTCTTTCTTTCTTTCTTTCTTTCTTTCTTTCTTTCTTTCCTTCTTTCTTTCCTCTCTTTCTCTTTCTCTTTCCTTCCTTCCTTCCTTCCTTCCTTCCTTCCTTCCTTCCTTCCTTCCTTCCTTCCTTCCTTCCTTCCTTCCTTTCTTTCTTTCTTTCTTTCTTTCTTTCTTTCTTTCTTTCTTTCTTTCTTTCTTTCTTTCTTTCTTTCCTTCCTTCTCTCTTTCTTTCTCTCTTTCATTCTTTCTTTCTCTCTTTCATTCTTTCTTTCTCTTTCTTTCTCTCTTTCTCTTTCTTTCTCTCTTTCTCTCTTTCTTTTGTTCTCTTTCTTTTTCTTTCTCTCTTTCTTTCTTTCTCTTTCTCTCTTTCTTTCTCTCTTTCTTTCTGTCTTTCTCTCTCTCTTTCTCCTTCCTTCCTTCCTTCCTTCATTCCTTCCTTCCTTCCTTCCTTCCTTCCTTCCTTCCTTCCCTCCCTCCCTCCCTCCCTCCCTCCCTCCCTCCCTCCTTCCCTCACCTGAGGATATGTTTCCATTGATTTTTAGAGAGCGTGAAAGAGAGAGGGAAAGACAGAGAGAAACATCAATGTGAGAGGGACACTTTGATTGGTTGCCTCCTGCATAAACCCTGACCTGGGCCCCAGCTAGGGAGGAGCCTGCAACCTAGGTACATGCCCTTGACCAGAATCAAACCTGGACCCTGCGGTCCGCAGGCTGAGGCTCTATCCACTGAGCCAAACCAGCTAGGGCAAGATGTGACATTTCTTAGCCCCTCCAGCAGTGGACCTTCATTTTTTCCTCTAGGAGTGAGGTGGAAAAACCCTAGATCACCTTCTTGGATTCTCATTACGCAAGTTACCAAGAACACTGCAAGTGGTGTACAGGGAGCTTAGCCAATGAGCTGTAAGAAAAGATGTTTCCTCTGCAACTCATGCGCAGAGGCAGGACTGCCAGCACGCCCCGGCAAGCAGGCAGGCCCACCCTGCTCCCCACTCTCTGCAGGCGGCCTACCTGCTCTCTGTGAGCAGGCCTGTTCCCGGCTCTTTGCTCCACCCTGCTGCACGTGCAGCCTCCTCCTGAGCTGGTCATGACTGTTTTGGCGTCCCAGCTAATTTGCATATTACCTCTTTATTTATTTTATATATATATATATATATATATATATATATATATATATATATATATATATATATATATGGAGAGAGAGAGGGGGGGGGAGGGAGGGAGAGGGAGAGAAGAGAGAGAGATTAGTAGAAATTTAGATGTGAAAGGTAAGAATAACTTTCTTGATTATTTAAAGAACAGAAATAAGCTTATTCCTTATCACTGTATGCTCATCACTAGAACACACAGTGTATCTATGAGTACATCTTTAATAATGTCATGTTAAAATTTTAGTAGATGAGTGGATAAAGAAGCTGTGGTATATTTACCCATGGAATATTATGCAGATAGCATGGAGGTTCCTGGAGAGTTTCATGCTAGGCGAAATAAGCCAGTCAGAGAAAGATAAGTATCACATGACCTCACTCATGTGGAATCTAAAGAACTAAATAAATTGATGAATAAAATAGATTCGGAGACATAGAAACATGGAAAGACTGATGAATCTCAAAGTGAATGGGTGGGAAGAGATTAACCAAAGAACTTACATGCATATATGCATAACCCATGCACACAGATAATAATGTGGTGAAGTCCTGGGGACGGGGGTGGAAACAGGCTAGAAGGGGTCAATTGGGAAAAAAGGACATCTGTAATACTTTCAACAATAAAGATAAATTTAAAAAAAATTTTTTTCTGCAGTAACTAGAGAGTTTGGGAGGCTACAAAACCAAGACAACTAATAATTTTTATTACATTTTTTATTTTACTTATGGCATACAGTTACAAAGAAAAATATTCATACTTGTTAACTTTTAGGTTTAGATATTTCAAACTTACAATATATTTTTTTTCCCTTTTAGGTAGAAAAAATTGGTTGGGCATCATGGACAAGTGTGCTTGGTTTGTGCTGTGAGGGAATTTGGCCAGTAATTGGAGAAGTCACAGATGTAACTGCCTCTTGCCTCACCCATGACAAAATGGTTCTAGCCACTGGGGATGATTTGGGATTTGTGAAGTTATTTAGATATCCCGCTAAAGTATGTACTTTTCTTTAACTGTCCTAATGATTACAATTATAACATTAATGTAATGTCCTTTCATAGCATGTCATAGTTGTGAAATGCTATTTCATTACAACAGTGAAATAGCAATATTACATAGGTAATATAAGTTGTAATATGAAAGGTTCAGAATTATGTTCCCTATTCTTTTTTTATTCTTTTGAGGGAGGGAGGGAAGAAGGAAGCAGAAGAAAGGAAGGAAGGAAAGAGGAAAGGAAGGAGAAAATGGGAGGGAAATATTAGCAGCCAGTTGTAACTGCCTTATGTTCCCTAGTCTTAACGTCACCTTTATGGCTTTATCTAGAAGTACTATAATTTGTGATTCCATGTCTTAAGTTATATATTATGTTGTACAGTGTTTCTCAACATTGAGTAATGTAAATATTCCTTCTAAAGGAAATATCCCTTTTACCCTAATAGTAACTTAAGTAATTTTAGTATTCTTTTGATTAAATATATACCATTAGCAGTAAATAACAAGTTTATATTTATACCTTTAAAACTTAATGTTTTGATCAATTAAATAAAAATACTATGAATACATACAAAATGAAAATAAACAACATTGATTTAATATGATGAATGATGTTATTTTGCTAAAACCAAAGTGTACAAATTCTTTGGAGTACTGTATTACATGTCTATGCTAGTGTGTGATGACTCAATTTTCTTATTGCTTTCCTCTATTCAAACTACTGGGAAACATTATTACAAAAGTAAAATTCATGTATCAAGGCTAGATGCATTTATTCTTAATGGTCACAAATTCAGATATATAATTTGGCACCAACATGGCTTAAACATATATTTGAAACAGTGCACTGAAACCATATATGATATTTGGTTCATTACAGTCTTAATTGCTCATATTATTTTATTTTATTTTAAATGTGCTTTTATTGATTTCAGAGAGAGGAAGGGAGAAAGGGATAGAAACATCAAAGATGAGAGAGAATCATTGATTGGCTGCCTCCTGATGCTCCCCTACTGGGAATGGAGACTGCAACCTGGGCATGTGCCCTGACTGGGAATCAAATTGTGACCTCCTGGTTCATAGGCCGATGCTCAACCACTGAGCCACACCGCCAGGCCTCATATTACTTTTAGATAATCATTGAAGTGAAAATGCAAGTTTAAAAATTCTCATAGAGAGCTCAGGTGCCCAAGAAAGTATTGTATCTACTTTATACACTTAAGTGGTAAGACTTTATAGTTGACTAGAGGCCCGGTGCACGAATTTGTACACCAGTGGGGTCCCTCGGCCTGGCCTGCAGGATTGGGCTGAAACCAGCTTTCTGACATCCTCTGAGGGGACCCGGATTGCTAGAGGGTGCAGGCCAGACCGAGGGACCCCATTGGTGCACAATCAGGGCCGGGGAGAGACATGGGAGTTTGGCCAGCTGGGGAGGGACCATGGGAGGGCTCCTGGGTGTGTCCAGCCCATCTTCCTCAATCCTGATCAGCCAAACTTCAGCAGCAAGCTAACCTACCAGTTGGAGCGTCTGCCCCCCGGTGGTCAGTGCACATCATAGCAAACGGTTGAGCAGCCTTAGCATATCATTAGCATATTACGCTTTGAGTGGTTGAACAGACCACTGGACACTTAGCATATTAGGCTTTTATTATATAGGATAAGAATGTGTTCCAATAAAACATTATTAGTCAGAAACTTCACTTCCAGCATTTTAGATGTTATAAATGCCTAGGGAGAGGTCCTGGGATATTGCTGTACAGATTCCTTCTTCGCCTATTGCAGCAAGAACCACAAAATCTTAGGCAAACTACCTTCTTGCAGTGTTCTGTTGACACATCCTCCTTTTATTAACTTTATTCCCAGAAGATTTACTGATTTAGCTGGCATTGTGTTTTGTATATTTAAAACATTTCTTACATTAACATCCTTGAAATGATGTCCATCTGAAACCTGCTTATGATACATTATTCTGAAGTGTACTTCTGTAACTGGTAATGCTGCTGTTCAAGATTTAAAAGTAGCCAGTCTCTAGAACTTGTATTTTTCTTGATATTTAAAAGAAAAATACATTCCCATGTATGGTGCTTACAGACAATGAATGAATGAAGATAAAAGATATTTACATGGGTTTATACCAAAATGCTTGATAATTACTTTTGTTAAGATGGCCACTCTGTACATAGATATTTATATTCTGATTTCTAAATCATTGTTTCTGTTTTCAACAGTATGTCTCATAGCCATGTTTTTAATAGATATGTATTATTCCATAGGTATACACTGTAGTATTACCCTTAGGAACATTTAAGGTATTTAAAGTTTTTCACTACTAGAAGTAAATGCTGTGGTAAATAATTGTTGCACATGCGGTGTTTTTTAGCATAGATCTCCAGAAGAGGGATTGGTAAATGAAAGGTCAGAACGTTTTTATGCTTTTAATGCACAGTACCAAGTTGATTTCTAAAAAAGCTATGTCCCCAGTACTAGCAAGGTGTGGAACTACTAGGTGTACCCTGCCCTCACCAGCTTGAGAACTGTTATTTTTTATGCTAGTGAATTTCAGTATTTTCTAATTTGTATATGTTGTATTTATAATGACTAATTCCTAGTCATATAGTAAGAAAGAAATTCAAAATTTTAACTGAAAAATTTCAAGTAATGATACTTCTCAGAATGACTTTTGGCTTTTTTTTTTTTTTTATCTTTAGGGAAAATGTGGAAAGTTTAAGAGGTATGTGGCTCATAGTACACAGGTCACAAATGTGCGCTGGACTTGTGATGACAGCATGCTGGTGACCTTAGGAGGCGCGGATATGTCCTTAATGGTTTGGACAAACGAAATGGAGGGCTCTCGAGAAAAAAGGCCTTGTGATAGTGAAGAATCTGATACAGGCTCGGAAGAAGATGGGGGTGTGTTGGTTTACAGTCTATTTTAACTAGAACATAGAAAAAATAATACAGCTGGTTTAAGCTGCAGACGCTGAAACACGTAATACTGATGTTTGAATAATTGTGATTTTAGTCTATTTGGTCTATTTAACACCAAAATTGGTGTGTGACTCAAGAAGAACAGACTGTCATGTATTGATGACTTAGATATTCTTTATCTACAAATGTAAGGTAATCATACTTAAATAAGCACTGCTTAAAAATTTATAGTATCTAACCTCATGTTTTAAAATAATTCCTAATATGCTGGTAATACCAGGTCATTATAGAAAATACCTTTTACAGTAAATAATAAGCACAGCATCCATAATTTAACCACTCAGGGGCAACTTCTGTTAATAATTTGGGATCTAGTAATAAGGCATTTATATTCATAGGATGTTTTTAACAAAAATCATTTTTGTAGCCGCTATTATCACTTAGTAATACTTTGAAACATTGTTACATATCATTCAATATTCTTCTACATCACTTTACTGGCTGTATATTATTTTATAATTTGGTTGTAATAATATACTTTTTTAAACTTATTTCATATAATTGAACATTGTTGTATCCAAATAATAAGATCACATACTTGGCCTCTTCAATTATCAGTTAATGAATAATTCTTATATCTTATGGTAGGCTACGACAGTGATGTTACAAGGGAGAATGAAATCAGTTACACCATCAGAGCCTTATCAACAAATATTCGTCCAATGTTTGGAATCAAGCCTCATTTGCAACAAAAAGAACCCTCAATGGATGAGAGGTAACAGTCAAGTTTAAAACTAGATGAAGAAAACGATACTGCTACTAATAATTGAATTTATTCTTTAACTGAATGTATTTTTGCAAAAACTAAATAACAGTGGTACTCTTTATTATACGGTACCCAGGACCTCTTAGAAAACCATGTTTTTCCTTATATACTTTTTGGTGGTGACACTTTTTAGAAATCGGTTTAAGGAATGATGCTATATATAGTCTATATAATTGAAGAATGTTATTTGCTAACTTTTATAAATGTATGTGATGGGGTTGGGGAGATAATAAAAATCGAACCTAATACTATGTACTTTTTAGGAAGCACATGAGCAGAGATACTAAATTTTGAAAAGGCCCTTTGAGCCATGTGCCTTTAATCAAGGATAGATTTATTTCAGAAATTTTTCAAAAAGGGAAGTTAAAGTATAGCTTGTCTCTAATGGGAATTACTGGTCTTTGTCTAGAATCAGCAAATCAAAAATAAGGACATGTACACAATAATTTTATGAGGAGATAACTTTTTAGTAAAGTCTCTAAGCTAGGTGACAGATCAAGAGAGAAATTGTGAACCTGATCATTAGGGAAGATAGGAAACAATAAAGAGGCATAGGGATCAGTGAATCACATGGATTGCAGAAGCAAAGAGGTTTTAAGAAATGATAAAGGAAACATTGTCCAGAAATAGCAGTGAAGAGCAAAGAGGGAGTGATAGGTGAAAACGGTGACCTCTTCCGTAGAAGCTGCGATGAGGAAAACTTCATTATGAGAAGTTAGTAAGAGTATTTGATGGGGGAGTTAAAGACAGGGAATGCATTCACAATGAACAGAATTTGTGGAAGATTCAAGTGAATGTATAGTTGGTGAGGGTAGTGCTGAAGAGCATTGGAGCTCAGCTCGTAGAAATTACATCAGAAGAAAGCACTGGCAGAGGGATTGGCGTTTACACCTGTGGGTTTAAGAATCGGGGAAAGGATGACGTCGGAAGGGTGGGATGCATGATGGTGATGGAGAAGAGGGCAGAACTAGACATTCACCCCAAAGTTCCCAGGAAGTTCTGGGTGGCATGTTGAGGTGGTGATGCCTCCACAGCTGTTCCACGTGCCCCTGTTGATGATGGTATACCTCAGATAATAACAGTGAGGAGTCACCATATGGCTGATCATCAGCATTGTCATCACGTATAAAGAGGCAAAGTATGAAGTTAGAGATATGTTTCAAAAAAGTTGGCCAAACCATAATCTGAGTACTTGCACAGGATTCAAGGTTGAAGCAACTGGGTAGGAGGCAAATGGCATGGGGTTTGAATTCAGACAATGGGTTAAAATACTCGTTTTATCATTTACCAGTTGTGAAAATGATAAATGTGAATCTTGTAAAATTGTTCGTCCCCTCTGAGCCTCAGTTTCCTCAGAGGTAAAATGACTTCTAATTTATGGTTTAAATGAAAGAATTTAGATAGTAGGTCTTTACCAATGACATCCCTCCCATGGAATGAAATACAAAGTAACCTGAGGAGTACCTTGGTTAATACTGAAACACTATGAAATTAAATATTCACAAAGTAATGAACACTACCTATATATTAATTAATTAAAGTAATACATTTAAATATGCAAATGTGGATGTTCCTAATTAGAATATTTGCAATATAGTGCTTAATATTACTTAAAGGAAAGTATATCATCCAGGTCATGAAGCATGAAAAGTGTTTCATAAGGGAAAAGGAACTTGACATTTCCATAATTTCGTTTATTATATTTATTTTTAAAGAAAAAAATATTTATCAGATAAATTTAGTATGTCAGAAAGTGTGACCTAATTTTAATATGTTGGCTATCTTTTATGGTAAAACACTTTAATTTTCTTCTTCATTGCTGAAGTGACCCAAGTTCTGACAGGTGAAAATATCTTACTGCTCATGGAGAGTATTTGACAGTCATGATTATAATCTTTGCTGTTAGCTTGCATTTTTTACAGCTGTTTTAAAAATTATTTTGAAATTATTTCACACCTTGTTCTCAAATCATAATTCAGCTCTACTAAATTCTTCTGAAAATGTTGAGGCAGAAGAAGCCAGTAATGTGATTCATAGTTAGGAGTCTTCATTTTCATGAAATAAAAGAATCAAAGGAAATAAAAATGAAGAGATATTTCTTTTTACCAACTTTGAATATATTTGTGAGGAGAGAATATAGTCTGTATAAGTAACTATTTTCATATTTTAAATAAAATACATTATTGT
Source organism: Cnephaeus nilssonii (assembly GCF_951640355.1). Taxonomy (NCBI): domain Eukaryota; kingdom Metazoa; phylum Chordata; class Mammalia; order Chiroptera; family Vespertilionidae; genus Cnephaeus; species Cnephaeus nilssonii. The sequence goes on along the minus strand of NC_137075.1, from coordinate 98,205,166 downwards.
CAAATGTGAAATAAGACACTTGATAGACAGTTAAAACAAATGCTTGTCAAATACCTTATTCACTTAAAAGGAAAATGTTTCTGATGATAATTTGATAACTACTATAATTGCTTGATACTTTGTGGGGTATTTTACCTAAATGACTTGAATAATTTGTTATTCTTTTTATCTAAATATTTGTGAAACAAATCTTATGTATTTAAGTAATTTATTATCAGTGAAATTTTTGATATTTGTCTTTGCTTACTAAACTGGTACATTTTATTCATGATCAGTTTTCATATGTCTCCTCCTTTTTTTCCTTTTGCTCCTTTTAAAGGCAGGGGATAGTAAGGTCAGTATTTTATTAAAGAAAATACTTTACTCAAAAATTGACTCTTCTGTTTTTGTCTTTATAGTTACTTAAGGTATATTTTTCCCCTATAAAACATTGAACTACATTTGTCAAGAAAGAATCAGAAAATGAAACAGGACAAATCCTACAAAACAGTTGCATTTTATAAATACAATATGTGGGTGTTGTTATGCAAGTCTTGATTATTATCATTGGTTTTAAAATGACTTTTCATAGACTCCTATACTCAAGATAGTTTCCATTTTTCCTTAAGTTTCAGAGACTGATAAAAACAATCAGTTAACCATACATTTTTATCAGTGGAAAAAGTTTCAGTTTATAAACCTATAAAGGTCATTTCATGCATATTTAATGTCTCCATGAATTTTAAAACATTAACACAGGGCAGTGAATGTATTTGTATGTTTGATAAAATTGTGTGCGAGAACTCTGGGGAACTTCTGCAGCTACTTGTACTGAGAGGTAAATGTCTCCAAACCGTTTCTGAAGCAGAACCATTTGAGGTAAAGGCTACTTTGGAAGTTTTTTAAAAAAGGTACCATTAGGAAAATGCTGGAAGATAAGGATGAAAAAATGATTTTTGAAATAAGATTGTATAGAAATTCAAATATTGGGCACTCCTTAATTTGCAGACAGCAGGAATTATCTGTTTTTTGCAAGTTTTAACATTTATAACAGAACATGTTGAATTCTCATTTATTTTTCTCCTTCACCTTTCTTATTTCCCTGCCATTAATGGAGTAACTTGTCTTTTCTAATATGCAGTAATAAATAAAAACAGGCCTTTAAAATATACAGTATAGCTTATCTGCATTAAATTTGTAAAAAATATTTTATTACAGGAAATATTTTACTAGTGTTTTAAATTAAATCTGTGTTGTAATCTTTTCCCCTTTTTATCTGCTGCTAAAAAGAGGTTCCAGGTAATCCTCTTTCTTTGCTATGTCTTATGAGGCCTAATTTTGTATTTTTATCTTCTTTTATGTTTCCCATTAATGAGCTATGTTACTTGGTGTTCTTTACTTCTAATCAGTTTATGTTTTTTCCTTTGAAATGAGTATTTCTGAAATGAACAGCATCTTAATTATTGGATTCACACATAAGTAACTACTTCTCTGAAACATTATCCATTTAACTTGTATAATATTACAAGCTGTGTAATTTTAAGCAATAATATATCTTATATGAATTATTTTTACAGAGTTTAAAGTACACTTAACTGTACATGGGATTATATAGATAAAAATTACAGCTCTCATATGGTAACATCAAATCAGGTTCAACAAAATGACTGGGAAGCAGAACCAACCAAGGCTGCTGTCCTTCTTTGAAATGATTCTAGCACAAATATTTTGAGTTAGACATTATACATTTCAGTTATATTTGTTAATTACATATATTTTTAAATTATATGAAAAAGGTTTGAAACCAAAATTGTTGTGATAATTTGAAAAGCTCTTTATATAGTTTCGTAAGTGCATTTAATTTTTATGCCACCAGCCAGTCAAGGTTATGTACTTCTACATAAGCTGTTGACCATGAAAATGCACACTCTTTTATATTACACTAGAGGCCTGATGCACGAAATTCGTGCAAGGGGCTCGGCCCCTGCCGCCTGCAGCGGCCCCTGCTGGCCGCCTCTGCCTTGGCCCCCGTCTGCCACGGCTTTCGGGTCTAATTAGCATATTATGCTTTTATTATTATAGATGTTCAAGTCATAACCCTTCATTTACTTTTTATGGATAAATAACTGGAAAACGATTTTGAAAATACAAGTGTTATGTCTTTATTTTTATGGACTTATTTATAAATATTGGAATTTTTCAGAGGAAAGTTAATTTGTATCATTTCCTGATTTTGTTGTTAAAAATTAAATATTAGCCCAGCCGAGTGGCTCAGTGGTTGAGTGTCAAACCATGAACCAAGAGGTCACAGGTTTGATTTCCAGTCAGGGCACATGCCTGGTTGTGGGCTCAATCCCCAATAGGGGGCATGCAGGAGGCAGTGGATCAGTGTTTCTATCTCTCTATCCCTGTCCCTTCCCCTCTCTCTAAATCAATAACTTTTTTTTTTAATTAATATTAGCTTAAAATTTGGAGGGGGGAGTTGATACATGATTAATTTAGATTAATTTAGGTTATTAAAAATTTTAATAATGATTATATCAGTTAAAACTAAATGATGTGGAGTTTTTAAATTTTATTTAAAAAAGAATTTTAGGAAAGAGCCTTTACATTTAAGTGAATCAAATGTGAACTCTATACACCGAATGGGACATTACGAATAATCCTGAACTAGCTGTGGAAACCGAGAAGAGCGAGCTAGGTTTTGGAGAGCTGCTGTGTAGGTGAAGTTGATTAGACTTTAGTAAACAGTGAGGATAAGAGAAGAGAAGGAGTGGGAGGCAGTAGTAACAGCCGTCACCTTTTATAGAGTGTGGTATGATTTACATGCTTCGTAACTTATAACGTGTCCTGCTGGACTGATAGGATGCCACGGCCATGCTAGGGACTGCAAGAGGGAGAGAAGGTAGGCACAGAGTGGCAGGTAAGAGCACAAATTCGAACTCAGACGTGATTTCTGTTGGCAATAGAAAATTCATAGAAATATTTTCAAAATTCAGTTCAAGAAGAATCTATTGAATACGTGCCGGGTATAAAATACTGTGGTAGATACTTTAGAGCAGTAATCCAGGCTTTGAATATGTAAAACTAACATTTGTATATTTTTATAAGCAGTCTGCTGTATAGTATTTACATTATGAAGCATGCACTAAAGAAATTAAAAGTAAAATGAATAAAAGGTCGATTACCTTCGTGTTTTAGAAGATACCAAGATAGAGAGGCACAGTCTAGTGAGCACACAGATGGGGCTTGTTTTTATGAAGGCTGCTAGACATTTCTCTCCGTGAAGGTGCCCATAACTGCCTTTCCTCATCCCCACTTCCCTGTTTCAGGCCCCCCGTGAGCAGGGCCCCGCCGCAGCCAGAGAAACTCCAGACCAACAATGTCGGCAAGAAAAAGAGACCCATAGAGGTGAGGAAAACTCATCCACTAGTTCATTCTGTTTTCTGTTTGTAAAATACCCAAATCTTAGTTTTAATGAAAATAAGCATACTGAATAATCATTTTTGTTCGGTTGTAAAAATTGATTGCTTAAATGTCACGGCTGAGCTCTAGACTGACATCGTAGGCATTTCATAATCCCAGGATCAGCAGCAACAAGCAAACTGTGCTACGTGGGGTCAAAAATAAGGCATCAGAACTGTGGGAGGGCGATTGTTGTACTCAACTGCCCCATTGGCCCCAGGTCACTGAGAGCATGAGTCGTCAGGGGGGTGCACTGCCCTTGTGCCCCAGTGTCGCTGTACTGTTCCCATGCTCAAAAGTGCACCCCTGGGACCTAATTTCTACTGACTTATAATAACTGTTATTTTGACTAATTAACACAAATCGGAATATTCTTCTTTTGGACAGAAGTATCTCAATGTTTAACCCATAAAATCTTTAAGAACTGAAATTCTTAGAATCTTACTTTCCTTTTCGTTTTTACGACTTTATGTGGAAAAAATAGAATGTGTGTTTTAGCTGTCCAAAACAGGTTACATAAAGAAGTATGTCTACTTTAATTTTGTGTTTGCAGTTTGTAAAACATCAGAAATGCATCCTTTATTTTGTCTGGAGGTACCAATACTGTACACAATAAAAAAATGGTGAATATTTAGACATGAGGAATCATATTATGGTTTTATCATTGTTATAGGACCTCATGTTGGAGCTTGTTTTTGGCTATCGAGGCAGAGACTGTAGGAATAATGTTCACTATTTAAATGATGGTGATGATATAATTTATCATACTGCATCCATTGGAATTCTGCACAACGTTGCTACAGGTAGGAAACCCTGATTCCTCATCCCTCCTTTCTCTTAAATTTAAGATTTTTAAATTTAGCATCTTAAAATTCTTTGTTAAAACTTTAAATAATTAAAATGCCTGAGCCCAGAATATACGTCATATTGTAGAACTTCCTACTAATATTTCAAGTAACCAAATTTACAGTCTTAATAGAGTGTAGGAGCAGCAAAGGGTTTCATATGCCAAGTGCGCAAGGTCTCTGAGTGAAGGTTTACTGTATGTTGAAACCATTGTAACTATTCTATTGATGGTTTGGATCAGGGGTCCTCAAACTTTTTAAACAGGGGGCCAGTTCACTGTCCCTCAGACCGTTGGAGGGCCGGACTATAGTTTAAAAAAAACTATGAACAAATTCCTATGCACACTGCACATATCTTATTTTGAAGTAAAAAAACAAAATGGCAGAAACACCCGCATGTGGCCTGCGGGCCGTAGTTTGAGGACGCCTGACTTGGATAGTTGTCTCTGATAGTGATTGAAAGTAGCATTCTGGGTGAGCTTGATTGCTGGGGGTGGGGATGAGGTGGGTGGTATTCATACTGAGGCTTTGGAAAACCAATATTTAACTTCCATTGGTGTATTTCTCTCTCCCCCTCTCCCTTCCTCCCTCCCTCTCTCTCTCTCTCTCTCTCTCTCTCTCTCTCTCTCTCTCTCTAGTAAAATAAATTAAATAAGTAAGTAAAATTCTTCAGTACCTCCCCACCGATTATAGAATATGAAATTTAATAGAATGGCATTCAAATTCCTCTATGATTCTAGTTCCAATTTGCCTTCAACCGTATTTCTCACTTTTCTTTTTATGACCCTACACTTCAGCCAAGTGAATCCTTTGTGTGCTTACTCAATACTTTCCTGCCTTTGTACCTTTGCTTCAAGTATTCTTCTACCTGGAATGCCCTTCCCACCCACCTTCACATTTACCGAATCCACCGGGTCAGTCCAGCAGTGCCATGTGCCAGGATCAGAAGACTTCTCTGCTGTGAATCCCCACAGCGTTTGATCTTTGACTCTGTGGCACTTGTGTCTTCAGCCTATATCAAATCGGTTTATGCCTTTCAGGGCTCTATCCCTTTAAAGGTTTCTGGGTCATTTTTCCATCTTCATGATGATGTGCACATATTAAGTGCTCAAAATATGTGTTCAAGAAGCAAGTAAGTTAAACAGAGCAGTTTATTGCTGTGGATAAGTGCAGTTGGCTGTTATACTTTAAAGTTTTAAAATTTAATTCTCAAATTATTTTTTTATAGGGACTCAGAGTTTTTATCAGGAACATAATGATGATATTCTGTGCCTCACTGTAAATCAGCACCCCAAATTCATCAACGTAGTAGCAACTGGCCAAGTAGGTATGTTTGTATATTTTAAAAGAAACAATTTTAAGTGATTGTCTTGCTCAAATTAATTTAGTATCCTAAGGAAAAAATTAAAATATCTTGTTTATTTTTCAAAAATTATTTGCACATAAAGCACACACCCAGTTTGACCATATTATTTATTTCCAGGTATCTTCCTTTCACTTCAGTTATCTGAGTTGATTCAAACAGTTCAAAATTATGAATAAGCTATTTTATGTTGATTGAAATAGTTGGATTTAGTCCTTTAGCAGAAATTTCAGATCAGCAAAAAGGTTTAATTTAATAGCATGTAGAGCAGAAAGGAGAATTTGAGGAAGACACGGTAACTAAGGGGAGCCAGGACATAACTAGCTGAGGGGGCGGAGCCTCTGCTACTGCAGGGTTATTAGCTAGAGAGAAGAGAAGCCACGTCTGCTCTGTGCTAGCAAATCCCGCTGCCTTTCTCTCCTTGGAACTGATCTAATTTGCCAGCTGTTTCTAAATCATCACCTATACTGCTGTCTTTAAATCGGTGGAACTATAAACTTATACAAAGGCGGTAACCCTACCAGCAAAATGATGAGAGGATAGCAGGTCTAGTTAAGACATATCTACCAATCAATCAGTGATCACTATGAATTCTGCATAATAGATTCTGTCAGTCAGATCTTCACAACCTGGTATAGTTTTTAGAAATGATTGGAACCCTGAGTTTGTTGGGTCTCAGTGGGCCTCAGTTGCTAAGCCAGCTTTCCAGGTGTTCCAAGTGTCTTTCTTCTTAAGATGACTTATGCCTTTAATATCTTCGTACAGGTACTAAATTGATCAGTTAAAAACTTATTTTCTGGGTTGCTTAGTTCTACAGTGATGCCACAAAGACCCTTATATTCTTTCTGTAAAATTTTCTACTTTTGTAAAGAAAGTAGACTAATATTTCACCTGTTATATACAAAATATTCTAATCTTTGAATATAAATACACTACAAGCCCAGTGCGTGAAATTGCGCGGCCCCACCCACCCGCGTGCGCCCCGCCCACCCGCACTGGTCTTTGGTCATTACAGTGTTAGGGCCACTGGGTTTTTATAATATAGATAGGTCTAACCCCTTTTTCTGTTAAGTGTTTTGAAACTGAATTTTGTTTTTACTCTGCCTGAGGAATGAGAGGCCATGTTATTACCATTTTGGTCACTAAAGAACCTAGTTCAGTGCCTCTTGGCATATACTTACTTTTTTATAGCTCAGTTAGTTTTGATTGAGCAGATTTATTTATTCAACAAGTTTATTGAGCACATATCATGTTCAAGGTATTGTTCTAGGTTCTGGGGATACAAGAAGCTTACAAAAGAAAACTGTACACAATTTAAAAAATGGAATTTACATTCTGTGAATAAAATTCTGGAAGGCATGTTTCTTTCATTTTCCAACGTTGCTCCTTCTCTTTTTCTTTCCTCTTCTCTCCCTCTGTTAAGCAACTTTAATATATTAGTGTTCTAGTTTTCTCTTTTGATTAAGAAATGTGATCACAAATTAATCTCCCACAAAATTTGACTCTCATCTACTTCTTACCCTTTTTTAAAAATTGACAAATAATTGACATATTTAGATATACATAAATATATATCTCCCTAGCTTCAGATATACATCATAATGACTTGACATCTGTACTCTTTAAAAGGCAACACTATAGGGAATGTGGAATGACTAGTTACCGCCTCCCCTCTCCTTCTAAGTCCAGGCAGTGCAGAGTAGCCTGAGCTTGCCCCCCACTTGTACCCTCCCACAAAACGCGTAACAAAAGTTCTGTACTGATGACTAGTTAAGTGCAAGATAGATTCCAGAGAGACCAAAGAGTGAGGGACTTTTTTTCTTCTAAACCTAAAGAGAACTGAATCAGTAGTTACTTTGCCTGCCAAGCTTTTTTTAGCACCTGCAAAGCACAGAACACTGCCTATAATGTTTATGGTTCTCTTTGTTGGAAATCATGTAGATCATAGAAGAATCGGAATACTTTGCTTTTTTCATATTTTACCCTATTACATTCAAGCTTTTCTTTTTCTAGACTGGAATCTTGGAATCCCAGGGACAAATAATATCATTTTATCTGGTCTATCATTAGATGTTTGAATGTCCTCTGTAACATCTCTGATGAAGGGTCTTCCTACATATGCTTGAACCCCATCATCACTTAATGCTTAACAAAATAGTGTAACCTCTCCTTGGGAAGCTCTGTTATAAAGTGCTTCTTTATACACAACACAGATCTGTCTCTTTAATTGCAGCTCATTGGTCCTCCTTCTTGAGGCACCTAGAACAGCTAATTTCTTTTTAAAAAAATATTTTTATTGATTTCAAAGAGGAAGGGAGAGAGAGAGAAACATCAATGATGAGAGAGAATCATTGATTTGCTGCCTCCTGCATGTCCCCTACTGGGGATCGAGCCTGCAACCCGAGCACATGCCCTTGACCGGAATCGAACCTGGGACCCTTCAGTCTGCAGGCCGACGCTCTGTCCACTGAGCCAAACCAACTAGGGCTAGAACAGCCAGTTTCCCATGATAGTATCTTCCACTATTTGGAGAGAACTGTCATAATCTCCCTGAGTCTAATCTAGTCTAATCTAGCCTCTAAGAGGGCTCACTTTAGACATCCTTCAACTACATTTCATAAGTCAGAGTAAAATGAGAGCAATGGGATTGCCTTCCATGGACTATGATAACTGAAAACCCAGAATTCTCTATCAAATGGTCCTAAACCTGCTTGTAGGCCTGTCTGAGGCTCTTCTCCAAGTCCAAGCTCCCAGTCGTAGATTGCACAACCAAGAAGAGCCCTCGTGAGGATGCCCAAGGGGCAGCGGGCATTGGGAGGTGGTGAAGGGGCTTTGACGTGCAGGCTGGATGACTACACAGGAGCTTCCATGCTCCTGTGGTGGGAGGTAAAGCTGGGATGGGAAGAGAAAGGGGTAGGCTAAGGCTATCTCATGCTGCCAAATTCTAAGGAGTTCTAAAATTGAACCAGGCCTTCCAAGTCGTTATAGGGGGGCACTTGTCAGGATAGGAAGATAAAACATTTCACTTAATAATTGTATCTTGATTGATAAATTGAAAATATTTAGGCCTGTGATGTTTAGGTCTTTATTTGTGCTCTTGTCCCAGGTCCTGCAGATATTCAGGGCCAAGCCCGACTTCCAGACAGAGTGCCCGGGTTTCTCAGCCATTCTTCCTGGGGCGCCGTGTCAGTCCTCTCCCCATTTGGTTCTCGTCAGAGCAGTTCACAACTAACAGTGTGTTTCCTATGCAGCTGCTCAGCAGCCAGCTACGATTTCCTCTTTTCTCTCACATTCCATGTCAGCACACCCTGGGCCTTCATTATAATTCATCCTTGAAATCATTATTTCACAGGGATATAAGGCTCTCCCCAAGCCATCATCTGCCTTGAAAGGATTTCTAAGTTTTTACTCCTTCAGTGCTAAAAACTGCTGCTTCTAAAATGTTGGGTAATAGGTATTTCTACCACAAACATAACGAGCCCAGGCTTTCATGTTTTCTGTATCAGTAACCTTTTACTCATACAGAAAATTTTTAGTTAAAAAAAATAAAGAGCATGGTTAATTTATGGCCTTAAGTTATATGGTAACTTTTGCCATCGTTTCTCTCAGGTTTAGATCTAATTCTCGCCTTCAAGTAGAGATGCATTCTAACCTTAAAGGGTCTATTAACAGTTCATTTTGTAAAACAAAATGAGGATCATATCAATTTAAATCATATTATTATTTTCAAAGTTGTTAAAATTTTATTTAACTTATGAAATACAAAGAGAATAAAGTATTAATCCAGTTTGAAAGGTCATATATATAGAATGTTAATATGTGTGTATAATTTAAATTATTGGCTTCACTTACAGTTTACTCAGTTTCACATAAAATTAATTTTGTATGACACTTGATTATTTAAATTATATAAAAATCATCACTATTTTATAATTGAGTTTTTCAAATTTTACTTTTAGTATTTATGTTATTAATGGATATTGTTTTTCTGCTCCTTTTCCATTTTAGGTGATTCAGCAGACATGTCACGTAAGGAAAATTAATCATTTTTTTTTTTGTTTTAGTTATATTGTTTAGTAATGATAGTCCATATTTTTATAGAGTAATGAGATACTTAAACCTATTTTGGATGTTTTAAAAATGAAGAATACATCCTTTTAATGTCATGATATTGAGCCCAATCTGTAATAATAGTAACAATAATTATTTTTTAAAAAGTAATACTATATTTTGACCTTTTTAATGTTCCCAGCACTGTTGTAAGCACTATACATGTAACCTATTTAGTCATCACAAGAATTTTTAATAAATAGGTATTAACTTGCCAATCTCATGTAGCTGTTAAAAGTAGAGGGTTTAACACTTAATCTTAAATATGAATCAATAAATTTTATTGCCTGAAAATAAAATTTTTAAAAATTTATTTTTATGTACTATCACAATTATTGCACATGCTAGATCAACAGATCATTTAAATATTTAAGAAAAACTTTTTATTATTAATTTTGACCAGGGGCTTGTGAATTTATAAAGCTATTAAATAAAAAATGTGTTCATTGTTTTTAGATATACAGGGTGTCCCCCCAAAAAATGTATACACACTTTAATAACTGATAGCTCAATTTTGAAAATGAAATGTATTTTAACAAATACAGCCTTTATAATTATTCAAATGTTATGGGACTGCTCCACACTTAGTTTTTTGGGGGACACCCTATATAATAACTAGGCTTTTCAACTCAACTTTCAGTTTACATGATATAGTAAGAATTAGCAGTTTGACAAGAAAACATTTCCCAGTGATTTTAACTCTTTCCCTGCCCTTCCCTCCTCCGGCATAAAGCACGGTTCTGTGACTTGACTATAATTTAAGGAGACCCTAATGGCATCTCTGTACTGGAGACTAAGAGTCAAGGATGGTCATGAAAAGTGGGTGGGATTGCTTTTCCAGAGGCAGCCTGATGTGATGGACAGACAAGAGCCTGGGCACTGACGACAGCACACCTCTGGCTCTGCCTGCCCTGAGCTGTGTGTGACTCAGGCAGAGCACTTCACCTCTCTGAGTCTGAGTTCGTGGGAAAGCATTCCTGTCTAGAAGTAGGGGTTAGAAAGCATGAGATATTCCTGGTAACATGCCTGGTCCATGATAGGCACTCATATCTGGTGGCATACAGGAAGTAGAGAGCACGAGTAGCATCTGTGTTAGGGCAGCGGAGTGAATGGCCATTCTGAAATTACAGTTGGCCCTCCATATCCATGGGCCACCAATGGCAGATTAAAAATACCCAGAAGAAGAAGCTCCTCCAAATTCCAAAAACCAAAATTTGAATTTGCCACACGCTGAGCACTGTGCTGAATCCGTGCAAATGAAGTGAACACTGCCATAGCCTATAGGCCAGTGGTCGGCAAACTGCGGCTCGCGAGTTTGACTAATGAGTTTGCCGACCACTGGGATAGGGGCTTAATCACAAGGAACAACAACAGCCTGTAATTATTGGAATTGAGAATCTAGGTCAGTGGTTGGCAAACTCATTAGTCAACAGAGCGGCAAACCGCGGCTCACGAGCCGCATGTGGCTCGCGAGCCGCAGTTTGCCGACCACTACTAGTATAGGCAAATACCGGTTATATGCAAATACTATATACCATTTTACATAAGGGACTTGAACACCCCCAGATTTTGGTACCAATCCCCCAGGGAAACTGAGGGACAGCTATATAGGAGAAAATAAAATATACTTAATAAACACAATTTAATACTTCTTTTGTAAGTTAGGCCTTGAGAATTTCCAGTAATTTAAATTTTAACTACTGTTACATCAATAAGTTTAGAACAATCTAAATGTGGAGCAGTCCTATAACATAGTCATACTTATTATATATGTTTTAAAATATAAATTCTGCTATAAGTTTCTTACCATCTCATGTAATTTTTTATAAATGTTTAAAAAGCTCTATAATTCAATTTATCTAAGATTATTTGCTATTTAAGTTTTAGATAAATTGAACTGTGTAATTTGTGGCATATTAAATTTGGAGATAAAAATAAGTGATGTTTCTTGAAAATCCATTATCTATCTCATCACATTTAAACAAATATAGTATATGAGTTGCCCAGAGGTACTTTTTGTAAATATATTAAAATGTTTTTACATTATGACCCATGTAATATTTATCACTAGCAAAAAATCAGAGTGATCTACCAGTATGTATTTACAGTTTAAATTTGAACCACCTAACATGGCTTATTAAGTTTACAGTCCCCATCTCCTTTGAATTTTATTGAATGAGGAACATTTTAGTCCAATACTTAAATTATTGACAGTTTTTCACACATAGATACCTTATTTTATTATAGGGTAAACCTTTGTATCTATTTCCATGTAGTTATGATTTTTTACATGAAACTTGTTACTGTAATTGAAAAAGTTTAAAAACTAAATAAAGGATAACTTTAAGAGAAAGTTGCATAAATCTTTGAATAGTCCCTACTTAATGTTAATAAAATTTAAATCCCTGGTTTAATATATTATAATTACTTTGTTTGAGGAACTATCAGATTTAATTTATCATTGTATAACATAAACTGTGGATGGTATACCATAGAGTCTAAATTGATCAGAATATTTTCTTTAGAGACCAAAGTTTGTTTCTGCACCAAATGGTTTTAAAGCAGCTTGTCTTAATATTTCTCTATTTTTGCAATACATATTTGTAATAGATTTATAATTTAAAGCAAATGCACGTTAGTATTTTGATTATTTTACTAAGAGTTCTGAGACTGAATCAGCTGCTGAATTAATTTACCCATTTTTTAAGGGTACAGTTCATGAAAAAAGGACAATAATACAAAGCTGTGATTTTTTTAATTTAGAAAAGAGAGAGCTGGGAAATTTTTTCTAAGCAGCAGAAATGGGCTCTGCAAGATGAATAACAACAAAAGTAACTTAAAAAAAAGATTTCTTCCATAAAATCCTGTTTTTTTTAAAAAAAAACTATCTTATAAAGTGATATGGAGTTAGCATTTTACCCAATATCCAGTTAAAAATTTCTTTTGAAATCTTTTCCAGTAGTCTTCTATATGTTGCTTTTCTCAATTTGTGTTTGCTTTTCAATCTCTCCTTGAGATAATCTAAGTATTGAATATACCCTGGTCTTTAATTGTGTAATGTTTATATATCTCTCCACGTAATTATGTAAAGATTTAATGTGCATCTACAACATGTATTATTATTTTTTTAAAATATATTTTATTCATTTTTTACAAAGAGGAAGAGAGAGGGATAGAGAGTTAGAAACATCGATGAGAGAGAAACATTGATCAGCTGCCTCTTGCACACCCCCTACTGGGGATGTGCCCGCAACCAAGGTACATGCCCTTGACCGGAATCGAACCTGGGACCCTTGAGTCCGCAGGCCGACGCTCTATCCACTGAGCCAAACCGGTTTCGGCAACATGTATTATTTTTGAGGAGTTGCTTAAAGTTGTGATTACCTAATTTGCTTATCCAAATGCTACTTTGTCAAAAGTGCCATTTGGACTATACTAGTAGACTGAAGAAGTATTCTGTATTTCCCCCCTTTCCTTTATCTTCCTTTTTCTTAATTTAGTCTTTGTTGTGCATTTTTAAATTAAGTATGTAGTCTTTCCTTGGTACTTATTTTTCCAGGTTTCAGAGATGAGTATGCTTCCGCTTTAGAAATGGAAACATTTGTAAGAGGTGTGTTACAGCTTTTGGATTTTACCTCTATTTAGCTACAGCTCCTTCAGTTCACATCTGGGATGCAGTGAACAAGCAGACGTTAGCTATACTAAGATGCTACCATTCGAAGGGCGTGTGTTCAGTCAGCTTCAGTGCTACTGGCAAACTCTTGCTGTCTGTGGGACTAGACCCAGAACATACTGTTACCATTTGGAGATGGCAGGAAGGTAGGATTCTTTTCCTTTGTGGTTTTTAAAAATAAGAATACTATGGTAACATGAATTCTCTATTTAGTGTTTGCCTTAACTTGATGATTGAAACCATTATACATGATAGCCTGGACAATACACAGCACACAGCTTGTGTTATTGTAGGTACATCCCTCTTAAAAAGCCCAGCGAAATTGTAAGCTCACAAAACATAAACTAATAAAGTTAATATTATAAATGGTTTGCTGCTCTTTTCTTTCAGTAATTATGTATATATAGCATTTTGCTGATTTTTGTTTGGCTAGGAGGTTCTTAATCAAGAATGGAAGTGAACTATATTGTAAGTGATAATGGAAGGTCAATAGGGTTATTTTATTTAACATCCAGACAAAACTCCTCAGATACATAGCTACTAGAAAAAGTTAAATTCATAGGGTTATTTTATTTAACATCCAGACAAAACTCCTCAAATACATAGCTACATAGAAAAAAATAAGATATGGTTTCTAAAACCTAAAATGCCCCTTAAATGATGACAGCAGTTCTGCAGCTGAAGTTGCAAGGCAGCTGGGTGGATGCTCATGGGAAGGAAGAACAATCCAGTTGTAATGAATTTTATAAGCCAAAACTAAATAAATAAAACGCCCCTTAAATGATAATGAAGCTCCTTGTACACACATCACTTGCAAAAATAGGTATTTGTATATCATGTGGTTGCTAGGTAGCAGTGGGAGGGACACGCCCTCTCACTTTTTTGAACTACATACTTTGAGTAACTGTTTGATTCTATAAAAATCAGCTTAGTTCTTACATTAACCTACATGATTTGTCGTATCTTTTTTTATCAGGTGCCAAAATTGCCAGCAAAGCTGGTCACAACCAACGTATTTTTGTGGCAGAATTCCGACCAGACTCCGATTCCCAGTTTGTCTCTGTGGGAGTGAAGCACGTGAAGTTCTGGACACTGGCAGGAAGGGCTCTTCTTAGCAAAAAAGGGCTGCTGAGCTCACTCGAAGATGCCCGGATGCAGACCATGCTTGCTGTTGCATTTGGTGCAGTATGTCTCTTAAAATGCGTGTGGTAGTGTACTTTGAATTACCTAAACTGAACTACTTTGAATTTTCTTGCCTTAGATAAATCACATTAATGCTGTTTATATGGCACTGGAATCCAATTACATATGTCCCGGTCATGCATATATTTCATCTTTATGAATCTGATTCTCCCATAAATCAGAGAGTGAGAAAGTTAATGAGGAAGAACTATAATGAAACTTTTGAATCCCTGGGCCACTGCCATTCTCAAAAGCCTTCGTTAATCTTGTAATTGTCATCCTAAGTCTCCTAGGCCCTAAAAATTTCTCAGAATGAAAGAGATATATATCAAGAAATGTAACTTTCCAGTGTTTAAAAGGTGGTACTTGGGTTTAGGATTTCCTCTGCTTTCCATCATCTTAACTCCCTGCTTCTTACCTAGTTGGAAGTGCTCTGGGCCAGTGGCTCTCATTCAGGGGAAGAGCACACTGGTCTTTTTTTGCTTGTCTGTCCTCACATGAGGATATTTTTTCCATTGCTTTTCAGAGAGTGGGAAGGAGGGAGGCGGGGAGAGAGAAATATTGATGTGAGAGAGACACATCGGCTGGTTGCCTCCTGCTCACCTCCTACTTGAAATCCAACCAGGAGCCGGGAGTGACTCCTTTGGTGCTTGGGTTGATGCTCTAACCACTGTGATACACTGGCCAGAGCACACCTGCTTTTAAACTTAATAGAAAGTGTTCAAAAGAGTCACTTACTGCCCCCCATCCCATCCCATCTGGGACTGTGTTTTACAATTCACATCTCTTTAATACCCTGTCCTGGTGCATTAAATAACTGGGTTTCTTACTAAAGTATTTATGTGGGTATGTAATCCTTGAAGAAAATTACAATTTTAGAACCTTTAAGCACACTCGTGTTTTTGAGAAAAAGACCATTAAAAATGTTGACAGTGCCATGTCAAACCAGTTAAATCTTTTGGGAAGTCTTAATATAAGACCAGTAATTCCTTTCCAGAAGGAAAACCCACACATTCAAATGCTCCTGGCGTTTAATTTGCCCATGTAGATTAACCTTCTTCACATACAAATTCCTTAAGTAGTTAATTGCCTATTCCCAATACAAAATAAACTTGAAGACCAAAATATTAGCCATACTTTTACATTTGAAGCAACAGTGCAATCAGTGAGAATGTTTTGTTACATAACAAGGTGAGTTTTCTTCAGTTTAAGCCTGTGAAGCTCTGCTAGGCTATGAAAACAGCCAGAGAAATAAGATACTGGTTTTTACACTTAGAGCACTTACATTCTAATTGCACATAAGGCATGAATTAATGCTGCTCCTAGGTGACAGATGGCATTGTTATTCAAATACGAGCTATAAGTATATATGCTGAGGAATTCACAGTGACAGGGAAATTAAACATACAAACTAGTATTCTCAGGAAGATGAAAAATCTTCATTTGTTTCTATTATCATTCAGTCTTATTTTTCTATTGATTCTTTCCATATTGTTTTGGGTGAATGATCGTATACAAGTTGTTCTAAAAGTGAAGCTAAAATGGGATGAAAATAGCACGTGATGCAGGATTTTAATTTTCCAGTTTCCACATAATGAACTATATCGGGATTGCAGTTCTCAATGTGACCTAAAGCACATATAAGCTTTTGGTATCTTATCAAATTTATCTTATTTTGGATTGATTGCAGAAATGCATTAACTTTGGCTACCTTGATTTTAAGAAATGGCAAGTGTTAATTTCATTTTTAACATCATGAGTTAGTAAAATCTGAAAAACTACAAATTTGCTGTAGATGGTAGTTTTCCTTTCTATGACAAGATAACAAACGTAATAAAAAAGTTATTTTCACTTCCTATTTTTACTCTTTTTTTCACTCTCAGTTACTAGTGACCTTTAAATTATTTCTTGGGCAGCTACAAGGGAGCATTCCGAAGGGACGATATGAACTCGAATTGTAGTATTTGTAATTGGAAGAGACCTTAGAGATGGTTTCCCTCATTATACACATGAAAAAGCTGATACTCATAGAGGTTAAAAGTCTGGTCCAAGGTCATTCCAGCTAGTAAGCAACAGCACTGGAACAGAAAGAGCGCTGACAACGCGCAGCTGCAGGTCAGGTTCCCTGGCTGCGGAGCCCATGTCCTCCACCAGCCCTGCTCGCGGTAGCCACGGTGAGGCAGGCTCACGTGTACATAAGAATTGCATCTGTTTGAACTCCACTTGAACTTTTGATGAGTGTATCTTCCCCACTCCTTTTCAGAATAACTTGACGTTTACAGGTACCATCAGTGGAGATGTCTGCGTATGGAAAGATCACATACTGTGTAGAGTCGTGGCCAGAGCCCACAACGGGCCTGTGTTTGCCATGTACACCACCCTGCGAGATGGACTTATTGTGACTGGGGGCAAGGAAAGGCCGTGAGTCCTTTTTTTCTTCACCGCCTTCCTGACTATGCATTGTGACCTACCTGAGGTTTGGTTAGTTATTCTAGTTAGTTCTAAGGTTATCCTCTCTGACCTTCCTTTGCATATGCTTCTCATTTTACTGCCTTCTAAAAAAAATGTTTTTTATTGATTTTAGAGACAGAGGAAGGGAGAGGGATACAGAGAGACAGAAACATCGATGAGAGAGAGACATCGATTGGCTGCTTCCTGCGCATGTCCCCCACCGGGGATTGAGGCTGCAACCCCGGCACGTGCCCTGAGAATCAAACCAGCAACCTATCCATGCATGGGACGATGCTCAACCAACTGAGCCATACCTGCCATGACTTTAGTTCTGACTTTAAATGGCTTTTTTTGCATTGTAGATAAATTAATCTCCAACAACTTTGGGTGATAATTTTTCTGAGGTATGGAAAGGGTGTTATTCTGCAAGTTAAGATTTTTTTTCTTGACCTTGGGCAGGTATTTCAGTTGGTTAGAGCATTGTTCCAATACATCAAGGTTTCAGGTTCCATCTCTGGTCAGGGCACATACACAAATCAACCAATGAATGCATAAATCAGTGGAACAACAAATCAATGTCCCTCTCCCTCTTTTTCTCCCTCTCCCTGGCTCCCTCCCCCATCTCTAAAATCAATAAAAGATTATTTTCTTTTTTTGTTAATCCTCACCCAAAGATATTTTTCCCATTTATTTTTAAAGAGGGTGGAAGGGAAGAAAGAGAGGAGGGATGGAAGGGGAGAGAGAGAAACATCAATGTGAGAGAGACATCAATTGGTTGCCTCCTGTATGCACCCTGGTTGAACCTGCAACCCAGGTATATGCCCTTGACTGGGAATCTAACTTCGGTATGAGGGCCTGCACTCTAACCACTGAGAACACTGACCAGAGCAAAGACGATTTTATTGACGTCTATATGCTTGTATAAGTCTTTGCTGAGAAATAGGCGACTCATGGGCGAATCTTTGTCATTGAACCCAGGATGCATCTTGACTGCTTGCTTTTGTTGAGACTGGATGCCGAGGGTAGAACGCACATTGCTGCATTAGAAAGGGTGAGAGGATGCTAGAAACAAACTCCGCCTCGTTTGCTCTTGATTGAGGCAAACTTGTTAGATAAAACTGTTTAATACAAGACTTCAGAATTTAAGTCTGGAGAGAGGTATCCAGTGGAAACCAGATACTTGTCATTGATTTCCTACCAACATATTCATATGCATGTTAAAGTGCAACATCCAATGTGACCAAGAACTAAGTACATTTTCAGTATAGGATTGAAAGAGCCCACACACACCAGTTACACACAAATGCAGCTGCTTTTGCCTTTCTCATAAAGGAAGACTGTATTATGGTACAAGAACATGTTTCTCCCCAAGACGAGCAGTTCATCCAGCAGAAAATAAAGCAGTACGTTTGTCCTTCTAACAGAAAAACGGTAAATGGGCTAGATTTCATCTTATGTTACTCTGATACTTGTGTTTCTATTAATTGTCTAGTCTTGCACACCCCCTACTCATTAGCCTGTAAACGGTTTCAGTAGATAATTGTTTTGATCTTAGGAATGGTTTTACAACTAAGGTAATAGGATGAACTTGTTCAAATGCCAAAGCTAACACAGAACATTTCACTGATGCCTCTCAATCCAAACAAGTGAGAATACAATTGCCTGAATATATTAAATGTGTGTGTGTGTGTGTGTATGTGTGTATACATATATATATATAAGAAGCTTATTAGATAAAAGATGTATTTTTTCAGGTTTTATTTTCAGTAGGGTATTTGAATAATAATGTAGGAAAAAATGTGCTTCTCTTTTGGCCCTTAAACTATATCCCATAACATGGCAGCTGGAATCCTTTCCTCTAGCCCAGTGGTCGGCAAACCGCGGCTCGCGAGCCACATGCAGCTCGTGAGCCGCGGTTTGCTGCTCTGTTGACTAATGAGTTTGCCGACCACTGCTCTAGCCACACATTTCCATTGTCCTCTTAACATTAAATCACTTTCTACATTTTCTTAAGAGGTATTATGAAGGATATGTGTTTGGGGAGGGCACTAGATAAAATTATGCTCATGTCAGAAAAATGAATTTTCATAAAATAAGATTTGCTTAAACTGAATGTTTGAGATACAGTATATCTTAAAATTGCCATAGAAAGTTTAGAATATCTGAAGTAAATTATAAATATCAGGGCCTTATTAGTATCCTGCTTATAATAATACTTGTTTTAGTAAACATTATTTGTAATAGCCAATAACAAATGCTTTTTTCGTTGCTTGGGTGGCTATTAGGTCAAAAGAAGGAGGGGCCGTCAAACTGTGGGATCAGGAACTGAGGCGATGCCGTGCCTTCCGGCTGGAGACGGGACAAGTCACAGATTGCGTCCGCTCCGTGTGCAGAGGCAGAGTAAGCTGTTCCTTGAGCCATTGTGGGGCAGCAGGGAGTAGAGCACATTATCCCTGTGACTCTCGCCCTCTGCAAGGCCATGAGTAACCCTTAGCCGGGTTTGCTTGTCAGCTTTGTTCTGTGGGGTCCCTGCTTTCTTGGCAGCACCAGCGCCGCCGCTGGCACACGTGCAGCCTGCACCGTGCAGGGCTCAGGTGGAAGCGCCCACCTCAGGCTGTATTCAATCCTCCATGCTTTCTTGAACCTGCTCATTCAACTGTGGTAGATGGAACTGAATTTCCTTTTCAGTTACTAATTTTGACTAGTGCTGCTGTTTCATTTTCTTAAAAAGACACATTTCTATACAAAGTTTTGACCATGCATGTACTTGTAAAAAGTGTATTTATAAATCTTCATGTATTACTATCAGTCTGTATATTAAATATTAGTTAAGCTTTTATTTATACTTATTTCTCATTAAAATCCAAACTTTCTTCCTGTATCTCAATGCACTTACACCTCTTTGGAGATTTTCAGACTAAAGTGTCATCAGAGCCAAAACCTGATGATTGGTGAAGCCAGGTGTATTATCTTAGAGAAAAGGTGACATTTTTAGCACGGACTCCGACATGCCACCCAGCCCAGTGCTCTTGCAAATGGGCCTCTAGTCATAGAAAACCACATAGGCGAGGTTAGTGCAAAGCAGCAAGTTCTCTGAAAGTAGGTTGTTTTGGTTCTGGACCCAATTCTAACAGGATAGGATGGGGGAAGCCCACATAACCCCCAAACAATTCTCCAACACCAACAGGGTGTCTGAAAATTCAACTCAATTCTGACACTGCCTACCCAGAGATAGCATCAGATCCTACAGGTGAGGGGTCTCCTAGGAGACTGTCCCACCTCCTTTAGATGACAGTCTTAAGTCCAGGTGGTTACCTGTGCTTCCGACCAACTGGCTATAGATTGGGGGTTCCCACCCCTAGGTTTGGTTAATTTGCTAGAGCAGCTCACAGATCTACAAGATATCTTACTAGGTCACGGGTTTACTGTAAAAGGACATAACTCCTGCTCAGCCAGATGAAGAACTGCACAGGGCAAGGTATATGGCACAGGCGGGAGCTGCAGCTCCCCAGTGGCCACCCTCCCCTCACCTCCACCTGAAAACCAGCTCCCTCCTTGGATTTCCATGGAGGCTTCATCAGTCAGGACTGATTAACCCCTTAGCCATTGGTAACTGATTTAACTTTCAGCCCTTCCACCCTCCCCAGGTGGATGGTGAGATGGAACTGAAAGTTACAATCCTCATCACATGGTTGGGTCTCTGGCAACCAGGCTCCAACCTTAAGTGGAATCCAAATGGCACCTCATTAACATACCAAAAGACACCTTTAAGGCTCTCACCACTTAGTACATTGCAAGGGTTTTAGGAGCTTAGTGCCAGAAATGGGACGAAGACCAAATCTGTATTTATTATAAATCATAGTAGCACATAGGTCAATAGGGCATTCTTATTGAAAAAGAACTGTAGTGTTACATTGAATATTATTGGTCCCACTTGTATTTCAGGGCAAGATATTAGTTGGGACAAGGAATGCTGAAATAATTGAAGTTGGAGAGAAAAATGCAGCATGTAATATTTTAGTTAATGGTCATGTGGACGGACCCATATGGGGACTAGCGACACATCCTTCCAGGGATTTTTTCCTCTCTGCTGCCGAAGATGGGACAGTGAGACTCTGGGACATTGCTGATAAAGTAGGTGCAAACGTTTTTTAAAAGATGTTATAATTTCTCAGAATTGTGTTGAGTTTTGGGAAGATATTGGTTTATTCTGTAAGTACTCTATTTAATATAGTACTTTTTGCCTCTTGGTTCTTATGCAGAAGATGTTAAACAAAGTGAATTTGGGACATGCTGCTCGTACTGTGTGTTACAGCCCTGAAGGGGACATGGTGGCTATTGGAATGAAAAACGGAGAATTTATTATTTTACTGGTGAGCTCTCTAAAAATATGGGGAAAGAAGAGAGACAGACGATGTGCAATCCATGATATCAGGTTAGTCAACAAATACAGTATTTCTAGTATACTTTTAAATGACCCAGTTTGCATTTGAAAAAAGGTTCTTAGTGCCCATAGCATTTTATCACATCATAAATTCCATGCTGAAATATGGCTGTTTATAGGCTTACTAGAGGCCCAGTGCATGAAAATTCTCACAGTCCGGGAGCCCTCAGGGGCGGAAGGCAACTCGGCAATCAGGGGAAGGCGATGCCCCCATCACAAGCCTCGGCAGGCCCTGGTTACCTGAGCCTCGGGAGGTCCTGGGCAGCCTCCATCCGAGGCTTGCCTGCACCTCGGGCCAGCCCTGAGTGGCCGGGGGCGCTGAGAGGACTGGGGGACTCCGGAGGCAGGCACACGGAGCGGCCAGACCTGCCTTAGAGCAGGCCCGGCCATGCCACGCGCCTGTTGCCCCAGAGGAGCTGAGGGGAATGGGCACCGCCCTCTTTGAGGGTGTGGCAGTCAATTAGCATATTTCCTCCTCATTGGCTGTGGATGCTGCCATCTTTGTGAGGGCATGGCAGTCAATTAGCATATTCCCTCTTTATTAGATGCCTTGTAATAGCAAGTACTCAGCGAATGTAAAGATGCCCATAAGTTCCTCCTGCCAAAGTGATCTTTCCCCTGTCCTTCAAAAGTTGTCAGCCTGGAAAACTGAAGTAATAATCCAACCATCTCTTACTTTTCTTAATATCAATAGAATATATAGTTCATTCACGTAATACTTACTACATATCTGCTATGCCCCAGAATCCGAATTTCAGATTCTCTTGAACTTTTATTTTTCAGTGCTTAAGCTTATTTTAAGTGGCTACCATTTACTGAGCCTGAGCACTTCTATGTGATCTAGATAGATAATAATGCAGGTCAGAATCTTCCCCTTTCTCCACCACTAAAACACCTTTACAAATGGAACTTCCTCAGAACTTCAAAACGTAAAACAGTAATGGCTTCCCTAAGGTACCAAGCTCAGCAAGTTTTCACAACACTGACTAAATAGAGTTTCCCATGATTACTAGGCAAATAGCACTTTTGTCTTTTAAAATAACATCATCCAAGGACACACCAAGATGGTGGCATAGGTTAACACCTAAACTGCTGCCTCGCACAACAATTTCAAAACTACAACTAAAAGACAAAACGGACATCATCCAGAACCACAGGAAGGCTGGCTGAGTGGAAATTCTACAACTAGAAGGAAAGAGAAAAGCACACTGAGACTCACAGGAGCTGCAGGAGGCAGAGGTACTGAGACGTGCACGTGGAGAGGACTGGCAACTGAGTGCACAGCTGGCTCTCAAGCGGGAGACAAAAGCTCCTGACTGCGCTGAACTCCAGTTCCGGGAAAGACTCTGGGGACCCAGACTCAGAGAGAAACTGGACTGTCTGGCAGCAGGCAGAACTCGAGAGTGGCTCTCTCAGAGGTGCTTGCAACGATTACCATGGGACACTGAGACACAGGGGCCTATTAGGGCAGGGCTGACAGGAAACCAATGCTGTCTGCTCCACCCCGAGACTCCGCCCCATCCAAGCTGAGCACAGAGGCTTTTGCAAATCTTGTCTCATAAGTGTGTCTTCAGCACAGAAGTTCTCCCAGCATAGACACAGCTGATCGTCACAGCCAATTGGCCTGGAGGTCAATTTCTCCCAGTGATACCAACAACAATCAAGGCTTAACTACAAGACTGTGCACACAGCCCACAAAGGGGTGCACCAAGAGTGTCCAACTCAGGTAACTGGGGAGGCTGAGCCACTGGGCCCTATAGGACACCTAGCACACAAAGACACCCTATCCTCAGGGAAGCAGCCAAAATGTGGAGACAAACATCACAAATGAAAGAAACGATTGGATATAGAGTTCAAAACCAAGGTTATAAGGTTTTTTAAGAATTTTCTAGAAAAGGCTGATAAATTAGGGAGACCCTCGAGGATATGAAAAAGGACCAACTAGAAATTAAGCATACACTGACTGAAATAAAAAATACTATACAGAGATCTAACAGCAGACTAGAGGAACACAAGAATCAAGTCAAAGATTTGAAATACAAAGAAGCAAAAAACACTCAACTGGAAAAGAAAAAAGAATTCAAAAATATGAAGATAGTGTAAGGAGCCTCTGGGACAACTTCAAGCATACCAACATCAGAATTATGGGGGTGCCAGAAGAAGAGAGAGAGCAAGATACTGAAAACCTATTTGAAGAAATAATGACTGAAAACTTCCCCCACCTGGTGAAAGAAATAGACTTATAAGTTCAGGAAGCGCACAGAACCCCAAACAAAAGGAATCCAAAGAGGACCACACCAAGACACATCATAATTAAAATGCCAAGAGCAAAAGACAAAGAATCTTACAAGCAGC
Organism: Cnephaeus nilssonii; assembly: GCF_951640355.1. Lineage (NCBI taxonomy): Eukaryota > Metazoa > Chordata > Mammalia > Chiroptera > Vespertilionidae > Cnephaeus > Cnephaeus nilssonii. The sequence continues at coordinate 98,181,299 of NC_137075.1, read as the reverse complement.
AAGAGAAAAACAGTTACCTACAAGGGAGCACCCATATGACTGTCAGCTGATTTCTCAACAGAAATTATGCAGGCCAGACGGGAGTGGCAAGAAACATTCAAAGTGATGAACAGCAAGAACCTACAACCAAGATTACTCTACCCAGCAAAGCTATCATTCAGAATTGAAGGGCAGATAAAGAGCTTCACAGATAAGAAAAAGCTAAAGGAGTTCATCACCACCAAACCAGTATTATATGAAATGCTGAAAGGTATTCTTTAAGAAGAGGAAGAAGAAAAAGGTAAAGTTAATAATTATGAACAACAAATACATATCTATCAACAAGTGAATCTAAAAATCAAGTGAATAAAAAAATCTGATGAACAGAATAAACTGGTGAATATAATAGAATCAGGGGCATAGAAAGGGAGTGGACTGACAATTCTCAGGGGGAAAAGGGTGTGGGGGGTGCGGGAAGAGACTGGACAAAAATCGTACACCTATAGATGAGGACAGTGGGGGGGGTAAGGGCAAAGGGTGGGGTGGGAACCAGGTGGAGGGGAGCTATGGGGGAAAAAAGAGGAACAATTGTAATAATCTGAGCAATAAAGATTAAATTTAAAAAAAACAAACCATCATCCAAGCCTCAAGTAATGTCCCTTCTTCTAATAACCTGGTGAATTAAGCTGGTCTGTGTTCTTTACTGCTAAGACACGATGTTTCCAGATGAAAGAATCATGACTACCTTAGGTGAATTATGTAACTTGGTAGTGGTTTTTTAAAAACAAATATTTTTAAAGGAATTAGGAAATAAAAGTTCAGAAACAATTTAAAATCAAAGTAAAATATAAAGCTTTTTTTTTCATGTAACACAAATATCTCAGGATACATAATCATTTGTTCCTATTAGGTATATTTGTTTGAGGCCATATTATATGTACACATTCTTGAGAGCTAAAAAGAAAAGTCTTACGTCTTTATACTATTCCATGTCACTTAATGCATCTTTTACATGTTTTTTTACCTATTCAGATTTAGTCCAGATTGCCGGTTTCTGGCAGTGGGTTCTAGTGAGAACTCAGTGGATTTTTATGACCTATCATTGGGCCCCACCCTTAACAGAACCAGCTACTGCAAAGACATCCCCAGCTTCGTCATCCAAATGGACTTCTCTGCAGACAGCAGATACCTCCAGGTGCCGTATCAGTACTGGACACATGTACATTTCTACATTTCGTTAGTTGATGCATTAAAATGCCTGAGTTCCAGTGCTTCCAAATTCTTGCATTTCCTACTCACTCTACATTTTTTATTACCCTGTTCCTCAGTCCTTCCCTCCACTTTTTTGTACAAGATTTTGTAGTCATCTTTTACATTCTTAGTAATGTTAGAAATGTAAATCAAATAGCACTCTGCTAGTATACTGTAAACTTCTGGATTTTGCCTCACATAATGGAATTCTTGTTCCATTTTAATATATGATGAAAGGTGTCCACTGGTTGCTATAAACGGCATGTCTACGAAGTGCCTTCAGGAAGACATCTTACGGACCAGGCTGCCATTGACAGAATTACTTGGGCTACATGGACTAGGTAAGCATTCATACAGTCATTGAGAAGGGCTGCTCATCCTGGGACCGCTGTTGGTTGCCTGTATTTCCAGGCTTTATCAGTTTCCATGACTTACCAGTTCTTTTAAAGAAAGGAAATCAAAGTTAATACTTTAAAGATGCCCTGATAGTTCCTTTAACATCATAGGTTTAACAGACAAATATATTGTGTTCTGTTAGGCCAGTGGTCGGCAAACCGCGGCTCACGAGCCACATGCGGTTCTTTGGCCCCTTGAGTGTGGCTCTTCCATAAAATACCACGGCCTGGGCGAGTCTATTTTGAAGTGGCGTTAGAAGAAGTTTAAAAAATTTGGCTCTCAAAAGAAATTTCAATCGTTGTACTGTTGATATTTGGCTCTGTTGACTAATGAGTTTGCCGACCACTGTTAGGCAATTGTATTATTTCTCTATCAAAAAGGAATGCTATCTTGCAGCTGTTAGAAATGAAACGATAAATTTGTTCAAACTCACTGGCTGTGTAACAGGTAACGATAAGCATCCATCTTCTTAGTCAATGTAAATGAAAACTGCTGTCAAATTCCTATAGAATAAGCATCACTTTTTATTTTATAAAGACAGCTCTCATACAGTATTATTAATTTTTAAAAGATTTAATGGATAAATCTTAAAATTTTTAAATTTTCTTAAGGCGGGAGGAGGATTAACATCCCAGGTAAAACTCAGGACTCCTGGTAACTTATAATTTGCTTCCTGTATTTTAAAAAACACATTAGGTACTTAGAGCTTAATTACCAAGGAACTTTTTCAGTATGGTCAACCTATCTGTGTGTGCTATGGTGGATTTATCTTCTGCCTTCCCTCTAGCATTCTAGGAAGTGAAGTTATGGGGATCTGGTCCAGGCATGCTGAGAAAGCAGATGTCACCTGTGCCTGTGTGTCCCATTCAGGAATCAGCCTTGTGACAGGAGATGACTTTGGCATGGTTAAGTTATTCGACTTCCCATGCCCTGAAAAATTTGTAAGTGTTTGGGGTTTAGCATTTTATATAATTATATTCTCAATTAGATGTCTGATAATTAGTACATTTTCCCACGTAATAGCTAAATTGTGTTGTGTCCTGCTCTGGAAATACTTTGTGTTCTTAAATTTTTTTTCCAAACTTCCTAAATCCCTTACTCTGAAATAATAACTATTAGAAATTATACCCCTTGCCCTGTAGTAACACCCATCTTTACAAATTATTCTAATAAAAAGCTGTGATTAGTCTTTTATCAAACCTTTACCAAGTTTCAAATGCTTTTCCTCAGAGGAAAAATTTCAGAGTAACTGGAGACATCTGCCTGCCCAGATCACGTGGTTTGTGTTAAGTGCTAACCCATTACTAATCTGAAAGGCACTTGATCACTGGCTATGCTCCTAACTGCTTCCCTTTCACAGCCCCGGTGATGGGAAGTTACGGTTCCTTGTAGCAACCTTTGACTTTTGTGTGCATCACACACCTTGAGCTTAGTTTTTTGTTTGTTTTTTCAGGCAAAGCATAAAAGGTTCTTAGGTCATTCACCCCATGTGACAAATATTCGATTTACCAGTGGTGATCGACACGTGATTAGTGCTGGAGGTGATGACTGCAGGTTGGTAACTTTTTCAGCTCAAGAGCAGATTCTCTTTGCTAGTTAAGAGATTTAGTATCACTTCCACAGCTGCAGTTTGTGGACTCACTTAACTGTCAGCATGGGAAGGTAGCAAAAGCAGATGACTCCTTGGAGTCACGCACTATGTATAAATACAGAATAAAAGAAGTTAATGAGGAAAAATTTTATACATGTATGGTTTGAAAGCTCAATTGAAAAACTTAACTGTTCTGAAAACCTAGAAATATAATGAACTCACTGCAGGTTTCCTCTGGTTGCAGTTTGTTTGTCTGGAAGTGTGTACACACGCCTCATTGAAAGACGTGGATGCTGGGAAGACTGAAAAAAAAAACAGCCTTGAGAAACCAGAATTACAGAAGAGGGAGAAGTGGTGCTAATTTAAGAATGTAACAGGGATATATGCCCAGAATCATCAAAATATAAGATGGATAAGTTAAAAATATTTATTATATGCACTGAATAACTGTAATCCATACACTGCCAGATAATTACATTTCAAGGAAGGACGAAATAAATACTTAATAGTGAGAGCCAACCCCCATTTGGGGGGAGTGTGCAAATTTGGCAGACCTGCTGGCAAGGCAAACCAAAACCTTAAAAACCCAACTCGGATTATTTTCATCATCCTTTAACAAAATGCTTTCCTTTTAGAAAGTTTGTGGTTCACAGTTTAATGAAATATATCCTTAAGTTTCTGTAAGGAAAGGAAACACACCATCACCCTAAAGGATGTTTTTAGAAGGCAAACCTTATTTTCCCTGAGGAGACACACACAAGCTTCCCCGGAGGCCATACTACTTCTGCAGCATCAACAAAAGCCCTTATTATAAATGATAGTGTTCTCCTGGCATTTGTAGTACAGGGACAAATCCAAAGTTATTAGTATATGATTGCTACATTTTCATTTTTGAGCTGTCCATCTTTACATTCAGAAGTTATTTCTATCTTTGAAAAGTTAAAATTATACCCTCATTAATGAAAAAGTAGAATGATGAACAATCATTTCCAACTGTGTACTGTTTTTTAAAGTTTTAGATAGCAATAGTATTTTAAGTGGGAGAGCATACTGAATAAAGATATACTCCAATAGAAACATGTAAACTAAAGAGTTAAATTCACATTTACAAAGTTATACAATTTAGTTAATTCTTGAAAAAATATTTTTACAGCCTTTTATTTTTTTAATTGGAAAATCTGTTTAGATGTATGCCACCCGTAGCCAACTTCCAAAAGGAATGAATACAAGTTCACTTTTCAAACTTGTCTATTTCTTTTTGGTGGGTTGGGGCTGAACTCTTAGATCTTTATTCCTATTCACTTTAAATGCTGCCAAAGATCAGTATTTGCCATTCAGGAATTTGCTGTTTAGCCTATCTGTAGTTTCCTGAAGATTGGAAATTATGTAGACTGATATTTCAAAATATATTTTTCTAAGTGTGAAGATTATGATGCTCTATTGGTCCTATGAATTTTTATTTTAATGTGTTATCTTTGTAGCATAATAGGCCCCTTCAGGTGTCTGGAAATCTTAGTTTTGTATGTCCAACGCTTTGTAAATACTAAGAACAGAAATGGTCAAATTATATTACAAGAAAGCCTAACAAGTGATTAAAGCTGGTCAGTTTTAAAGCTTGGAATAGCTGTGTTGGAAAGGACTGATTAAAGGTGTTAAAGAAACTTGAAACGTAAGATCATATTCTTTCATTATTTACATCAATATAGTCTCCTAAATAAAGGCAAATTTTAGAATACACTAATATTACATTTCTATTCATGTATAAAGGAGCAGTCAACAAATTAAAGGGGGAAAAAATCCCCTGAACCCCTCTCTCCCTCCATTTTTGAGACTTTTGGCAGTCACGTTGGCAGGTTTTTGGCTAAAGAGAAATTCTATTTCCATCACAATGCAGATAGAAACTCTACTCACCTTAAGCAAGTAGGATAAAATTGCTTCCATTGCATTTTCTTTCTTCCAAGTGGCCAACTTGATAAGCCAACCTTAATCACTGTTGTCAGTTCATGACTGAAGGTCATGCTGAATTTAAGGAGTCATCCCACAAGTACCTTGCTCTTTTGCTTCCACCTGCCATCAAACTAAGGGAAGGTGAATAACCACCACAGACCATGGAGATTCTGCTGTTAATTTTTTTTTAACCCAAAGAGAGTTATGTGTGTGCAGTACCTGACTATGCACCTGCATTTGTAAGCTGAGACTTCTCCTGGCACCTTTAGCCCTGTTTCTGTATATAAACGCATGCCAAAGCACACTGCACCCTGTGCCACGCACTGCTTACCGTGAGCCACACCCGTTCCCTTCCATTTTTTGTGATCCTTTTGGATGATGATGGTTCATTTTGGACCAAGTTACCCAACAAATGTTTTAGAATCAACCTTAGCTCTCCCATAAACCATAGCTACTGAAAGATAAGATTAAACTCTTAAATATGTTTCCAGGCAATGTCTATTAAGTAGCAAGAAATAATTCAATCTTATCATGTTATTTCCTTGTAAAATGGCTGAACTAAACCATTCCAGCCCTTGTTTCAGACGTACGACTTTTATAGTGGAATTATGACACTGCAACTACAAAACATTTATAAACGATGATACTAAATATCTGTTTAAATTTCTGGAAGTACAATTTAAAACAAATTTCTTCTGCAGAGATGTGAACAGCATCTCAAGTACTAACACTGGAATGAACATATGCCTTAAATTCAATGGAGCCCGCTTTTTAGAAGAGGAGGAATGGTCACTTCACTCACGTCTCACTGGCGACACTGTGCTCTCCTGTGCTTTGTCTTTACTTTGGAATCAGCACAGCAAAGTGCAACTTACAAAATGGTTAATAACGGTTATCTTTCTTCTCCCAATGGAAAAGCAGTGGCCACAAAACAACAGACTGCTGATTTCAGGCCCTTAAACATGAGTTGACACGTGTGGTTTCTTTCTCTCTTGGGGATGTGATTGAAGAAGTCACTGAACTTTTTTAATTTGGTCGTCAGAATGTTTGAGTCTTTATTATCCCTTCTGCATTAATTCGCTTTTTTCTAACCAACTTTTAGCTTTACTTTTTAAAAAACTGTACATCAAGTCTTTAAAATCAGTGATCCGTTTAATTCTAAAGTTTTTGACACTTCTTGCCTTAACAATTTTAAAAACCACAAACACATAACTCTGTATTTTAATTCAGTAGTCAAAAAGTTTAGTCCTACTTTGCAACTTATCCATCTGATCTCTGTAATTATATAGTCTGCCATTTAAAATATACTATTGAAATCTAATTTTTACATTTAAAAAATTATCTTCAGTAACTATTTTCTGGAGTTATTTCTGAGAATGTTTTTCAGAATGGGAGAATGTATATGTATAGCTATATAATCTTGTGAATTTTAAGTCTGTTCTCTGATACCTATGTATATATACTTGTAAAAACTTTTGTATAATTTTGTGATAATGTAGTTCTTGAAAATATTTATTTTAAAAGTATATGTTAACAGTAAATGAAAACATTTTAAGTAATTGTTCTTTTTCTTTTTGCTGTTGGCATTCTAGCTGTTTTCACTCTACATGCCCACCTTACTCATCCTTACCCAGAAGGCAAAGACTAGCTATTTGGGAACCATTTACCAAACCAGCACACAACCTAAGAAGCCAAACTTAATCACTTAAAATTAAAAAGTAGGATGGACTATTTAAACTACCTCAACACTTTCAGCCACTCTTTTTAGTGGATCATGAACATTATATAATCCCTGGAAGAAATGAAAGTAGCAATCCAACTTTTGGAATAAGGATGTTCCCCTCACTATATTTCTCTGTATACACACGCTCGCACACACACAGACACTCACAGCAACATGTAGCCCCAAACTGGATTATCCATACTGACAATATCACCATGTTGTACATGCTGATAGTCGAAACAGCAGTGTACAAACACGCCAGGTGTTTTAATAGAATTCAGTTTTTCCTTAAACTGTCTTTCCATAGTGAAAACAAGGCAAACAACAAAAACACCAAATCTTAAAACCACTTAATAAACTTACAAACTTGAAAAATTAGGTACTTCAGATAGGCAATAACTTCATATTATGAAAGCAATATATTCCAAGTTTCAAAGATTTGACAAGTTCTACAGAATCTTTTTCATCAGTAGATGGAAACTTTCAAACTTCATGATCTTCTGCCAGGTAGGACTGGGTGTTATTCACTGAATAAAACCAAAAAAATTTTTTAATTAACTGCTTTGCATCCCTATATACAACATACCTTAATTAAGAAGTTGAGTATCTTCAGACAATATTTGTTCTACAGATTATGATGCAAATATCAGATTTTAAAAGGTACATAAAAGATAACATGAATTTATAGGCCACACTAAAATGTTCTGAAACTTTTCCCCCCTAATTACTAATGTCTAAGAAAACTGCTATGAGATTTGTAAGCAGTGTAACTCCTGAAGGCCTTAATGTATGTGCAGATGAAGTTATAAAAGAAACCTTATCTGGAGATGATCCAGGGAAATAAGCAATTGCTGGATAAAACAAAATTGGCTTCCAAAGAACCCATATAAAATTAAACATCAGAGAAAAGGCAGTGATCATTTATTCCACATTTGTGTGCTTATAAATTTAAGAAAAGTATTTGAAATGACATTACGAAAACTAATTTTCATCTTTACCTGGTTTGAGGCCGAATCCATTTCAAGGCATGTCGTGGCGGCACAGTAATGGTGGGATGATAAAACGTGCAGTCAGGTCTTGTACACTGAGTGTTAAATCTACAGTGCTAAGGAGATAAGAACAGTTTCAACACATGCAAAGCTAATACAAACAAAAACGGCAATTAGAGTGACACTAACAAGCTCACCCTAACAATGGGGCAAGAGATATGGTCTGTAACATTAATTTTATTACTACTGAAACCTTGAAAAATGAACCATTCCCCCACCCCCCACATACACACACAATCCTAGTCACAGAATAACAGCACCAAATTTCAAAAAGAACCTTAGCATATAATCAACTACTTTTAATCAATGTAACAGTCGCCCTGCCTAACACCCTAACATTCTTCACTGCAGTTGAGGGAAGGTCTTCAGGCTGCTATTTCAGAGAGGCGATCACTACTCTGAGCAATTAAACAGCTGAGGACACATCAACCAGTCTTTAGTACACAGACAAAAGCAACAGAACAAGTCTGGATGGCAGTAAGCTGGACTACTAATCTCATCTCAGTTCTGGCATTAGGGAACAAAAAAACCACTGACATGCTTAGGGGCAGTGAAGAATGGCAGCGAAGAACAGAAACTAGTCAAGGTGAGCTTTACCCTCCTGAGAGCTTAGAAGACTGACATTCAGTAGTGTCACACCACTTGGCCAAAGAGACAAACGGGCTGAATGACACTAAGGAATAACTTAAAGATCTTAAAGACCTTCAACTTAACTCTAACAAAAAATAAGTTAAAGGAGGTGGGGGAGAAACTCAACCTCAATTTGCTAGTGATTTTCCAGGTCTCCCAACTGAAAAGTTATCACTAAATTCAGTTTTGGGAAAATAGGTGGGGGTAAAGGGGAGAGATAAACCAAAGGACTTGTATGCATGCACATAAGCCTAAACAATAGGGGGGTGAGAGCATGAGTGGGAGGGTGGGGAGGGGGGGGGGACAATGGGGGGATAAGGACACATATGTAATACCTTAATAAAGAAAAAAAAAGTTCTTACTTTTGGATGATAGAAGGGACATTCCATTTTCTTACAAGCAGGGAAGTAACGGCAGAGCTGACTACTAGAAGATGGTGTTGCTGTTATAACTGCTGACAAAAATAAGAACAAACCCTGATCAAATTTATTTGGCAAAATAATTTTTAATGCATTCTGATGTTTATATGGGAATCATTTTAAAATTAAAATATGAATGATGATTCATATATATTCATTAGTGAAGATAAAAGTACGTAAGAATACTATAGTATGCATACACTTCCTCTTTGGAGATTCGTTACATTAATTAATTCTGCTACAATTTTGAAACTATTCCTTTCACAAAATGTCATTTTTTAAAAATTTTATTTTACCCAAAAGTAGTAGTGCACAAAGTCACTAACCTGGTTTTGGAGGCAGTACTGGGATTCTTCTACTCATATGAGTGAAGGGACAGTCTGGCTTAGTACATTTTGCATCATATTTACAATTTGGATGGACAAACAAACATTTTTCAGCAAATTTACAATTAGGGAAAGCCCTATAAAACGAAAAAAAACACTATTATTCACACTTAATCTTCTAAATGCATTAGTTTTTTTGTAGAGGGGCTCCTTATACTCATATTCCATCACTACTTGTTTTCAGAAACAAAAAGTAACAAGAGAAGGAAACTCCATTTTTAAGTGAGGCCATATATCAAAACAGGACACAACTATTCCAAAGCCTGGGATAATAAGTTTTTCAACTCCAGCCAAGTCACATGAAGGGTAAAAGAGTTTTTGGTGATAATGAAAATCACACTACTTAATTATTAAAGTCTATGTTTATATATTTTATGAAGTAAACACTATAGTGAGCATAATATTTGTACAAGGGATTGTGCTCCCAAAAAGAATACCTGTCCCACACGATCTCCCTATTTATACCTCCATATTATTCTCATATCAAAATCTCCTGAAATTAAAACATGGAGAGATTCTACCTATAGAACAAAAACAAAATGTAAAAGCCATCTCTCAAAGTTCATTCCATTTAACCAGCCAGCTGGTAATGAAAAATTATACCCAAGTCCAAAATATTTTCTCATTACCTATTGTATAGTTTTTCCTCAATGCCTTAACATTTGTGTATGTATGGATGAACACAATGCATACAAACTGGGATAGTTATTACATACCCACCTCCTTAAATGTACAGAAACCGGAAGAAAACCCAGAATTTCGGTATCTCATAGGTCTGAGGCACAAAGAAGCCACCTCCCATCTCCCCATTCCTCAAACACACACACACACACATATATGCTGTTCAGTGCAGGGCCATGGTAAGTGTCAATGAATTTAGCTACAAAACTCAAACTTGGCCATAAAAAAAACAAACAAAAAAAAACTAACTACGCGATCAGATAATAGAAATTAACCTGAGGACCAGAACTGGTTTATTGCTACTCACTTGCAAGGTGAAATCGGGTGGTGGTAAGCACATTCATCCCCGTTTTTGCAGGCAGGCCAGTACTTGCAGCGCTCCAAAAGTTTTTCTGGCTTCTGTGCCACACTCAGTTCACTCATCTCAGCTACAAAGGGAAAGGAATTAAAAGTATACATTAATTATGATCAATGCAGTACATGGCACTTTTAATAAATTTCCCTCAAAACCCAGTCTTAAAATCATATCTTCCTATGTCCATATTCATATGAAATAAATGAGTCCAAGTAATCTGACCAACACTGTAAAAGAATCCTGCAAACAATCCAGGAAGTAGACTAGTTGGCATTGCGGAAGTAAAGTGAACAGTGATGCTGCAACTAGGGCCAAAGTTCTTACAAAAAACTCTAATTCTCAAAAATACTTCAGAGCTGATCAAATATAAAAGAGGGAAGAATGTCAAGTAGAGAGTCAATAAAATGAAATGCAGACTGAAAACACAAGTTGATAAAAAATGTGAACGAATTCTCCAGGCAAGTTCATCAGTGGTCCCAATACAAAAGTGTTCCGACTCACTGAGGTGTGCCCACTTTTCTTTTCTAAGTCCAGGTGATAAATTCGGCAATGTCTTCAAAGTGAGGCAAAGACTTTTGCCTAAAATGGGTCACAACTGTCATTATCTACAGGGGCCCAGCAGATCACCTAACAGAGTATGCCTGGCTGGATGTAAGATCACCATGGCAGTCAGTCTCCTCGTGGATCAAACGGGTGGGGAAGAGCAAACTGAGACCAGTGCCCACACCATCAGATGGCACATGCACTGCCATACCATGCACCAGGTTCTGTCCAATTATAGTGTCAATTATTGTGACTTCAGAAAGTGGGACCATATTGCCAGACTGTCTCCTGATTCTGTAAGCCAAAAACCTTTATACATGATATTTAAATTTTAAATGCTGGCAACTAATTCAAATTTAAAACAGAATAAACCAGATGAAGTTACACCTGGTAGCTATCATAAGCTACCAACTTCTGGTCCAACATATCCAACCCCCGCTCCCAATAGCACCATGGGTATTACCTATTATTGTTCATATTCATGTTTGTGAAAGCAGGTATCACTTGAACTACATCTCTTACAGAGCTGTTCAAATTTGGCTCTGTAACTTACTAGTGGAGGAGGCAGACACTGGGCAGTGCTATCTAACATCTCTGAATGTCAGGTTCCTCATTTACACAGAGGAAATAGTGTCTTCCTTAGTTTATGATTAAATAAAAACAAGAATGCAAAACAGGTAATCAATCAAAACCTAACAATACAGTGACCCAACTTCAGTCTTTATTACAGGATAACAAGGCACACACATCCATTCCTGAAGCCATTAGGAAGATCATCAGCGCTATTATGACTGTGCCTGATATATAAACTTTCCAGGCTACTTAGTAAGTCATTATTTATCTCCAGGATAAAAAGTATCCTTAGTTTTAAATAAAACCTGGTAGGGCCAGAGGATTTTCTCCAAATTTAAATGACTTTTGTGTCACCCCTGCAGAGATGTGTCTGTCTGACCTTCCTCCTAAAGAACATTCTTTAGACTATGGTATGTGTGTGGCAACGCAGGCCAAATGAGAGAAGTTAACAGAATACCCATAGCAGGCTGCTGGAAAGTGGAACAAGTGGCAACTCAAAGCATATTAAAGAGGTTAAATATTGCACAAGGGAACTGTATCTTTCTGATAGAAATGTTAAACCATATATACGAAGGCCATGACTCTGGTTTTCCCTAATATTTACTTCATAAGCTATTAAAACTTTTCCTGTTTACATTTTAAGAGGCAGATTCACTTTTTGCTGCAAGCTATAAAATCTGTACTGCTATATCATGGCCAGTGGGGGTGACTTCAAACGGCCGCTGCTGTTGGTAGCATCCTGGAAACACTGGAAAAAAGCCACCAAAAGTAATCACAAAGTTTCAAATTTCCTGCTCAGAGGGGGAGAGCATGAGAGACCCAGCCTCTTTGTGACTGCTATTGAGGAGTCTCTCCAGCCTCTATGTTCTACTACAAAGTTTCCTCCTGCGCAGCAGTGTAAGATACTGAGAGTCCCAGATCAAAGCGATGGTGAAGGAGGCTCACCACGCATCACGGCTGCCCCCATAATAGCCACTGGTATATGAGTCACCAATGACATATATACCAATAAAGCCTAGCAGAGATCTACATTTAAATGAAACTAGACTCTAACATATAAAATATTAAGCTGCCAAATTGAAAACCAAAGTAGTAAAAGCACCAGAATTTTCTTACTTTAGACAAAATATACAAGGTAAAGAAATGTGCAGTGCCCAACTTGTAGTTCTTACCATCTTTGTTTCCATTTTAAAACCGTTCCTCCTTTCAATAGGTTTGTTTTCAACTTCTGCCACTAATCAAAACCATAACACTATATTACTGCCTCATTCAGTTCACGATAACAGCGATATCTCTTCACTTACTCATATCTCCCCCTAAGGACTATTATATTTTTAGCTACTAAAAAAGCATTTAATACATTTCCATATATCTGCAAAAAAATTTTACTATAGAAAAATTTCAAAACCCCCCTTTTTTTTTCTTTGATACTGTTCATTAAGATTCAGTAATTGGCCAGCTGGTGTGGTTCAATGGTTGAATGTCAACCCATGCACCAAGAGGTCGGCGGTTCAATTCCAAGTCAGGGCACATGCCCGGGTTGCGGGTTCGATCCCCAGTGGAAACCGTGCAGGGGACAGCCTATTGATGTTTCTCTCTCATCGAAGTTTGTCTCTCTTTCTCTCCCTCCCTCTCTCTCTAAAATCATTAAAAACATACTTTTTAAAAATGTAGTAATTGCCTCCCCTGTCAAAGTAGGTGTTTCTCGGAATGTGAGGAGGTCTGAGGAGCATGGTTATTCTCTATTCTGAGTGAAAATGATCAGTAGCTGTACCTGCCACTGGTATCCAGAGAAAAGCCATAAGAAAAGCTCATCTGCCTAAAAGCATGTCACTATCTCAAATGAGTTGATCTGACTTCTAAATACTCTGCTTAAATATTAATTTAGACGTAAGGAGTTTTCTTAATGTCCAAGAACTATTTTGACAGCTAGAAGAGAAACTTCACTCAAGAGAATTTCACTGAAGGAGAAATAGCATCAAAATTCAAATTCATTTTTCTATCAAGTTAATTATAAAAGAGACTATTGCTGGTAAAAGAGGAAAGTAGCCAGTATAGTTTCTTTTTCAGAAAAAGGTAAACAGAAATTAAGAATGACGGTCTTTCTCTGACATGCATAATAAGAGGTATTTTTTGGTTTCCATGGCTGAATACCATGTTAGCACTGAAATAACAGCCAACATTCACAGGAGAGACAGTCTCAAACTTAACTGGTTGTTTTGTCTGGAAAAAATAAAGGCCACTACTGAAGAATAAACAAAAGCAAGGCCTCCAACCAGTATGCATTCAAGACAGAGAAACATGTCAAAGATTTCCTTCTCAATACCAGCACCCTAAGAGGGAAAGGCTGAGCTCTCAACACACCGTGTGCAAAGCTACCATTGGGGTCATCAAGCTGCCTGCTCATCAACTGCAACTGCTGTGGGTGGAGGAGACCTCTGAGTCCCTGGTTTGAGGCTGCAGTTTGGTTTACAGGTTTCATTCCTTCAAAGCACATGTCCTCCTCTTGATCTGACATGTATCCTGGGGGGCTGGGAACACCATCCAGCGTCACTATAAACTTGGGACTTGCAGGTTTATCTGGTTGTACAAGATCTCTGCCAGATAGATAGAAAATACCATAGAATTAGGGAAACGAACACATAAAGCTGAGCCTCCTAACGTGCTCTTTAGCAGAACTATCACTCCCTTACTTGCTCTGTGGTTTCTTCAGTTAAAAAAAAAAAAACTTTAAAGAACTTGCAGGTACAGCCTCAGTGGATTCCTGCTACCACACACTGGCTGCGGCCCATCACTGTAGCAGCATCACCAGCGACCCCGGGGCTAAAGCCAATTTCTCCTCAACCCTAACCCCCACCGTCCATCTGATCCTCATAGGGTCACATGGAAATAAACTGAGAAGTCAGCATCCATGCCCACAGCACAATAGCCAGCAGTCTACATTTACGCTAATTTTATTATCAGTATGTTTCTTAGAACATTTAGTTAATTTTCTAAGGGAAGGATCATCCCAACCCAACTGGCTAACTCTGGAGGGGTTTCCTGATTTTGATCACCTGGCCTTTTAAAATCTCATTTCCTGGATGCACATAAAGAAAAGAATCTTATTAACATTAAATCATACGCTGACTTATTTTGTAGGATAATGGATTTCTGAACAAGAAAGATGAACTTGAATATTTGAAACCTGAATTTGGCTTACTATATACATGGCCTAACTACGGAGTCAATAAAAGCACTCTACACTGAGCGCCAGGATGGGGTGGAGGGAGGTGTAAACTGACGGTTTTCCTGCACTGCCCATCTAATGAACACAAATTAGCTACACAAAAAAAAGAAACCATCTACCGTGTCTGCATAAGGTGTCCTGAAAGTACCCGAAGGGTATCTGCAGTCTTCATCCCCGAATCTTGGTTTGATGCCACTACTATTTCCTCAGACAGCTTTGGCTTCTTCAGAATAAATGATCTTGTGTCTGCATAGACCAGGGATTCCATGTCATAGTAATCTGAGCCAAAAAAATTGGCCACAAATGTTTACTTTTGAATATACCTTCATTCCCAACATCACACACGTGAGAAGAATGTCAAGTTTTTAATATATATTTGTAATTATTTTCAAAGGAAAATCACAATGGTTCTACTCAAGAATAGGGCTGCAATTCTGTGCCAAACATCTTTCCAAAGAAGCATTCTTTCCCTCTTCCAGCATATAACCAAGGGATTCTAGAACACTCCTTACCTACAGTATGGAAAGGTTCTTACATGAGGCATCTAATGGGATATTAACAATACAAACTTACTTTTAAATACAATACTTTCTAAAAACATGGAGAATAAAGAGACCTAATGTTCCCTAGAATTATGATACAAAGACTGTGTAAAAAGCTTTCTAAAATCTGTTTTGTTCATTTTGCACAGTATCACTCAGAGAAATGAACACATCCTGATGATAAGAATTCAGCTGTCATAATTTCCGCCTGGTTGTAAAGACCACTTTGAGAGAGGATTTTAAGGTGAACAGACATTTTAAAAAATACAGCAAGGAACACAATGACCTTCAATGCAAATAAGTAGAGCTCACATTATCGGCAACACCATCTTAGGCCCAACACTTTATAAAATACACCAAGCCCTGAGTGGAGATGGCTGACCTATCAACATGCAGTCAACTGACTCGAGTTAATGAGCTCCACAGTTAACAGGCAAATAACAGAGACCAAAATTCTGACTATTCATTCATGTTCATTCCCTGAAAAAACTGAACTGCTGAGAATACTGGGCTAGGTACACACACAAAAAATTTCAGAACCGTATGCCCCAAACAGTGACCTAAAAGGGGTATAAGCAGGTTGGAAGAGTCCAGAACCTCCTCCAACTGGGAGAAGAAAGGCTTACAGAGGAGGAACAAGTGCAACAGGTACTAAAGGAATGAGCAGGAATACACTAGGAGGGAAAGTGCTGAGGAGAGGATACCGCATGGAGAAAGGCAGGGCTTTCCTCACTAGGAGCACAGGGATTTGAGGCAGTGAGAAATGTGGTATGCTGGAGGGGTGTGTGGTGGGCTAAGCAGATGAGTGGCAAGGAAGGCTGAGGCATAAAGGAGTTTACATTCTGGTCCAGAAGTAGTAAGTAACCCAGAGAGGTTTCTAAGTAGGGAGGTCACATGTTTACACTGGTTTTCAGAAAAAAAGGAACAGTGGTAAGATGGACTGGAGTCCTAGATCTCAGTTATGAGGCTGTTGCCGAGGAGAGATGCTGAGGCTCCAAGTTAAAAGGTTCTCACCCCTTTTCCTAGTCTAACACCTCCCATCAGCACCAGCAGCTCACAGCAGGTATATTTTCACCTACGATCCCAAGTAGGAGGCATGCCTGTCATCCCTGCCAGTGCAGCAGAGACTGGTAAAGACAGGTGTATGAATGAGAGCAGGAGGAAGAGGAACTTGATGCAGGAAATAGAGGACAGGAGAAAGAGCCGATTTAAAAGGGGGAAAAGGCAGGTGGCCAAGACATGGAAACAACCAGAGGGTTCTTCCATAGATGACTGGATAAAGAAGAAGAGATACATATATACATTGGAATACTACTACTCAGACATAGAAAAGATAAAATACTGCCACTTGCAACATGAGTATCATGCTAAGTGAAATAAGTCAAATGGAGAAAGTCAACCACCATATGATTTCACGCATATGTGGGATATAAAACTGAAACCAACCAACAAACAAGACACAAAAACTCTAGACACAGACAAAAGCATAGTGGTTACCAGAAGGAAAGGAGGGCGGGGAGAGGTAGAAGAGGATAAGGTGGGGATAAATGGTGATGGAAGGAGGATTTGACTTGGGGTGATGGGCACACAATGCAATATACAGATGACGTATTATACAACTGCCCATTTGAAACCTCCAAAGGGTGGGGCAAAAGGAGGTTTACAGGTGTTCGTATGGAAAATTATACAATTAAAAATGCCCTAGCTGTTTGGTTCAGTGGATAGAGCATTGGCCTGTGGACTGAAGGGTCCTGGGTTTGATTCCGGTCAGGGGCACATGCCTGGGGTTTCGGGCTCAATCCCCAGCAGGAGGTGTGCAGGAGGCATTCCATCAATGATTCTCTCTCATCATTGATGTTTTTTCTCTCTCCCTCTTCCTTCCTCTCTGAAATCAATAAAAATATATTTTAAAAAATAATAGTACAAGAATAAACACTGTGTTTTGGATACTCACAACAGTAAACCTACTTTTGCCCTATCCTGGATAATTTTATTAACCAATGTTGCCCTGATAACTGTTAATAAAATTAATAAAAAATAAAAGAGGGTAAAGATAAATCTCAGTTTTAGATTTATTTAGTTTGAAGTGTTGTGGGTCTCTCACATGTTCAGGAAGAAGTTGAAAATTCAGATCTGACCACTGGGGGTAGGGAGACAAATAAGAGAGTCAAAAGTGACGGTGAAATAAGAATGTTTAATAAAATGTACACACTGAGTGCTGCTGTCTTCTCACTGATCTGCATGTCAGAGAGACCACAGGTGATCCAAGACCACAGGTGATCCGAGGCCTCACGCCAGCAAAGGCCGAGTCCAGAAGTTAGTCCGAGGGCGGCAGCATTCCTTCTCACCACCCTGCACTTTTCTGAGGCAAAGCAGCTCTACTACTTTGCATCTTGGGAGAATATAGGAGATGAAAATAACACTGAGGGCAGGATACAGGGTAAAGGTAACATTTTAAAGGGCAGTAGAGGAGGAAAGGAGTTGATAAAGGAGAATGAAAAGGAATCAGTAGGAGGACAGGAAAGTCCTGGGAGCCAAAGGGTCAGAGATGGAAGAAAATAGAATTCAAGTGTCGCAAGGAGCTCTGCACCCACACAGCCACTCGTCGCCTCTGCAGGACCAATGTGAGCAGCCTAGGTCAAGGTGAACCAGACAGATGGAATAGTGAAATCTGGGTGAAGAACACAGGCGTCTGACCTAGGCATTTTGTTTCCTCCAGAAACCCCATTAAAATATCAATAAAGGGTTAATTTTTTAAAAAACCCACAAAGAAAATGATTGTGAAAGAAGATACAACCACACTTTGGAAGTGAAAAACCAACTTAGTAGATCTTCAAAAGCTGAGTCTGAAGCCAGTAATGAAGCCAACCAGCATGGATCCCAAGACTCTCTCCAGCGGCTAATAGGGGACCTTGGGACTTCCAGGGATGGGAGAACAGACGTGTGCTCCAGTGTCCATTTCAAGCACAGTTTGTTCTTCCTAAATTCTCGTTTCTATTCCCCTACCTCTATACTAAAGACATCTGGAATAATTGGAGATCCACTTTCTCACTGGTCACCATGGGAGACGCCTATGGATGAAGCACCCTGGTCTCCGACAGAAAGGTGCTACTACATGAACTAAATGCATACTATTAAAACTGTTAAAAGCAGCTTTCCTGATAACCTCTGACCAGTTTCTCCCTTGGAGAAAATAACACTTTAGATTCTTGAGCTAAAAGCAGAGGGGTCTCTGCACCAACGGATGCCAGCCAGGTTGAAAGCAGCACCATTCAGAAAGCAGGGAGGGGCTTGTTAAGGTGAACATTCTGTAGTAATTTATGCTGAGGTGCCTTCCCTAGTTCCCTTTCCCACTTGGCTCCCAGCCAGTCCATTACTTGAAAGGTCTTTCTTTAGAGAAGCTGACCAGCCAACAGGAAAGGACTAAAAAACCCTGACATCAGGGTGCCCCAAACTAGACAGCAAGACACATCATACTCCACTGCAGATCTGTGTTCCTATGTGAGGTCCAAAGCACACACCCCAGCTAATTAACCCAGAGCACCAACAGCTTCCTAAGTGCCCACTCTTAAATCTAAGACCAAGGGCCTGCAGACATATGAGGA
Organism: Cnephaeus nilssonii; assembly: GCF_951640355.1. Classification (NCBI taxonomy): domain Eukaryota; kingdom Metazoa; phylum Chordata; class Mammalia; order Chiroptera; family Vespertilionidae; genus Cnephaeus; species Cnephaeus nilssonii. Next base: position 98,162,400 of record NC_137075.1, on the reverse strand, counting down.
AAACCTCTTTCACAAAAGACAGTGATCAAAACAAACTTGGAGAAAAGACCAAAAAAAAAAGTCAGAAACTACCCTCAATATCCTCAGAGAAATAAGAGGAAGTACTGCATACATGAAACAAAACCAGTATGTTAAAAAAAAGGGGGGGAGGGGGATGGAGGAAGATGCACAAATAAAATGACTCTCAGAAATAAAATAAAAAAATTGTAGAGCCCTGGCTGGTGTGGCATTGGTTGGAGCGTTGTCCCATGCACCGGAAGGTCATGGGTTTGATTCCCGGTCAGGGCACATACCTAGGTTTAGGGTTCAATCCCTGGTCCGGATGTGTATGGGAAGCAACCGACCGATGTCTCTTTCTCATCAATGTTTCTCTCTCTCCCCGCCCCACCACTTCCCTCTCTAAAATCAATTTAAGAAATTATAGGAGGTAAGCAAAGGATATAGTCATTCATAAGCATACTAGAACTACTTGATGATTCAAACTGTATGGGCACCATGGATAAATATAAAAACTCAAGGAAACAAAACGAATCTGTGAAGGTCGATTAAGCAGATACATAGACTTCAGCTGCCAAACATTTGAAGGAAAATGCCCTTATGTAAAAGCAGGATGGAATGTTAGATGAGTGGGCAAAATCAAGACTGGAGAATTTCTAACCCCTTTCATAGGTAGAAGGGAGAAGCCATAAGAGAGGCAGAAACTGAAATGACACGTGTGGTGATTAACAGACTGCTGCTCATCAACAGGTTAGGAGCTGGCATGTGGGTGGAAGGTAACCCTCAGAGAAGACAAGCACAAAAGGCCATGGCAAGGTCAGGTAATACAGGTGGTGACTGTGGAGTCCCGATCACGGGGAAGAAAATTTGGTTAGGGGCAGAGAAGCAGAGGGTCAAGACACCAGAGCTTCCAATGAAGAGCAGGCTTGGGGGAAACAGAATGAAGTAGAGAAAATAAGATTTGTGAATTTAAGTTTGCAGGTGTCTAATGGTTCCCATCATTTATTCAGCAGACATTAGGGATTCCATATACATCTAGCAAGGGTACTGGCAACAGAGATAAATAAGGCACTAGCCCCAGTCCTGAAGTAGCCATGGTGTGTGTTGGGTGGGAGAGACTTAAGTTCCAGTGGCTCTAACCACCACAAGTCCTAGGTGTGTCCCTGGCAATGAGATTCTAAAGTGAAGTAAAACTGAGGACCAGGTTCAACAGGCAGGGAAACTACAGCAGCTCAGGACAATGGCAAAAGTTGGGCAGAGAGGAGAGTAGGGTAGGGACTCTAGTCATCCCTAGAGCAGGGTAGTGAGCAGCCAACAAATTCCAGGGTCCTAGGTAAAATGGCAGCAATGGAAGAAAGGTTTTGAATGAGGTGAAAAATACAAACACATATAACATAAAGAAAATGCACATCTTGTCACCTGCCCCTAAAATATTTTCACAGACCTAAATATAGCACCTTAGGGCAGGATCTAAGAGATACAAGGCACATTAAATGAAGTGTAAGGAATGGAAATAGCAACTAAAAAATGCTCGATTACACTGAAAACACGATTACCAACCTGGACTGATCTGCAGAGTTTCTGCCATGACTGGATCAATTTGCAGCCGGGACAGTAATGGCCTCTGCTGAGTTCCTAGAATATAAATTTTAAAACTTAACTAAGCTTAAACACAATACCAGCATGTTTATGTCCCAGAAATTAAGCCCCAAATAATCTTTCCGGGTTCTTCAAAGTCTTAAAAAATATGTTTAAATAATACAATTTACTAATATTCCTAGACCAAAGGTCTGTAAGACAAAAACCTGTCCTCAGGATTAAACCAAAAATAGCAATGTACAACATTCCTGTTCTCCCTCTGGAGGCTGGTGTTCCTGGACTGGAGAGAAAGCCTGGAGAGAAAGGTGAAAAGGTAGAAAAGCCACAGGGGAGTGCTGCAAGGACCCACAGCTTGCACCATGAGAGACAGGCGACTGCCAACTGCAAGGTCAACATAAGAGGCATCTCCCTCCATCACCTGGGCTCTCACCATTATGACTCACTCCACCCACCCCTGGAATTACAAAACAAAACACTCCAGAGTTACCTGGTTAGAGAGTCCCAAAAGACTGACTATGGGCTTAATGGATATAAAGAGAACACTGAACAAGCATAACTCTCAGCTCTACTGTCCAGGTCCTACCAAAGCATGAAAATAACCACTTGGATTTCCCAGATGCTCAGCTAGAAAGAGGCTCGTATTTCTTCATAGTTACCCTGCAAAACACACACAGCACTGATTGTCTCTATCTTCAATTGGAGGGTAAGCACTCTGAGGGATGAGGCTGTCACACTTCTTCCTCCAAGCCTCCCTGTCCAATGCATAGCATGTATTAGGTACTCACTCGCTTGCAGACTTGAGACAAAAGCATCACACAGTACAACCTGATTGATAGGGATGATTGACAGGGTTCCACACACTGAAATATTAGGTGCCTGCATGCTAACTTTTAGTGTATCTACTACTGGCAGCTTCACAAGGATAGCCTTTGCTCACTCAGCGAAAACATGCAACTGCCAACTACCATTTTCATTAAAAGGGTTTTTAAATTGTAAAAGCTATGCTCAATTCAAAATTGTATCAGCTATTTTTTTTTTAAATATAAGTTACATTACTCTGTAGTGGTGTGCCAAAATAAAAGTTAATTCCTTCCAAAATTATCGTGGTAAAAATACAGTAAATCCCAAGGAGCTGACCTGAAAATGAAAGACAGATGTCATTTGGTCAAGCTAGCATTCCTGAGAAACTGACATGGATTAGGTTACAGGAAAAAATGCTCTTCTAATTAAAATACAACAGGTCTTACTTTTAAAAAGAAATTCCCAAGACAGATACAAAAAAAGGGACCGTTTTCTCACATTTCAACTTTTGCTTCATCTCTCTTTGCTCACCTATCTTTTCAACACATCATTTCAGAGAACTTCACTAGAGAGGATGGAATTCTGGTTAAGTTCTAGACTTCTAAGTTAAATCATGCAGGGTCCAATTTTGTCATTAAAGATCCATGAAAACTTTCAAGCTCTTTGTGACATGCTGCCTCTGTATGAGAACTAGTCAGGTTACAGGAAAATATATAGCGCCATGGGTACCTAGAAGCTATCACACTAAGAATTTACCTTTCTCAATGTTGCTAAGGAAGCCAATTATTTTTACATCAGTAGTCCTTGACTGTGACTCAAAATCTACTTCCTCTTGAAGACCTTTAAACTCTCTGTCGCATTCAGCTGTTGATGTTGAATATTCATTCATTTTAACCTCCAAAGATGAAATTTTTGCTTCATTCTGTGACACTCTAACTTTTAGATCAAAAAGATTTGCTTCCGCTGTCAACATTGCTGTTTTCATTTCTTTAATTTCATTGATATCAGTTGATATTTTCCTTAAAAGATGGGAAATATTGTCTAGCTCATTCAGTGAACAAGAGGAACTTGTTACAGAACCTAAGTCAATTGGCTCAGGTGAGACGAAAATCGGTAAAGATGGTGAAGAAAACCTTGAAGACATTTTCATAAAATTCTCTCTCCCTCCTATTTTTTAAATATTTTCCTTTGAAGCCCATTAAATTGTTTCATCAAAAGTAATAGCAATTAAGACTTTTACTTTAAGAAGCATTAAGAATGAATAACATTTTAAACCTGTAACTAAAAAGACAGGATTGTATATTTCTGGAGTCAAAACTCAAAAGTCCTACTTATAGCTCCTCTCCAAACAATAAGCCCTATTATTACATACAAGAGAATCTGGTTTCTGATTGGCCGAAAACAGACATGTGACACACAAAGAATTTTTCTATTACTAACCTCATGACAAGGAGCACTGAAGGTTTGGGATGTAAATTAAGCAATATAACAACATTAAGTACTTTATATTGGGATATACTGTGAATTAAGTATAATTTTGTCCTGACATCTATTAAATAATAGTTTTTAAGCTTCAGATTATTTACAGTGTTTAATCTAGTATCTTCAGTTTCTTCCCTTAAAAATGGTAAAGGACAGTATCTAGCATTTCCTTTGTAAGCAGAGGGCAGGGAGGGTTATTGGACTCATGATCACACACAAATCTCTCTAAAAATATGTGGTGATAATGGAATTCAATGCACTGATATGAAATGGTAGAAATTTAAAGACAGGGGAAATGAAGACTCTGCCTTGGTTTGATGCTAAAACATTATTAGATATGTGGTTTTCTTCCAGTCTGTGGGTTGTCTTTTCATTTTCTTGAAACACAAAAATTTTAAACTTTGATCAAATCCAATTGATCTAATTTCTTTGACTTTTGGTGCCATATCTAAGAAACCATTGCCTGCCTAAACCAAGCTTGCTTATAAATTTACACCTATATTTTCTCCCAAGAGTTCTATAATTTTAAGCTCTTACATTTAGGTCTTTGATCCATTTTGAGTTAAAATTTACATATGTAGTAGTCAAGGACCCAACATCATTCTTTTGCATGTAGATATCCAGCTGTCCAACACCATCTGTTGAAAAAGATTATTCTTTCCCCCATTGAATTGTCTTGATATATTTGTTGAAAACCAACTGATCATAAATGTATTGGTCTATTTCTGGATTCTCAATTTGATTCCATTGGTCTTTATTATACCTTATGAGAGTACCAGTTTTAATTACTCTAAGTCTGTAGCAAGTATGAAATTGGGAAATATAAGTCCTTCAACTTTATTATTTTTCAATAGTTTTGGCTATTTAGGTCCTTTTCATCTCCATATCAATTTTGGGAACAGTTTGCCAATTTCTGAAAAAAAAACAAGCAGGAATTTTAAAACACTGAGTTAAATTTATAGGTCAATTTGCGAGTATCACCAATTTAAAATATGAAGATGCAAGATGGTGAACACAACTACCCAGTGCCTCTCCAAAAGAATAATTTTTTGGTTTTTAATATATTTTTATTGATTTCAGAGAGGAAGGGAGGAAAGAGAGAGAGAAACATCAATGATGAATGAGTCATTGATTGGCACAACCCCTACTGGGGATGGAGCCCACAACCCGGGCACATGCCTTGACAGGGACTCAAACCCTGACCTCCTGGTTCATAGGTCGACACTCAAGCACTGAGCCACATAGGCTGGGCAAAAGAGTAATTCTTATAAATAATTGTAGCCTTTGGTTTCTCAGCTAAATAGATATTGTTCACAATAATAGAATAAAGAAAAAATGTTTAAGTTTATATAATAACCTTTATTCATTTCTCTATTGTATCTGTAAATTAACCTAATTCTTCAAAATCTTTGGATAGAAAATAATTTTCAAAATTTACAAGGCTTTGGATTCACATAGAATTTTTTAAGAGCACGAGCTTATGGATGACACCTATAGCACACATTAGGAAGAGCCATGTGCCACCTGCAAACCAGGTGGTTCACTGGAGGTAGCAAACATACTTCAATGAGAAAAGCAGAGAGGAGTCACAAGGAAACAAGGTAGCTAAAAAAAAAGCCCATTTGAAGATTCTTGTTGTCACCCATTGTGCCTAGACCAACTTTAGAATGCAAAATAAGCAAAGATCCTTCTATAGATTCTAATGTAAATATCTACCAGCAGAGGAAGTTTACATATTTTAAGAAAACTGGAACCTTGAAAGGTTAATGTCAGCTAGTAAGTGGCAGAGCCTGGATTAACACCTAAGCAACCAGGCTCCCTGAGTCCATCTAGTCAGTCACGGTCACTATCTTATACTTCTCTTCTTGATACATCAAGTGGAATAAAATGTCAGAGAAATTCACATGGTATAATTCCTATTGTATATACATATATGTGCATGCATACAAGTATACATGTAATTCTACTTTATACAGCAAAGTGAACATGTATATACATTTTTTAAAAGCCAGGAAGACTACAGATAGCACACCAAACTAGTCTGGGTGCAGTGCTTACCTCTGAGGAAGACAGTGGGCAGAGCACACGGGGGATTTCCCTTGTTTTCTCTTAATATAAACCTCCTCTTTTACTAAGACTCTCTAAGTGCTTCAGTCCAACATGATAAAGTATATGCGATTATAGCCTCTCCTCTGGAGAGTCCATGAAAAGGAAGGAAGGAACTTAAAGGGCAACAGTCTTCAACATACAGCAATGGATTCCAAACTGGGTTTCTAAGATTATCCAATAAAATGTAGGAAGAAAGTATCAGAAATTCTATCACAGTAGAAATATTATCTCTATCCTTGTCAGAGTTCTATTTTTTACATGTTCTAACATACACACTAATAATATAGCAGGTGTAAATGTAAATAAAATACATATATTGAGTGTAAGCGCTGAGAAATTATTTTAGTATATAAAAAATTGTACGGTCAAAAATACGGAGATCACTGATTTAAAGATGGGCTTAGAGAGGAGACATAGCAGATGAGATTTCAACCACTTCTGGAAAATAGAAAATATACAGACAAATACTGGCTATGAGGCAGAGCAGAAAAGCCAAACGAGACCCTGGGAAAACTGCAAGTGAGATGCAAGGCAGGAGTGACATAAATATTTCCTGAGCTCTTATATATGCCATGCACTGTTCTGGGTACTCAGTAAAAGACACAACCAACCAACACAAATCCCTAGTCAAAGAGCTTATAGTCTGGTTGAGAAGGGAGAAAATATTTGTTAAGCCTGGCTAATGTGACTCAGTGGTTAAGAGTTGACCTATGAACCAGGAGGTCACGGTTGGATTGATTCCCGCTCAGGGCACATGCCTGGGTGTCAGGCTCAATACCCAGTAGGAGGAGTGCAGAAAGCAGCCAATCAATGATTCTCTCATCATTGATGTCTCTCTCTCTCTCTCTCTCTCTCTCTCTCCCCCCCTTCCTCTCTATGAAATAAATAAAAACATATTTAAATACATATATATAGCATAGTTTAGCCCTGGCCAGGTACCTCAGTTGGTTAGAGCATCACCCTGATACACCAAGGTTGTGGGTTCAATCTCCAGTCAAGGCACATACAAGAAGCAACCCATGAATGTATACATTAGTGGAACAACAAAGCTGATGTATGTTTCTACCCCTACCAACTCTATAAAATCAATAACTAAAAATAAAAATATGTATATAACAGAGTTGATGATACATATTTAAAATCCTAAGTCTGGGTAAAAATATCTAAATTATGAAAATATAAAATATGTAAGTGGCAAGTATTACGGAGAAACGTATAGCTTAGAAAGGTGAGTTAGGGAATGTGGGGCTGGGAAGGCCTCACAGAGACGACTTTTTTTTTTTTTTAAATATATTTCTTTATTGATTTCAGAGAGGAAGGGAGAGGGAGAGATAAAATCAATGATAAGAGAGAATCATTGATTGGCTGCCTCCTGCACGCCCCCTACTGGGGATCGAGCCCGCAACCAGGGCATGTGCCTTTGGCCGGAATATAACCTGGGACCCTTCAGTCCGCAGGCCAACACTCTATCCACTGAGCCAAACCAGCTAGGGCCAGAGATGACTTTTAAACAAACTATGTGGACATCTGAAAGAACATATTTCAAGGAGAGGAAACACTATCTCAGACATGCTCCTTTAAACACTTTAGATTTCTAAGCACTCAGAAAATTTACCTCCCATACTGTTTAAGTTTCTTCATGATGTAGTGACAAAATAGAATATACAGAGAAGACTAAGTGGGACCCAGGAAATGCAGAGCAAACGAGGAAAATATATCTGGGTATGATATCCTTAAGGCAGACCTAGAGAGCAATCAGTCAGATGAGCAAAAGAGAACAGTTGCTTTTGTAGGAAGGTACCTAAGAAAAAAGGAGAACCCAAAGTTTAATGGTATAAAATGACAGATCTTTAAGCTATAATACAGGCAGGCAATGCAAAAAGGGGATAAAAAAAGAACGAAGGAAAACAAAAAAACTACAAAAAGGGGGAAAAAATAAACAACTCTAGGGAACCCCTAAACAAAGAACTGTAGAATAAAATTTTAATTTGGCCCTATAATGAATAATATTTATATAGTATTAATAATATAAATGCTTATTGGTTCTCAATTTTTAGAGCAATCTAAAAAGAATGGTAGTGTTACCTAGGAAACAGAAAAAAAATGTAAATGCAATCATGAGATGACCGAGTATAAAAAATGGGAGACCCTGACGGGTTTGGCTGAGTGAATAGAGCGTCGGCCTGCAGACTGAAGGGTCCCAGGTTCGATTCCAGTCAAGGGCATGTACCTTGGTTGCGGGCACATCCCCATTAGGGGGTGTGCAGTAGGCAGCTGATCAATGAATGTTTCTCTCATGTTTCTCTCTCATCGATGTTTCTAACTCTCTATCCCTCTCCCTTCCTCTCTGTAAAAATTCAATAAAATATTAAAAAAATAAATAAATAAAAGATGGGAGAAAAAGTATCTAAGAATTAAAGAACATAAATATCCTTATGTCTTGGGAGTCAAAATGTACTGAAATTGGGGAGTCAAAACATACTGAAATATAGTTAATCAGGACAAAATATAGATATTTAGCTGTACTTCTTAACATTACAAAACTACCAGTGAATAAGAATAGTGATTTTACCGAATGGGCTTAGAGAGAGGAAAAAGTGTTAGATCCTGATATACAAAAGAAATCAAAAGATACCATCTTACACTTGGTGAATTAAGGTACTGGTATAAGCAAATTATTACAAACATGGGGAAAATTAGAGTCATAAAACAATCATTCAAAAGCAGTGACCATAGGGAGGATCAGTGTGGAGAAGAATGAAAAAGAAATGTTGCTTTTGTTGTTAATCCTCATCCAAGGATATTTTTTTCTTTGATATATATATACACATTTTTTAGAGAGAGTGGGAAGGAGGGAGGGAGGGGGAAAGAGAAAGAGGGGGTAGAGAGAGAGAGAGAAACAGAGATGTGAGAGACACATCAACTGACTGCCTTTCACATGCACCCCAACTGGGGCCAGGGAACAAATCTGCAACCCAGATACATGCCCCTGACTGAGAATCAAACCAGACATCCTTTGATCTGCAGGCCAACACTCCTCCACCCCTGAGCAACACCGGCCAAGGCAGAAATGTTTTTTTATTTTAAATTTCTCTATATTATTTGATTATTTTCTAATTTATCAGCAGGTATTACAATGATTTGTTTTGTTTTACCAAATTTTCTGCGGTGAACATATATTTGATAATGTGAAATATTTTATTTTAAAATATTTTTATACAACATATACCAAGTAGGAAAAATAAAAGGAAATCCACGCCTAGACACATCGTAGTGAAACTGTAGAACATCAAAGACAAAAGAGATCTTGAAAGCAGCCAGAGAAAGGACAGATCACCTACAAAGGAACAACAGACAATTAGAATAACAGAACTCTACTCAACAACAATGGAAGCCAGAAGACAATGGAATAAGATACACAAGGTGCTAAGAGCAAATGACTATTGTTAACCTAGATATGGGTATCCAGCAAAACTACTGCCCAAGAACAAGGAAAAAAAAAAAAATGTTTATAGCCCTACCCGGTTTGGCTCAGTGCATCAAGCCTCGGCCTGCAGACTGAAGGGTTCCAGGTTCGATTCCTGGTCAGGGCACATGCCTGGGTTGCAGGCTCAATCCCCAGTGTGGTGTGTGCAGGAGGCAGCCAATCAATGATTCTCTCTCATCATTGATGTTTCTAGCTCTCTCTCCCTTTCTCTTCCATTCTAAAATCAATTTAAATACATAAATATAATTTTTTTTAAAATGTTTATAGGTACACAGGCTCTTGGGAAATTTACCACCAATAGACCTGTTCTAAAGAAACTTCCAAAGAATATACTTCAAAAATACTGCAAAATATTAGAAAATAATGATCCCCAAATAACATTCAAGAGATATGAAAATTAAAAATGATAATCATCGGTATATCTAAGCAAACATTACCTGGGTAAAATAAGATAATGGTGCTCAATTTATGCATTTTTAAAAAGACCGAACATAACATAAGTCAGGAGGGTAAAGACTAGTGATAAGGTATCCTAAAGTTCGTTTACTATTTGAGAATGGGGTCAGAATATTAACTTTTAGAATATTCAATTAAACTTGCTTGATAAAATTTCAGTGGTCACCACTAAAAGAACAGAAATGGAATGTTTAAGTTTAAATTAGTGGGGGGGAGTAGATATGGATAATCAACAACAGTAACAATAGTAATTAATGAATGAAGGAAAAAGAGGAGGAAAAACAAAAGCAAGCAAATACAAATAAAAAGACAGAAACTAGTCCAACTACATCAGTAATTCTAATGAAAGCGGCCTGAAGTGACCTCTGAAAATTGGTCACTATTCACTTGACCAGAAAAATCTCACAAAAGCTGCTTGCAAATCAAGAGGTTCAAATCTTCATGTTCACTTTAAGAACACTCATAAAACCCATCAAGGGTATGCACAGCCGAAAAGCCACCATATATCTGAAGGATGTCACTTTACAGAAGCAATGTGTGCCATTCTGTTGTTACAACGGTGGAGCTGACAGGGTGTACCCAAGCCTAACAGTGGGGCTAGACACAGGATCAGTTGCCCAAAAAGAGTGAATTTTTGCTGCACATGCTTAAAAATGCACAGTAATGCTGAACTTAAAGGTTTAGATGTAGATTCTCTGGTCACTGAGCACCTTTGTAGGTTCTACACCAACTCCCAAGATATGTTGTAGAACCTACAAAACTCATGGGTGGTGATCCTTAATGAAAACAGACTGTTCCTAAAACCAGAAGAGGAGGTTGCATAGAAGAAAATGATATCCAAGAAGAAACTGGAGAAATGAAACCTTATGGCCTAGGAGTAAATTCAGCATGATATAAATGCTAATAAAAGTAATAACAGAGCCCAGCCTGCATGGCTCAGTGGTTGAGCGTCAACCTATGAACCAGGAGATCACAGTTCAATTCCCGGTCAGGGCACACGTCCAGGTTGTGGGCTCAGTCCCCAATGTGGGGCGTGCAGGAGGCAGCCGATTGATGATTCTCTCTTATCATTGATGTTTCTATCTCTCTCTCCCTTTCCCTTCCTTTCTGAAATCAATAAAAATATATTTTACAAAATAAAAGCAGAATGTTACTTGTCTTTATTAGTATAACAGGGGTGAGCTACAAAAGTAGGTTGATAATAGTAACAATTACAGAGCACTTGAGATCTTGATCTCCAGCATGTTGTAGATTTATGTGGCTCAAATAAATTCTTATAAAAATTCTTTTAAAATTATTAATAAAGTAGTTAATAATAGTACAATAATAAACTGTTTCACATACACTGTAAACCTACTTTTCCCACCCCTGTATATTTCAAGCACCCTTACAAGATGGATCAAACAAGTTTTCTGATTAGAATTAAAAACATAGATTCTATTAAAATAATAATAATAATAATAAATGTGAATCATTTAAACTCTTCAATACAGCACAAACTCAGAAACAATTAAAAAATAATAATCTAGCTTTATGACATTTAAGAAATAAATATGCCCAAAGCATAAAGATAGAAAAGACTGAAAACAGACATGGAAAAGAGAGAGATGAGGAAAATACTAATTGGCAATATTAATATCAGATAAAAGCGTCATTTGGTATAAAAGTTTATAAAGATAAAAGGTTCGACTCATCAAGAAGATGTAACAATTTTAAATATGCATGCACCTAGTTTAAAAGCCACAGAAATACAGAGAAATTAAGATAAACTTGTCATCCTGATGGGCAACCTCAAGACCTTTCAATTACCGATGAGTCAAGCAGACCAAGGACGCAGCAAGATCAAGACGAACATCTTAACATGTAGAGCTTTATCTACTAAATGCTAAATTCTCAAGCCAACAATTAGAGTCCACTTTCTTCTAAAATGCACATGGAATATGTACAAAATTGTCTTAAGTCTTAATTTTCAAAAATACATATCACATTCCCTGACTACAAAGCAATAAAGTCAGTTTTATAAAATGGAAAAAAAAGATTAAAAGACGAAAACAAAATCTCCATGCACTGTAAATTAATAACACTTCCAAATAATCCATGGATCAGAAATGAAGATCTAAGTGGGAATTAAAGATGCTTAGAATAATGAAAACACTTTGTATCAAAATATGTGATATGCAGTGAAATCATCAGATCAAGAGAAATTTATAGCTTAAATGTATACATTTGAAAAGACAGAGACTATGAAAAATTCATTTTAAAGTTGAATATATTAAAAATAAGAACACACACACAAATATTGTGAGGTGCTAGGGTAGGCTAGTAAAAACACAGAGGCTTGAGAAATGAGAGAACACTATGAACAATTCATATTTACATTAAAAAAAAAAAACACAAAAAAGAAACCTGTCACAGAAAAACCTGTAAAACAATGAGTAAGCACACTGACTAATAATGGCTTTTTGCAGAGTGTCACTTTGTACTTGTGAACAAATGAATCCAGTAAGAGTAGTAATAGTCCTCCATCAGTAGAGGTCCTTGATATCACTTCTATTGTCTCATTTTAAAACAAAACAATGATATAGAAAACCACACAAAACAAGTAACAGCTCAATGCATTTTCATAAGGCAAAAACATCCTTACAACCGTCATCTAGTCCAAGGAAGTAGCTATGTCAGCCACCCGAGAAGCCCCCTCACAAGCTCCATCCTAGTAAGTCCTCTCCAAAAGGAATCACTATTGCCTTTCATAGTAATACTGTTTCTTTGTGGTTTTATCACACAAGCCCTAGACACTAGAGCTTAACTTTGCCACCTTTATTTTAATTTGTCTTTTTAAGTCTTTTAATCTAGAATTCTTGGCTTTCTGACTTATGTAACTCCCAGAAACTGTACTTTGCCTGCTGTACACACATGGGGTAGCTCAGCCAACATGCTTCTTTGGCCTCTGTACTTCCTTCAAGCTGACCGCTGTTATCAGAAACTTGATCACTCTGGCAAGACTAAGGTAGAATTTTATTCATCAGGAGGTACAAAATGGCTGGTTTTCATTTTATTAGCTACAATGATTTCATAAGATGCTTCCATCATCTATAAGGGTTAGCAAACTTCTTCTATTTTAGGTTATGTGGGTTACATGGTCTGTTGCAACTATTCAACTCTATGGTTATAGAACAAAAGCAGCCAGAGACAATACATAAATGAATAAGCATGGTGGTTCCAAGAAAACTTTATTTACAAAAATATGTGCTAACTCCTATACCACTTTGTTACCCAGTGGCACCATTCTTAAAGGAAAGACAGTAAAAATGCTCAATTATTTATTTGGTTTATAATCTATTATTTTCCAGAAATTGACTAATTAAGGGTCTACTTTTTAAAATCATCATCGTAAAAAAAAGTTAAAAATATCATCATGAGTCCTGACTGGTTTGGCTCAGTAGATAGAGCATCAGCCTGTGGACTCAAGGGTCCCAGGTTCAATTCCGATCAAGGGCATGAACCTTGGTTGCAGGCACATCCTCAGAAGGGGTTGTGCAGGAGGCAGCTGATCGATGTTTCTCTCTCATTGATGTTTCTAACTATCTATCCCTCTCCCTTCCTCTCTGTAAAAATATCAATAAAATATATATTTTTTAAAAAATCATCATGAAATCATGGGCTTCATTCAATCTACTGCCATTTCTATTTCTACTGAAGCTCAAACTCAGTTGCTCTTCACAAACTGGCCCACTCACACTTCCCAGTTACTCCTACTGGCTGGCTTGGGGTTTTCCTGTGCTCAGGTCCATTATTTATTGGAACTGCAAATAACCTTGACATGGAAAATTATACAATACAATCAAAGATTATTTTAAAAGAGAGAAGAAACAAATATAGGATAAACTCATAAAGCTTCATGAAACAAGAAAACCTGAGATGAACCTGGAACTATTTAAAGGATACAGTTGAAGAGGAATAATAAACATATTCCAGTCTTAGCAAAGTATAAATTAGCAACAACATGATGAGCCTATAGTTTTGGTGGGATTTTAAAATTCAAATCATAGAAGAGAAAAAGAAGAAACTAGAATATTTCCTAATGGGGACAGGAGGAACAGTGGAAAGCAGCGAGGGAAGTGCTGGGCAGAATTAGGGGACAGACAAGGAAGCTGTTGAAAGACCAAGTTGATGGCATCAGTCCTGGGCCATGTCCTGGGAGGTATGTGTGGGGGACTCACACACTCTAAATGCTCTGACAAAGAAGTCACATAAGTCATACTTTAGATGAAGAGTGTGCAGGAGTCGGGGACGGGAGCTGAGAGAAAGGAAGCAGAAAGATCAGCTCGAAGCTAACTGTAGTTTGTCAGGCACAAGGGGATAAAGTAGGGCCACTAAGACATAAGGCATCTAGCAGGTCACAGAGAGGGAGGATGCTCAGAAAAGGAAGATTTAAAGATAAGATTTCAAATTCAAGAGAACAGGAGTAGAATTAACAAAAAGAAGGAAAGCTTTAATGTAGATATCTATGTATCTTTAAACTGGCACATTCTAAAGACCAGCAAAATATTGATAATAAATAAGCTGGATGACTGAATTCATGGAAATTCATTGCACTATTCTTTCCTCTTTGAGAATATTAAAAATTTCCCTGATAAAAAGGTTTTTAAAACTCTGAAATATGTAAATATAGATTCCTCATGGTCCCTTCTTATTCTATTTTTGGGCTAGTGAGCACTTTACTCATAATATAACATTTCATAAACACCCACTGGAAAATATTTAATGGCTCATGAAAAAAGTGTAATAGAGGATGAAATATCATTTAAATTATTACCTTGACCTTTTTCTATATTATCTCCTTTTGCTTCATCTTCTTTAATGGGGGGACTTATTCTAGAGGTCCTGCTTTGCCCCTGGACCATTTCTGCCAGCAATTCTTCTTGAGAAGTTCGAGTTCTGGGAGCAACTGGAAGCGTCTGTTTCTGCGAGACTTTTATATAAAAAGCAAAAAAGATGGAAATGCAAATGTAGTAATACATCAAACTCAACAGTCATCCTATATAATAAAGAGGTAATATGCAAATTGACCCTCACACTCTTACAAGATGACTGCCTATGACCAGGCCAGCAGGGGGGTTAATGAGGGACGACCAAACACTGAACAAGCAGGCTGTGTGGGACGACCAGGCCGGCAGTGGGGTTAGTGAGGGATGACCAAACGCCTGAACAACAGGCTGCATGGGGTGACCAGGCCGGCGGGGGGTGAGGCAGTTGGGGGCGACCAGGCTGGCGGGGGAGGGGGGAGGCGGGGGCAGTTGGGGGTGATTAGGCCGGCAGGAGAGCAGTGAGGGGCCACTAGACCAGCGGGGGGGGGGGGGGGGTAGTGAGGGGCGACCAGGCCAGCAAAGGGGGGCAGTTGGGGGCGACCAGGCCAGCAGGGGAAGCAGTAGTGACCAGGCAGGCGGGGGGTGGGGGGCAGTTAGGAGCAACCAGGCTGGCAGGGAGAGGGCAGTGGAGGAAGACCTGGCTGGCAGCGGGGGGCAGTTAGGGGCAATCAGGCCTGTACACAGAGGCAGTGAGGGGCAATCAGGCCAGTGGGAGGGTGGGGGGCAGTTAGGGGTGACCAGGCAGGCAGGTAAGCGATTAGGAGCCAGCAGTCCAGGATTGTGAGAGGGATGTCTGACTGCCGGTTTAGGCCCGATCCCCCAAGGGGTCCCAGATTGGAGAAGGTACAGGCTGGGCTGAGGGGGAACACCGCCCCTCCCCCCACCACCACCATGCATGAAATTCGTGCACCAGGCCTCTAGTATTAAACATAAATGCTCCTTTATTTTAGAACATGAGGAGCTTTAAACAGTTCATAGATATCACCTCATTTTTTTCTTACAATATTCTCAAGGGATAAGATAACTTGACTTACAATAACTCTATGTGCTCTATATGTATAAACAGCATCTATACATTTTAAACCACATGCCATATATACATTGAAGCACATATATATTCATTTTAACCAAATGCAATTTAGGTTCTACTTCATGATCCCACTAACCACCTCAAATTGTAATTTAGATAAACTAGGTAAATAAAGAATTTCAATGCTATTTCTCAAGAAAAACAAAACAAAACTTGGGCAATCTCCAACTATTATAAAAGCAAAAAATTTCAAGTTCACAAATGAGTAAAATTCTCTACACTTATCACTTTAAACAATATTGTGACAAAATGGGAATGTAAATAAAAGAATTGTTCAGTTTGCCTGAGAATCCTTATCCTATATGCCAAAACCTGCTCAATTTCATGTTTAGAGGTTAAATGAGGAGAAGCAGGGAGACAGATGACTATCAGGATCAAAAGTAAGCTTATAGTTTCCTTCACTCTAGGAAGGGGTAGCAAAAAGAAATATGAAAAAGCAGAACAGCTCTAAAAGAACAATCATCAAATAGGCAGCAAAAATAAAATTTAAAGTGAGTAATCATTACAACTTATTAATGAAATTTCACACCCAGCTCTAGCATATGGGACACAGAGTACAGAATTTAATGACATGACATCCATGATATGGTTTGCATTTCAGAATGAGCTTTTTTTTTGTATGATCAGATTATAGCTGCCTCATCTCCTGTAATAATTTATATTATCTATTTCACACACACTGGAAAGACATGACAGTTGCTCAAAGAAATAAATTCCACTGACAATTGGGAAAGTTTCTCAAACTGGCCTAATCTCCTTTTAAAACCATTCTTCTGAACCGCACCTTGGTCTTGACATAGGGTAGGGTTCTTTATTTCACCACAACTTGGTGATCATCATTTCTAGCTTACTCAAGAATTATAGAAATCTTACTTAATGAAAACATAATTCATTTAAATTACCTGTAGAATAGTTAGTTGTTTTTGTTACAGATTCTTGAGCTTCAGATATTGCCTTCAAAATTAGATTCTTATTAGCTTGTTTAGAAGGAGGAAGTGAGGGTCTAAAAAAGTTAACAAAACATTTTAATTATAGATTTGAATTCTTTATGTGCTAGCCATTATGCCTTTACTACAGCCTTAAGTGTTTTTTTTTTACATCCTTATCTGAGGATATGTTTTTACTGATTTGAGAGAGAGAAGAAGGGTTAAAGGGAGGGGGAAGAGAAAGATCAATCTGTTGCCTCCCACACGCACCCTAACTGGGGATCGAACCCACAACCTAGATATGTGCCCTGACTAGTAATCAAAGCCATAACATTTTTAGTGTACAGGACGATCCACCGGCCCAGGACCTTCTCTTAGGTTTTGAACTGGCTGTAGTTTTTAGAAAATGCCAACTAGACTGAAACCTTGTAACTATTTAAAATAATGAATCTGATCAACTTTCCCACCCATATTAGTTTTTGATATTCTCAGCAATTTCTCCAATTTTAAGCAGTTTTCTTTTCATTAATATGGTTTATTCAAAAACCAACAGAAAAGTCTTATATGCTATTAAATTTTTATTTTTAGGCTATCCTCTTCAAGAAACACAGAAGGCGCCGCCAAGCAATTCAAGATTAAGTTACAGTCATATTCAGGTACCTCCGTTCGGGCTTTGCAGGCACTGACACACTGCTGGAGATGCTTCCTGTACGGGACCCACAATCATCATCTTCCTCCTCCTCTTCTCCATCGTGATTAAACTTTTTTACTTTAACAACTGAACTTACCACAGGCAACTTTCTCTTTCGAAAGTTTTCTTCCTGTAATCAGATAAATTCATGCTTACCTAGTCTCAGAAAATAACAAAGTTCTAACAAAGAATTTTTTCTTTTTAAGAAAAAGCCAATCATATTAATAATTCATGGGCTATTTCCTGGTTTCTTATAAAAATATGAATATTATCCCTCTAATAGCCAACCTTTAACAAAAACAACTAGTGCTTTACATTCATTTATAAGAGCAGCAAATAGCACTGTTGAGGAAACTAACAAAATAGTTACTTCTTTACCAGTAAATGCCATGAAAAATCTAAAATTGACCTAAAATCCCACCAAAATTATAAGTTATTGTTAAAACTATCTCACATGTTGGCATCCCAAGAGAGTAAACAAGGTGTAATATACACCTGTAGAAGTCAGTCATGGAGAAGAAAATCTGATTGGTATAATATGTTGAGCATACAGAAATCAGCTTAAAATAAACTTGCAATATGTATTTAGTTATTTCACATACTATTTAGTATAAAGAACTGCCAATTTTCAGCCTAACAAGGCAAGATTCGCAAGTACACACAAACCTCAATACTCATTTTTTCTGCGTTGTTTCTGAAGAAAGGACTGTAAGTCTCTTCTAAGCTGTTAAGCACTTCTGGTTCACACAAACGTCCTGTTTCATATACCCGGCTGTTCTGTACATCGAGTTGCTTGGCAGCATGAATACTGTTTTGCTGCTGTTGAAATTGCAACCTGTTTAAATGAACACCACCATCTGCAGTTCGACTTGCAGGTGGTCGATAAATTTCAATAGAAGGGCGAGAAGAACCGTATGTGAGTGTCACTGTGGGTTTTTTCTGAGATAGGGGATTCTCCTGCACAAAATTGAGGTCTTCATCAATGAGGTCATCTGGTTCCGGCTTAATATCAATCACATCTTCAGAGGGTGCTGGCTCCCTCAGAGGTTTCACTGTTGACATTAATCGGGTTGCAGCTCCATCATCATAACTCTGCCTATTAAACACACACTCAAACATATTACAACCAATTTAGAGGAATATGATCAAATAGTCAAAGAATATTTAAATTGTAATGTGGTCCATTAAAAACTACTTTGAAATGGCTTTTTTGTTTTAAACTTTGATTTACTATATTTCAGATAATCATACTTTGGTCTCATCCACTCTTCATTTAAAAAATTGCTCATGACCACCTACCTCACTATTTCCAAAATTTTCTGAAAGGAGCAATTCAAAGATATGGAAACTAATGTAAATGTCACATATACCGCCATCTGTCCACAGGTGGTCTACACAGAACTCTTACCTGACATTAGTGGCTTTCTGCTCCTGTGAACTTGAAGAAACTCTGGAATCTCTTTTCTCAGGTCTGGTGCTAGAAACTGCAAGGGGTGGCACTGCAGCTTCGTGCCTTCTCTCATCGCCCCTACTGAAGCTGCTCTTGTTGGAAGGCACGTTACTATCGAATATGTTGGTATCAGAAGACTTTAGACTAGAGGGGTCTGGAAAGGAAAACATAATCCTTTTATACTATTTTATCACTTTGATCCTTCCCCTTGTCCATCACCAATTTAAAAGTTATACATGTTCACAACATTTTTAATGGCTCAAGATTATTCCACACATAGTAATATCGTAATTTACTATTACTGAACTTTTAACTAATTTTCAATTATAAAATATTTAAATGTCCTTGAAACTGAACTGTTGCATACTTCTATAATTACTTCCTTAGGATAAACTGCATAGTTCCCTTCCCTTATTTAAATTATCTTTGAATTATATTAAATGTATTGCTCTTAAATTCGTAACAATATGTGCTTCCTAAAAATGTTCAAATGAACTGTTTCCAAATTTATGTGTTCTTTCCTCAAAGCAGTTTAAATGGCTTTAGAAAGAAAGCAATCATATGCTATAGCAAATCCCCCAAAAAGCCCATTTTTATGAATCTTACCTGTTGTAACAGAACGAAGTTTATCTAATACACCATGAAGCCTAAAAGAAAAAAACAAAAACAAATTTAAGTTTCCTTTAATCAAGAAAGATTTCAACTGCCACTCTAAATTTGATGACATTATGGAGTCAATCTTCAGATAAATATTGATAAATGATACTAAATGGTATTTAATGGATAAATGGTATTAAGTTTCACATTTTAAAAAGGCTTTACATGAATACTACAAGAGCCAATTAAAAATCATTTTTTTCATCACTATTTTCAACATCCAACCTCTGCAAAAATAAGTGCCAGAATATGACCTGAGCACACAGTCTTATCTAAAAGGATGCATTTTGTTTCCTAAGGACTAAAGATGCAATGTAACTGACGGTAAAAGATAAAATATCACACACATGTATTACAGCTTACTATTACAATTGTTTAGGCATTATTTAAATTATTTTTATCTACTCATATGGTTTTTGGGGAAAAACTTAATTCTGAGGTAAGAAAACTTAATCTCAAAATATATTATCACATTTCACTGTAACTGTTATTTACAAAACGAATGATGTAAACAAGCACAGACCATAACCCTGCTTATAATATTAGCTACTTTATTTTAGTAGTTATGTACAAGGCAAATTTGCCTTACAATCCTTCCAAGAGGCCATGCCTCCTGAAACACCAGAAATAGCTCAGTATGTTTCACCCAGAACCCAGTCTTACGCCACTGTTGCCTAGGACACAAGTACAGCAGGTCTCCAAAGGATAATTTGGAACTGTTGTCAATGAACCACTTAACTTAGGAAAGCAAAGTGCCAAATGATAGACACTATCACTTCCGTCAGTACATGTTAAAGAACTGAACTTACGGCAAGGTGAAAAAGTTGAATTAATTTGATTTTAAATTCAAATTCAATTAGCAGTATGTTTATGTAAGAAATTTGTCTAACACATTCCATCAAGTTATCTGAGAAATAATCCACTAGGTCAATCTCCTATATTAATTTTAGAGGGACTCAAAACTAAAGTGATCCAAAGGTTAAACCAGAAGTCAGGTCATAAAAATGTACATGAAACAAGTACCTGGACTGCTGAAGACTTTAAATAAACCACTCACAACAATGGTAATTTCCCCAGGCAAAACACCTTGATCTTTTTTGGGAGATAGGGAGGGTACATTTTGGGGACAAACTGTAAACAAGTGGATTAGGTCACATACACTATGTACCAAAACATTCGAGAATCAACCACTGTACTCCATGTTCTTCAAAACTGTAATACAAACTAGAGAATTCTGTGTGGAATTTCAAGAAAGTTTCAAAAGAGTTGTAAAGCATTCATTTACCTGCTGGGGCAAAATCACCTTCAAGACAAACTTTTGGTTTAAAGGCAGAAAGTTAACCAGCTTCTTCATATTCCTCCTTAGTGCCTCCTATTTCCCGTCCCAGTCTCTTGCCTTTCAAATTAAGCAGGCCATTCCGCTCACTCACTTTCTGCTCCATCATCCACTTGTGCTGTAACTGGTGGTCTCCAGTGTGAGGAGCCCTATGAGTACTTCCTGCTCCATTCTCATCCACATCATCACTCTGTCTACCTCAAACCTGGTACCAGAACCTGACTTCTTAAATTTAATCTTATGCTTCTAGTCAGTAGTTTTAACTAAAGGCTTATGTGGTTTGAAAAAGGACATTGAAGATTATAATATTGACTTATATTTGAACACCAAGTTGCCTATCTTAAAATTCCAAACTTCAAAAAGTTCTAAACTTTTAAAAAATTTGAAATTCTGTCAAAATCCTTGCCCCCTCAGAATTAACTCAGAGAAAGCAATTTAGGAAGTCAACCCAGTCCAAAAGAACACCTGCAGCTGGTTTAGGCTAGATGAAAGGAATGATAAGATGTAGACATTTACAAGAGAAACACAGTAACTACAGTTAACATATACTAAGTACTTGCTACCGGCCGGACACAGCTGTGAGCACATTACATGTGTTAGCTCACTTAACGCTCTCACAAGGGCCCTATAAAGGTGGTTTACTATTCACATTTTACAAACGGAGAAACCAAGGCAAGAGGCAGATCAGGATTCCACCTTGGCAGTCTGGCTCCAGAGGCTGTGCTCAGTGCTCACAACCTGCCTCTCCACGCTGAATCGGACTCTCCTGTCAGGAGCCTCTTTTCAGAGAGAACACCTACTCTGACTTGTGCCAAACTTTGCTCTAAGGGGTAAATATTCAGAAACATACCATACGGTGAATCGAATTGTGTTGTTCCCTAGAAACAGGGACAGGTCCTCTGTCATTTGGTCCTGACTTTTCTTGTTGGCCACCATCACCATAATGTAATCAGGAAGTTCTTCATCTATTTAAAAGGAAAAGTATATAAAAACTTTTTTTATGTTTCCCTCTATTTAAAGTTGACGTGCTTGAAAATATAGATGTAGCTCTAAGATTTAATATTTCAGCTCTACAGGAATTATGTTTAAAAAAAGGTATAGCTTTTTTTCTCTTCATTCTATAGGTATTTCAATTACTAGAAGGATGAGATTTGGAATAATGAATACTTACAAAAGTAGGTATTTTAAATTACAAACTTGAGAGTACATACATATCCATCATCGTTTTAAAAATGCTAATTTCAGAGAAGTTTCCAGAAAGCATATGGACATCCACCAAACTGAGTTTTGTTTAGTGTCTGTTTCAAAATGACACTCATTTCTCAAGAGAACACCTTTATCCTTCGTAAAGTCAGGTTTCAATTACTCAGGGTAACAACCATGCAGCAACATCAAATAAACTAAAACCACCAAAAAACCCTGTATCATTGTAAAATTCCATCTTAAGATTAAATAATTTCAACTCATTGTTTTATACTAATACCCTCCTACACAGTGATTATGAGGGTGAGATCAAGAACCAAATCAACAAAAACAAAAACCACCATAATGAGAAGGTATGGAAGCAAGTCATTCATCAGGAACTCTAATCCCTACCAAAAATAAAAAAATAAAAAAATTATTTAATGTACCTTAAATAGTCATAATATTTCTATGTAGGCAGAAAGGTTCCTTTCAGAAGTACTATCAGACATTTGTTAAAAGGAGAAATATAAAAAATCCAGTTCAAGAAAAGCACAACTATATTGAGAAAGCCCAATCTACAAATGGAGCGAAATCAGGTTTGTTGGAATCATACATCTGAGGAGATACAAGGACAAGTAGCCAGTCACTTGTTATTTTCTTTGTAGAGTAACAAAAGGCCCCCACTGCTTCCTCAAAATTTTAGTAAATCTCCCTGG
Organism: Cnephaeus nilssonii; assembly: GCF_951640355.1. Taxonomy (NCBI): domain Eukaryota; kingdom Metazoa; phylum Chordata; class Mammalia; order Chiroptera; family Vespertilionidae; genus Cnephaeus; species Cnephaeus nilssonii. The sequence continues at coordinate 98,139,550 of NC_137075.1, read as the reverse complement.
TAGCTTATTTATACGAAGTGTACCTACTATGTGCTGCCACTGGTAACCCAGGAAAGGTAAAGAAATGGAATGCTTTGGCAGTTTGTTTCTCTCCCTCATGTCGGTGATGAAAACGAGTAGACTGCTTTCTGTCACAATATGACATTACATTTTCTAAAATTTTATAGAAATGTAATCAATAGTTGCCTGGGAGAGTACCGGGTATGAGCAGGGAAATGTGGAGGGAGGGATACAGAGCTGCCCCAAGAACTTTTGGGAGTGATGGATATGCTCATTCGCTTGATTATGGTGCACATAGGCTACGACTTACCCAACTGTACATATGCTCAGTTTAATGTATAGCAACTATATCTCAACATAACTATTAGAAATTTATAGTTTTCTTAGATACAAATGGAAAGAATCTAATGAAAAATTAATGTTCATATTTTTACAGAATTTCACAAGTTCATTTGAAATCTACATACTGAATAAAAAACTAAAAATGCTGAATGTTTCTGTAAGCTCATATCTTTAAAATGTGAATGAAATACTGTTCTAATAGTTGTGATCTCACTGAAGTGCTCCATTTTAAACAAAGGAGACCTTATCGTTCTTAACCAAAAGGGCTGTTCACCTTTGTATCCTGCTCAATGTCTTGAAAATTGGTAGTCAAATGTTTATTTTTTAAAGAACTTTTTATTTTTAAATGGTAATTGCCCATTTACAACCTCATGATTAGACATTTATGTAACTTACGAGTGATCACTCCAATAAATTTAGTACCTATCTGACACCATAGTTATCATAATATTGACTATATTCCCTAAGCTGTGTGTGACACCCCCATGACTATTCTGTCAAATATTTATTAGATAGTTTTAATAACCTAAGAGGTTTCAAGAACTTTCTCTAGCAAAAAGAAAGGGATTCTAAAGTCACCCATTTCAGAAGGATAATGATGCACAAACAATTTGGTAGCTAATTGTAAACAAATAATGCACTTTTATCTCAAATAGAATCTCATGGTGAACAGTTTACCCACTTCATCAACACTTATGAAAAAAATCAGGTTCTCGGTAGGCCACTGAGACAAAACAAATATGAAGTCTCTAGCCTCAAAGAAACTTCCCGTCAAGCAGAAACAAATTGAGAAGCTGTATTATGTTAATTGCCAAGTCAGATTTATTTCAGTGGAGTTGTAGTGGAGTATTTCTTTATTTGTAAAAGGAGTAATACTACCTGCCATCCCATTCCAGCATGTTTAAAAGAAATGGAGCTATATAAATACACTAGAGGCCCGGTGCATGAAATTTGTGCAAGGGGGGGCAGGGCGGGGGGCGCAGCTTCAGCCCGGCCTACAGCCTCTCTCAATATGGGTCCCCTCGGGGGATGTCCGACTGCAGGTTTAGGCCCTATCCCACTGTGGAATTGGGCCTAAACCAGCAGTCGAACATTCCTCACGCAATCCAGGACCACTGGCCCCAACCACTTGCCTGTCGACCTCATCGCCTTTAACTGCTCACCTGCCTGCCTCATTGCCCCTAACCACTCTGCCTGCCTGCCTCATCGCCCCTAACTGCTCGCCTGCCTGCCTCATCGCCCCTAACGGCCTCTGACTTGGCCCCCGACGCTGCGGCTTCATCCGGAAGGACATCCGGAAGGTCGTTCAGCTGTCCAGTCTAATTAGCATATTACACTTTTATTATTACATTTTGAAAGCTATAAATAAAATATATGGTATTTTTACAATTACATTTCATACTGAACTTTGCCCAAGCTTGTGAGGTTTTTAATAGGCTCAAAATTCTTGGTTTGAGACTTTTCATAAATGATAGGAATCACCAATAAGACTGAATTAACATGCCTGTGTTTTCATATACTAGAATTAAGAAAGTTCTCAGGCCCTGGATGGGTAGCTGGGGAGCTAGTTGGTTAGAGCGTCATCCAATACACCAAGCTTTCAGGTTTGATCACAGGTCAGGGCACATACAAGAACTACCAAGGAATGCATAGGTGAGTAGAACAATGGGTCAATATTTCTTTCTCTCTCTTGCTCCCGCTCCCTCTCTCTCAACAATCAATAAATTTAATTTTTAAAAAAGTTCTCAATGTACGTTTTTTGTGGTATTCTTTTTAACCCAAAACATGTTCCTGGCATATAACTGGCATCCATCAATTGATGAATGAATAAAATAAATAAATAAATCCTGGTTCAGTTTCATCTTTAACCTTTAAGCCTCATTTTTTTATCTGTTAAAGTCCCAACAACAGGTAATTTATGAAATGTGCCCAGCATGTAGTAAATTAGCAATCCTCCAACAATAAATCCACTTACATTAACAGATATTTTTATTTTTAAAAATTCCAAAACAAAAAAATTAGTACAAAAATATAAAATAAGTTATATTTTTATTACTCTTTAACATATGGTTTAAAAGACAGCTGGATTCTAATTTCTGTTTCTGCATTTCACCTGTTGTAATATGCTGTTATAATTGAAGAATGTGAAGAAAATTTGGTCTTTCACATGTGTAGTTTGAAAAACAGGTATTTTAATAGCCTTTGCAGATAATGTGATTATTTTGTGATACTACACCAAAATTCAACAAGTGATAGTTTCTTAAGTGTTAGTAGCAATATGGAAACAAAAACTGTATCAATAACCTTTTTTTTGTATTGTTACATGAAAATACATTAATCCATGCTAGCCTTTTTTAAAAAAAAATATTTTTACTGATTTTCAGAGGAAGAGGGACAAAAAGATAGAAACATCAATGAGGAGAGAGAACATCAATCCGCTGCCTCCAGCATGCCCTGCCCCGCCCCCCAAACCAACTTTTGTTTTGTCGCAAAATCTATCAGTTCTTTTCCTCTGCTCACTTTCAAGAAAATGTCTGGCAACTACCCAGGTGTATGTAACTAGCTTGTCAGTCCTTATAATTTAAAAATGATGTTCCATGAAAAAGGTGGCTAGTTCAGTTCTCAACTCAATTACACAAATCCTTTTTCTTAAAAGACAACCCATCATGCTTCAATATACGCCAGAAAAACTTTATACGTTTGTACAGAACTTTATAAGCATATATTTATAAGTATTTCCTTCTTCCTCACTGCATATTAAATAATGTAATCAAGGGCCAGGACTTAAAAAATATATTTTTACTGCTTCATCAATTACATTCTTAAATGAAAAGGGCTTTTTTAAAAATTGCAAGTAGAGAACTGCAAGTAAAGAATATGATGCTTTCCCCTAAAGTTTGGTGTGAGACCTTGAGTTCTTGATTCAGGGTCAAGTATCGGAAGTTTTACCCACTATTGCTTTTGCACAATCCAAATGTCAGTATTAATATAAAAACAATTTTGACTTCAGACACCCTTGGAGTCTTCCACACCTTGAGAACCACTTTCATAAGTGATAGCTATTATTTGTATAGGAGGCACCAGCTTTGCAGCCAAACAAATCCCAATCTTGCTCAAGTAAGCACTCAAAGCCTCAATTTCCTTGCTTGTACAGTTGGGGATATTACCACTTACCTTCCAGTGTCCTCCTGAGGATTACCATGACCTAATGCATATACATAGAGGTTAAGCACAGTGCCTGGCCCAAAGTAAATGCTCAAATTATAAAAATCACAAAAGAACGAAGAGGATACATTACTGCTAGGAGGTAAAAGCGAGAGGAACAGAAAAAAACAACAACAATAATAAGAGACCTGAAAATAAAAGTCACTGAACCATGGCAGAGGCAAATGCCAGAAAGCATCCAGCATCCCAAATGCAAAATAATTGTGAAAAATTAAGATCAAGAAAAGCAAACCAAAATAGGAAAAACAATAAAAATACGACAATGCCTCAACAGAGGAAGCTAAACAATTTCAAAACACCACAGAAGAGGGTTAAAACACACACACACACACACAAGGTTGTATATAGAGCTTTCAATTAAAAATAAAACGGTAAGGAAAAGAAGTAACCAGGGATTGTCAGATTTTGATAGCAGAAAAGGGTTTCTTCAAAGTCAAAAAAAGTACGCTGGGGAAAATGCACTCACTAAAACTCAATTAGCTGCAAATTCTAAATTGCATTAGGCTAACAAAAGCAACATAACTTACCAACATAAGCTCCTAATTCTTGCAATTTCCCCTTAATGGCACTCTGAGAAGGGGGGGAAAAAAGACAAACGTACGTGAGAGAACGGCGGCCCTAGGAAAACCGACTTGCAACGCAGACGCAACGGTGCGGGTGCACGCACCGCCAGCCCTCCTGGGCGCCCGGGGGAGGCGGGAGGCGCCGGGGCCCCCGACCCCCTGTCGTGGCCGCCTCCCACGTCCCCCCGACCCCCTTCTCCGCCCCCTCCCCCTCCCCCGCGATCCCTCTAGCAACCACCCGAGAGAGGCTCCCAGTGCGGCGGAACACGGCTCGCACCGGCCACCTCCGCCTCCTTCCGCTTCCCCGCAGATACTTTTTCGGCCGCGGCACGTCGGCCCGCCGCCGCTCTCCCGAGGCCGAGTCAGCCCCCAGGCCCCAGGAGGCGCCGCCAGCCGGCGACCAGGCCGCGGCGTCCAGGCCGGGCCCACCACCCCGTTACTCCTGACAACCGCGCGCCCGCCGAGGCCCGGCTTCCCGCCCCCGCCGCCCCCCGCGGGCCTCACCCGGATCTTGCGGCTGATCTCGGTGCCAATCTCCATGGCTCCGCGGCGGGCGGCGGGCTCAGCACGGCGTGGCGCTTCGCTTAGCCAGAGCCCGGAGCCGGCTCCAGCACGCAGCCCCCGGGCCACAGCCACCGCCGCTTCGGGCTGCGCGGTCTGCGTGACCCGCCCACACCGTCCCAGCGCCCGGAGCGAGCCGGGTGGAGCGCGCCTGCGCCTGCGTATGCGCCTGCGCACACCTGGGCCCACCGCACCTGCGCTCTGGCGCCCTCTGCTGGAGGCAGGGAGAGCAGGGGCTTGCGCATGGCCTGGGATTCTCTTCCTCTTTAGGCACCTGCAGAGCTGGCGGGTCGTTCGTCCCTGTTCTCGCCCCTAGTTATTAATTTTACTCTCCTCTGGAAAATACGTATGAGTTAAATATGCAGCGAGAAAAATCTCTGGCTTTGATGGGATATCCGAATTCGAGTCCAGCCTTCACTTACTGGTAGTATGATATTGGTTTAGATATTTAAACTTTAAAACATTTTTTTTCAATTACAGTTTACAGTCAACATTATTTTGTATTAGTTTCAGGTGTACAGAATAGTGGTTAAACGATCATATGGTTTACAAAGTGGTCCCCCAATAGATATCTAAACTCTTGAGTCCTGGTTTTCTACTGCCTCCTTGCGGTTGCATTATAATTACACTTGGAGGGAAAATGGAATATCCAGTAGCAACAGGGCTAGAACATCAAACATAGTCCTGTGTTTGACTCCACAACTACCCTGAGTGGGGTAGAGGGTAGCTACAACCAAGTCACAGGTGCTGCCCACCCTCAAGGGAGGAGATTGATTATACCCGGTGTGAACAGCAGGAGTAGAAATCCTGAGGCCACCTAGGGCCTGTCTGCCATGTGGCCCTTCATCTCATATACCTTTTTTTCCCCCTTCTGAATTCCTTTAACGTCTATTTGGGAGCTGCTACTAGGACAAAATATACTCTGTAATGTTTATTTTATTTGTGGGTGTGTTCTAACAAAATTATAAATTCCTTGTAGGTCTGTATTTCTCCAAAGTGTCTTTCAGAATGCTAAACACATAGTAAGCATTTATTGAATATTGTAGGATAAAAGAAATTAATGACTAAATTATGGATAAATTCAGTGATCATGTCTTCATTCAACATTGATGAGAGGCAGTGGAGCAGAGTGACTGAGAACAGGGACACCAGAGCCAGGCTGTCTAGGTTGAATCCCAGCTCCCCTACGCCCTGTGAGGCCTTAGGCACGTTGTTTATTTCTCTGTGCCTCAGTTTATTCACCTATGACAGAAGTACGACACCAGTTTCTCCTTCGTTGGGGTTATTATAAGGATGAAATGTTAATATTTTGGAAACATTTCAAACTGTGCTTGACGCATAGCAGCACTACGTTTGTTGATTAAAAATTAAATGCCTGCCCTGAGCCAGATACTGTGCTAGAAGCCCGAGCACAAAGATGAGCAAGACTACATTCATGACACAATCCAAAGACAGTACAGCCCAGCCGGTGTTGCTCAGAGGCTGAGTGTTGACCCATAAACCAAGAGGTCACCAATTCTACTCCGAACATGCCTGCAACCAATCAATGTTTCTCTCTCATCAATGTTTCTATCTCTTTCCTTTTCTCTTTCTCTAAAATCAATTTTTGAAAAAGACAGGTACATTGTTTCTATTTGTTTATCCACCATTTCAGAACTAAGAACAAAAAAAACACATGTTTTTCCATGCCTAGGTACAAAATTCTTAACCAATATTTAGATAATATTGAAAGAACGTGTTCAAATAAAAGAGATTTTCATTAAAATGTGTTCAAAATAAACTGATAAACAAAATAGATCCAGAGACATAGAAGCATGGATTAGAAGACTCTCAGAGGGAAGGCTGGGGAGGAGGGGGAGAGATTAATTTGGGAATTTATATGCATATATGCATAGCCAGGACACAGACAATAGTGTGGTGAAGGCCTGGGAGGGGCAGGTGTGAGGAGGAGGGGGTCAATGGGGGGAAAAAAGGGGGACATCTGTAATACCTTCAACAATAAAGATAAATTTAAAAAATAAAATGTAGCCCGGCCGGCGTGGCTCAGTGGTTGAGTGTTGACCTATGAACCAGGAGGTCTCCATTCCATTCCTGATCAGGGCACATGCCCAGGTTTCGGGCTCGATCCCCAGTGGGGGGCATGCAGGAAGCAGCTGTTCCAAGATTCTCTCTCATCATTGATGTTTCTCTCTCTCCCTTCCTCTCTGATATCGATAAAGACATATATTTATTAAAAAAATAAAAATAATACAAAATAAAATGTATTTGGAATGGGGGAATTTGTATTAAAATGTATTCAAGAAAGAGTTAGCTTTGGATACAATCCATTTAAAACTACTGGGAAAGGGACCTGCAGGCTGCTAAAGAACTCACATATTCAGATCTCAGGAGTTACGTGTCTGGATCACAGAGGAGCAGCTGGTGGTCAGGTGCGTCTTCAGAAGCTGCAGCTTCACAACAGTATCTCATCAAGAGGAAGATGATCATGATGGTGTCCTGAGAGAAGCCATTAAAGGGGTCTTCGGCCTGAAAAAGACTAAGCTGAACCATGGGAATTCTTTTCCAACATGGAAGGGCGCTCGGGTTCAGGAGGAAGGACATATTTTGCTCGGGGGATAGAGTGAAGACTAGATTGCAACAAACCACAATGCCGTCTAGGAGAGCTCTGGCTGTCTTCCAAGAGAGATGACTGAAAAGAAAGAGCATAGGTTCTGAAGACATCGACGCCTGAGTGCTACTCCCCGCTCCATGGAGCCTGTGTCCTCTAACACGGGCCCCTGGCACCTCCAGCCTCCTCTCAGGCAGCATTCCCGCTGGAGGTCGCACATCCTCTGGAAGAATGCGTTGGGCGTGGCTCCTTCAGCCTGGAATGCTTTTCTCTTATTTTCTTTGGATGCTTAGGGAACTTGTATTTGTCCTTCCAGACTCAGCTAGAAGCTGATCTCGGTGTTAAGCCAGGCGTTTCCACTCCACGTAGAATATATACCCACTAGTGAATATACTAGTAACTCAGCTAGAGTTAGAGATTCACCTGTTTCTCCCATGGTGCGTCTTTGAGGACCAGGCTATGTATCTGATTTGCCTTTCTCTTTGCAGCATCTGTATTCCAATAAATATGGGGTAAATGGACAAGTCTTTCTTTTTTTAAAAAAAAATTATTATTGATTTCAGAGAGGAAGGAAGAGAGAGATAGAAACATCAATGATGAGAGACAATCATTGACTGGCTGCCTCCTGCAAGCCCCCCACTGGGGATCAAGCCCACAACCTGGGAATCGACTGGGATCAAACCTGGGACCTTTCAGTTCACAGGTCGACGCTCTATCCACTGAGCCAAACCGGCTAGGGCTGGACAAGTCTTTCCAATAGTGGGAATCACATGGCATGTCTGCCCTTGGATGAGAAACCCTAAGTGCTGGGAATTACACTCATAGTAATCAGTTATGCTACTGAGTCCGACAGACTTTTCTCCATTTTCATGTCCATTTGAGTAAATATATTGCCAACACCATTATTCCTCTGTTGTCTGGGGGGAATTTGGCCTCTAAATTCTCACTCTTTTGCAGCTGAAAAAGTGCTGTACTGTACCTGAGGTGGTGTTGCGTGTGGTAGGCAGAGCACCTGGTGAGGGTTCAGAGACCAAAGGAGATTTCACCTTTCTGGCTCTGGCTCCCACTGCTCCCTGCACCCAGGCATCATTATCTCCATAGGGCCGGACAGTCACTCAATTTAGATTCTTGCAGAGGATGGTAACTTATATAGGGAGCTACAGTGGATACTCACCAAGCTGTCAAAGCAGATTAATTTCTTTTTTTTTTAATTTTTAAAATATATTTTATTGATTTTTTACAGAGAGGAAGGGAGAGGGATAGAGAGTTAGAAACATCGATGAGAGAGAAACATCGATCAGCTGCCTCCTGCACACCCCCTACTGGGGATGTGTCCGCAACCAAGGTACATGCCCTTGACCGGAATCAAACCTGGGACCTTTCAGCCTGCAGGCCGATGCTCTATCCACTGAGCCAAACCGGTTAGGGCAAAGCAGATTAATTTCTTAACTCCCAAAAAATTGTAGTCACTGCACCACGAAAATCACAATTTCCTTCCGTGTAATGGAGCATCTTTTCAGTACAGAACTTTCTTTGGTAAATTTTAATTTATGTATTTTAACAAGAATTGCCTTCAGAAGAAAAAAGTATTTATAATATGCCACTTTCCAGGTAGCAAGAGGAGAAAAGATACAGATATGCAATTGCTTACTTATTTACAGAATCTCTCTAGATGGATACATGGGATTAGGGTAACCCTGGTTACCCCCAGGAGGAGAGGGAGGTGTCTAGCAGGCAGGGTGGGAAGACTTTCCACTTACATCCTTTTGTACCTTCAGGGCTGAACCATATAAGTTACTTCATTTCCTTCACAATCATAAGCCAATAATAATTCCGTGTGTAACACTTGGAAGGGGTTGTTCAAGTGGCTTCTCACGGGGCTGTTACTGTCCAATGAACATGGTTGAGGGAAAACAGAGCTTAAGTGCTCGGTCAGCGAACGACACTTGCGGATTATGAGGGAGGAAGTTCAACTCAGTTATCTAACATCCTTGGGTTTTATGATCATTTTCTATTTTTAAAATTCTTTCATTTTCTTCCCGATTCAATTAACACGTTTTTATTTAGTGCCTCCTCTCTGCCCAGCAGTGCCCCAGGAATTTTAGCAGTTATAAAACAAGCCTTCATGAAAGTTTTTTTAAAGTTCTTGCCAAGTGTGGCCATCACTGCGGAATGAGGCGGCTAGATAGCTGTCATGGAAGCAGAGAGCCTTGAATTGAGGCTTGGAGAGAAGCAGAGGGCGTGTGGAAGGGGGGCTGCAGGTGCTCCGGGTCAGGAGAAAGTTTGATGGGGGCACTAGGAAGAGAAATAAGGATGGTTTGAGAGGCTGAGACCGGGTTAGAAAGGCCCTAAAGGGCAGGCAGAAAAGCTGAATTAGCCTGGTGGGGGGGGGGGGGGCGCGGAGAGGGAGGATTGTCTCAAGAGAGAGAGGTAAGCCTGGTATTAGCACGGAAACAAGAGAGAGCTGAGAAACCAGAAGCAAGGAGACCACCCTTGGTAATCCGGATGTCAAATGATGAGGGTTTGGATTAGTATGGGGGAGGGGACGATGAGGCGATGAGGAACGGAGAGGAAAGAAAATTCGTGAGATATTTGCAAGGAGGAACTATTAGGTCTGAATGACAGGTCAGCATCACACAGAATTTCAAATTTTCTAGCTTGGGAGATCAGAAAAGTGGCTAATTTTCACGTCTTTTTTTTTTTCCTTCACACACAAATTGACTCCCTTATAGTGTCCGGTTGAAATATCAATTACGAACAGAAGTGATTTTTTTTTTTTTCCATTAGAAACACATGGCATCTTAGATGCCTTTAGCTCCGTGGCCCAACCTGCATCCTGCCCAGGCTTTGTTCTCCATGGCACTCATCCCTGTACGATGGCGCTCGCCTTGTCTGTACTGGGTATGTGTGGTGTGTATGCGTTTTCTCACCCGCCAGACCACAAGTCCTTTGTGTGCAGGGCCATAACATATATATAGTAGGTACTCAATAAGTGTCTGTGAATTGTTGAAGAAGAAAATGAGATTTAAAAGAGCTGTAACATAAAAAAGCTATCCAGAAACAGCAGTATTTTAGAAAAAGCAAATGTAAGTTAAAATGTACATAAAAGCTTCTCTGCTCCAAACATTCAAGCCACATGCCTAGTAAATATCAAACACCCAACTGTGATGGTGTAAGGGTCACAGTTTTATTCCTTGGCGACTAATTCCTGTAATAATACTCTGTAATAATAAACATTGGCTAGTAGGGTCTAGAATGAAATGAAACACTTAATTTATACTTTACACAAGTTCCTGGATAGTGGTCATTTTATTCCCATCTTATAAAAGAGACTGCACGAAGTCACACCATCTAGCCGGTGTTGGTGCGGGGGTTTGAACCTGGACACTGTGACCCTGGAGTCTGCATCCTTAATAGCTCTAACTTTGTATTGCATATGTATACAGCTTTTTAATTTTTGTTGAGGCTCACAGATTATTTGGGTCGTATCAACCCTTTTTGAGAGAGAGGACTTTCCCACTCAGGACTCGTGTTTTTCCTTATTTATGGGATACATCCTTGGATGGACGAAATAGAGCGTTCAAATGGTTTTCAGAAATGCACCAGAGCAATCGAAAAACTCTAGCAACAATGGCCTTTTACAGACCACCTCATAACCACACTGGAATAAAACCCTGTACCTGGAACAGAACTAAATATCCCCCTTCCCCTCATTTGTATTAAAAGCCCTGCTTTATTTGGAAACTCCTAAAATAAGTGGTCATATGATTAAAAAAAGCAGCGGCGCGCCCCCTCCCCGGCGGCCGGGCGCAGCTGTCCGCGCCTCCCCCGCGCCCCGCCGCCCGCATTCCAACTCTCTGAGGTCACGGCCGCCGCCGCCTCCCCGGATCCGCCCGGCCCAGGGGGAGGGACGCCGGCCCCCGCCGCTCCGCCGCGCTGCCTGCCGCTCCGGCCGCGCGTCCCGAGCCCGTCGATTCGGTCTTCCTGCCTCCCGGGCCCCGCGCGCTTTCTTTGTGCGCCGCTCCTCGCCGGCGGGTCCACCCCCTCCAGGCGGCTCCCCTGGCCTCGGCCGCCGCGGGACTGGCCCCCGGGAATGGTCCGCGGGCCGGGTTTGGGGAGACAGGAAGTGAGGCTCGCGAGCCCCATGAGCGCGCCGCGGGGCGGGCGCGGCTGCGGCGGCCGCGCGGCGGGGCCCCGGGAGGCGGGCCGCTGAGCGGGGCGCGCGGCCCCAAGGATGCGGGAGCCGGAGCAGGTGAGGGCGCGGGGCCCCGGCCGGCGGGCGGAGGGCGGGCGCTGCGGCGGATCGGTGGGGTGTGTCCGCCAGCGGGGACTCCGGAGCGCGCCGGGCAGCCCCGGAGGACGGGTCCCGGCTGCGGACGGCTGGCCGGAGCGTTAACAAAGAGAAGAGTCTTCCTCCTCCAGGTTCTCGGGGGGTCTCCTGGAGTCATTTCCAAAGGGGCTTGCAGGTCTGTTCCGAACTCCTCCCCTGATTGTGGCGGCCCGATCCCGGAGCAGGGGGTTCAGTCTTAGGCATGTCGGTGCCCCTCGGAGTCTGAAGTGCGAACCTTGCCCGGTAGCTTGGCGGAGAAGGGGAGTAGGGCAGGACTGTGTGGCGAGGACTGGTTTTGCTTTTGGAGTCAGGAGTGTTTCCTCTGGAAAAGAGAATTCTTGGGTCTGCAAATTCCGACTTGTGATTTCTGCACATCCTGATTAGAAGTTGTTGGCATGCTGGTCTTATTTTCATTTTTGCTGAGAAAGCCTTATAAGAATAGCGTATGCTCTCAAACATTCAAAACACTCCGTGTGCTCCAAGTGACAACCGCTGTTTGCCTAATAGTTGCCGACAGTTTTTTTTTTTTTAAAGTGTCGGATATGACAGCAATTTTACTCTGAAAATAGTTGTTTGTTTTGTTTCTAGGGCATTTTAGTCTCGTGTATCTACGTGTAAATGGTTGGCCCATGAGAAACAAGTTTGAATGCTATAGATATTACTCTAAAAATATCGTGTACTTTCTTTTTTTTTCCCAATTTTTTTAATTAAGGTATTATATGTGTACATATCTTACCATTGGCCCCCTCCCCCCCATCGTGTACTTTCTTTTAGTGATTATTTTAAAGCATCATTGGTAACATATATATGGTGGGGACCTTATCAGCAAGGCAGGAAAGTACAGGATTCAGAGTTAAAGTGCATTTGAGAAAGTTTGAGAGGGGATGTGAAGAGAAAACATTAAAATGAATTTACAAATATCTCTGTCTTTTGAAAACTTGAGCAGAATATAATATATATTTGTTTTCTTGTTATATAACAGAATGGTTTTGTAGTTTTTTTCCTTCAAAAGCTAATTATGAATTGTTAACTTTAGTAGTTAGGTAATTTATAACTCCAGACCCAACTACCTTTCAAATTATTACATATTATTTTACACCTGAGACTCTCCAAAAAGCATCCTAAATTTCTACTCCTCTACTCATTTATAACTCTATGACATCATTTGGTAGCAAATATTGTACATAAACAAAAGTTAAAATGTGTAAATTAATAAATTTGTGGTTAAGCAAAACATTATTTTAACAGTAGGTTTTATATATATGAGCAAAAAGCAAGCTATTCTTATGGTTAGATCTTGGGGGGGGGAAGGGTGGGAAATGCACCTGATACACACCCCCTCAACTTTTAAGATTACATTAACATCTACCAAAATAAAAAAAGAGAACACATTGCCTTTTCTTTATCCCTGATGCTGTAAAGTATTTCAAATCTCAGGGACAATGGCAAAGTTTTACTCTGCATTTGCTTAATCAGAGCATAAGTTAATAATTACATTGTGTCCTATCTATTGCCTTCAATGTATAGCTCTACTTTGTAATGAAGAGACTACCATATTTGAACGCCCTTAATAAAAATATTCATCTTTCCTCTGCATATATGCAATATCTTGTCCTTCCTGTACACTACTTAATCCTTCTTCAGTTACCATCATTTGTGTATTAAGCTGAAATACATTACCTCATCTCATGAAAGGGTATTTAGTATATGTTAGGTATATACAATCTTTTAAAATTTATACAAACACTACTGGCTCATCAGGAAATTTTCTAGTTTAAAAGTATTAAGGTTCTCATATCTTTCCTTTTTTTTTTTTTAAAAAAAAAGTATTTTTATTGATTTCAGAGAGTAAGGGAGAGAGAGAAACATCAATGATGAGAGAATCATTGATCAGCTGCCTCCTGCACGCCCCCTCCTGGGGATCGCCTGCATGTGCCCTTGACCAGAATCAAACCTGGGACCCCTTCAGTTCGCAGGCGGATGCTCTATCCAGGGGGTAGAGCAAGGTTCTCATTCTTGATTTTTTTACATTTTGCCTGAACTATTTAGTTTATACCTTGACATAACAAAGAGCATTACAAACTGCAGGTGGAGAAGCATATCTTCTTCTTTTTTTAAAAAAATATATTTTATTGATTTTTTACAGAGAGGAAGGGAATGGGATAGAGAGTTAGAAACATCGATGAGAGAAACATCGATCAGCTGCCTCCTGCACACCCCCCACCGGGGATGTGCCTGCAACCTAGGTACATGCCCTTGACCGGAATCGAACCTGGGACCCTTCAGTCCGCAGGCCGACACTCTATCCACTGAGCCAAACCGGCTAGGGCATATCTTCTTATTTTTTAATTTTTATTTATTGATTTTAGAGAGAGAGGAAAGAGAGAGAGAGAGAGAGAGAGAGAGAGAGAGAAACATCAGTTTGTTGTTCCACTTCTTCATTGATTGCTTCTTGTATGTGCCCTGATGGAGGATCACACTGGCACATGGGTGTATCAGGATGCCACTCTAACTGAGCTGCCTGGCCAGGGCGAGATCAGATATTTTTATAATATTTATTTTCTACTTCCCTCCTTACCATAGAAGTATGGTGCTTTTACCTACAAAAGTCACTCAGGAAATGCTGTTAATACAGTGCTCTAGGTAGTTCCTGTTTTTTTCCCCTCTGGCCTTCCTCCTCTATTCCTTGTTTTAAACTTTTCTTTCTTTTTTTGGCTCTCTGAAAATAACCAGAATTCAAAAACCAAAACACAAGCAACACAAACAAAAAGCCAGACAAGATTGGGTCCTTATCAGAGGTACATCCCTGTAGGTAAATATAGATGCTTTTAATCTCCTTAAGGACAGCGACGGCTTAGGATTCGTCTTCGACTTCTCCCGATGGATGCCCACTGCACTGCCCGGGAACCCAGAGACGCAGTGCACTTTTGCGGAACGGAATCACAAAATGTTGGCTGGCAAAGCTTGGTGCCATCCCCCGTGCTGAGGGCCCATCACCTCTGGGGCTGGGACGCAGTCAGGAGAGCGGAAAAGAGGGCTGGGAATGAGGCGCCTGGGCTCGACCCCAGCTCTTTCCATCCTGGGGTGAAGCTGCGAGGCCTGGGTTCCGTGTCCGCCTGCTGAGAGGAGGCTGGGGGCGCACCCCGCCCCTCCGCGCGGTTCCGGACCCAAGTTCTGGGCCACCAGCCACCCCCCGAGCCTTGCTGAGCGATTCACCTTCCTCTGCCCAGACGAAAACGGAGGGTGGGAACTATCCCGGGATTCTGTCCACTCCGCGAGGGGGAAGGACATCCAGCTAATGTAAGAATCCGCGCTTGCCGCTCACGCCCCGTTTGCTTCAGCCCAGGCGTTACCATCCACAGGTGTGATTACAAACGTTGTTGAAGTCGCGTATTTTGGAGTCTCGAGGCTCCAAACCGGGGATCAAACGTTCCCAGCACCTGTGGCGGCTCGAGCTGGGTCCTTTAAAAGTTCCCTCCGGGAGCCGCCGGCCCGGCCCCGCTCTAGCGCGTCCGTCCGGAAAACGCTGCCCCGGGCGGAGGGTTCCGGGGCCGCCGAGGCTGCGCGTTGGCATGGCAACGCCGCCCGCTTTCCCGGGAGGAGCCGGAGCCTGGGCGCTCCGCCGTGTTCTTAGCCACGTGGGCTGGCCGAACCCGGTCCGCCCCTCGTGAAGCCAGATGGCATTGAAGTCCTCGCCCGCCTCTTCTGGGCCGGGCTCCGCAGAGCAGCCGGGGCCGCGTGCAGGCTCCTGGAGGTGATCTGATAACAAGCGAATGTAGGGTCTTTTATGATTTGTTTACAAAGCAATCAACTTGGTGACGTCACGATGTGGAAACCAGAAAGGCTTCTCCAAATGCTTGTTAAGCGCTTCACCTCCTTTGAACTGACAGCTGCCCTAGGTTAAAGGGGATTATTCCTCTCATTTGGGTTCAGGGTTAATTTGCCTTTGGGGACTGAGGCTTGGGCGTAGCTCTTTTGGAGGTGTTTTGTAGTTAACTCACCTAAAGACTAAAGACCCTCATGTGTGGAGTATTGGGGAGCCAAAAAAGTTAACTGTGAAAAACAACAACACACATCCACCTTATCTAAAATAGAAACGGAACCACTAATGCTAGCTACTCCATTTGGGTTGATAGTACTGCCAGCCAACTATCTCATTTAATCCTGAAGCAGCCGCAGGTGGTTGTCACTCTTTGTAGGAGTGAGTGAGGGGTGGAGTCTGACCCAGGCGCTGACACAGCTCTGATGTCAACTCCCCCACTGCCTCCCCAACCCTGCTAACGCCTTCCTTTCCCAAAGGAGAGAGGAAGCTTATTCTTTGCATATAGCTTTATTGATGTTGATTTTAAAAAGCAAAGTCCAGAGTTGCCATTGCCCGTGTAACCAGTGTGTTCCTTTCCTCAGCGCTGGCGTGGATGCCCCCTTCGCCTGGCCTGCGGAGACTCCGTTGCGTTTTAATGGCGGCAGCAGCTGCTGGGTGAGCAGCGGGTGACTGTGCGCACCCTCCCGGCAGGAGGGCAGGAGAGGAGAGGAGAGGAGAGGAGAGATCGCCCTCCTCCTCGGGCACCACCACTGCACTGGTGGCCGTGCTTTTCCCTCTTGACCCCTCCACTCTTGAAGAGAGAAGATGCCACTGCCATTCGGATTGAAACTAAAACGCACCCGGCGCTACACGGTGTCCAGCAAGAGCTGCCTGGTGGCCCGGATCCAGCTGCTCAATAATGAGTTTGTGGAGTTCACGCTGTCTGTGGAGAGCACTGGTCAGGAGAGCCTGGAGGCTGTGGCCCAAAGGCTGGAGCTGCGGGAGGTAAGCCACAAACAAGCCTGCTGGCTTCTCTCCTTCCTTCCCAGCCACTTGAATGGATGCTGGCTGTGCGTTCTCAAAAGCATGTTCCTGGCCATGATACCTGAATTAGTCTGCAAGCCCACAGTCCCATGAGGACGGAATAGATACAGAACAAGAGGTCTTCCCTTGGGGGTAAGAGAGAAAAGAGAATGCACAGTGCCTGAGGTGTTTTTTATTATTATTTTAAATATTTTTATTGATTTCAGAGAGGAAGGAAGAGAAAGAGAGAGATGGAAACATCGATGATGAGAGGAAACCATTGATTGGCTGCCTCCTGCACGTTGGACCGAGCCCGCAACCCATGCATGTGCCCCGACTGGAATCAAACCCGGGACCCTTTAGTCCGCAGACCGAAGCTCTATCCACTGAGCCAAACTGGCCAGGGCTACAGTGCCTGAGTTTTTAAAAATGTTTATATGTTCCCCCATATGTAATTAAAACTCAAATATGAATGCATTTTGGATGATCAAGTTTCTTTTTTCTAATATAATCCCAGATGGGGGTCATCTTGATCTATAAGTGTACTGACTTCATTCATTCAACATTCATTGTTTTCCCCGGGCCAGGCCAAGATTATTGCTTGAGTTTGAATTCTGGTTGTTTAACCTTGGGCAAGCTCTGTGACCTCTCTGGGCTCTGGTTTCCTCATCTGAACCATGGGGATCACAAGGGTTATCCTCAGAGGGGTTGTGTGATTTGCTGTGCTGGTAAGGCCAAGCTCTAATCACTGGTCTGCTATAGTAACCATAGGGAGGTTTGCCCTGGAAAACCCCTCATCTAGGCAATAGGAAATTGTAGAGTCCTCAAGTATCCACCTAGTGGCTTTAATTTAAAATGCTATGTAAGGCCTTTGATGAAAAGGGCTCTAATTAAACCTAGGATCCTTCCACCCTTCGGCCACCTGGTATTAGGATAAGAGAAAGATGGAGAAACTGGTTATTCCAGATAAACGTCTATCTTCCTAACTGGAAATCCCACTGATGCTGTACTTCATAGTCAGCAATAGATAAACTGTGCGCCTGGTGACCATCCAATCATTTGATGATTCAGTACTGAAGACTTAAATGCCAAGCACATATGTATTAGGAGCTTACCCTAGTGTTGCTACCAGTGAGAAAACAGTCCTGGTCCATGCTATGAGAGGAGGGTGCTATAGACAATAGGGTTCGGCAGTAAAGGGAGAGTTTCCCAGGGCAAGGGATGTCTGAACTGGCACCTGAAGAATGGGGCAGGGTGGTCCTGTCAGGGGTTGGGAAAGACTATTCCAACAAAGGAACTGGACAGGGCCAAAGACAGGAAGCAGGAGATCTACCCGGAACCTGAAGTGGGGAGAGGAGAGTGGGGAGAGGGAGGGGCCCTATAATACAGGGGTTTTTGTCAAAGGGTTTGGGCTTATCCTGAAAGTAATAGGGAAGTTAGTGAAGGGTTTTTAAACAGGGGTGTGGGATGATGGTTTTTTTCAAAGAGTGGGCCCTCTGAGGAATCATTAGAAAGGAGTAGTTGGGGTACAGATGGTGGTCCCTTGGATTTGGATGGGATGGACACAGCAGGTGGGATCTGGAGATATTCAGGACCCGCCTCCGGAGTGTTGGGGAAGGTCTAGCCAGGGGTCCAGGTTGATACTTAGGTTTCCAGTAAATGGTGGGAGCTATAGCTGAGAGAAGAATCATAAAAGGGAGAGAAGGTTTGAGGGGGAAAGGAGAGGTGTGGTGAGCTCAGATCTGAAAGGATTGACGTTGAGATGCCAATTGAGATGTTGAGCAGGCAGAGGCAATTGTGGGTCTGGAGCTCAGGTGAGACTCCAGGCTGGCGAGAAGAGATTTTGGAATAATCAGCCGAGATCAGGTAATGAATCAAAGCTGTGAGAAGGTGGGAGGCTGTCCGGGAGGAAGCAAGACGCAGCAGACCCTCAGGGTTGACTAGCGGAGGGGAGGCTTGGAAGGAAGTGGAGATGGAGCAGTCCTAGGAGGAGAGATAAACCAGAAGAGCTGGCCTCAGCAACCGCTCCTGTTTACTTGCATTTATTCCATCGTTTTTGCTTCCTTCACCCATTTTTTTCTCCACTTTGGTTTCTTTTTTCTGTAATTCTTCCTCATGCCCCAGATCTGCCTCCAACCCCTACAGAGTGAACGTCTTGAGGAACTGTGGTTAACTTATTTTTGTGCCCAGAGTACCAGGCATGGAATGTGTCAGTAAATACAGGTTGAGCTGAACCCACAGGCCTTGCCTTCATTCTGTTAGCCAAGAAGTCCAGGGAGCTTGCTATCCCTTGTTTAAGGTGATCAGACTCAGGAACAAGCAACTTCATACAGCTGTGGGAATTTAATGATTTTTTTTTTTTAACAGAAGGGTGTAGAATGCTTTGAGAGGGAACAGATGTGATCCCTAGAAAATGTCTTGCCCCTGCACAGGCTGTCCCACCATTCCCAACACTTCATGGCAGTCATGGTTCGGAACTTAGTTTGTAGAGCAAATTTTTTCCTTACCAAGTTTCAGTAAACAGATGGCTCAAGCCCCAGGCCTAATTGTACTGAGTGACTGCTCGGAAATAACCTGGTTCAGCAACACCTGTTCTGAGTTTGTGTCCATACATCATTTATAAGATTCATACCAAGTGATCTTGGTATGTTGTTGTCTCGCACTATTCTCCCATCAAGCAAACTCAGAATCATCGTAGTATATAGATTTGGCTGATAAACTTCGCTACTGCCCACAGTTAAATTGGGG
Source organism: Cnephaeus nilssonii (assembly GCF_951640355.1). Classification (NCBI taxonomy): domain Eukaryota; kingdom Metazoa; phylum Chordata; class Mammalia; order Chiroptera; family Vespertilionidae; genus Cnephaeus; species Cnephaeus nilssonii. Next base: position 98,120,348 of record NC_137075.1, on the reverse strand, counting down.
GAGAAAAAATTCTTTCCTTGTCTTGCCTAATTGCATATCATTTCACTATTATGACACAAGGGCTCCACAATAATACCGTTATAATGCTGTATCCAGGGGCTTCAACTATATTGATAGTATTTTATTTCTTAAGCTGGATGTGTGGGTATATGATGTTTGCTTTTTGGTCTTTTTATTTTATTTTTTTGGTCTGAGGTATTTTATAATACATTAAGAACCTAATAACAAAGGTTAATATACTTATATTCGATTTAGTTGACTTAGGGTTGTTCACTGTTTTCTAAATTCACCATATTTGAACTAGGGAAAGTAACTTTTAAAAAGGGGAAAACAATCATCCTCATAGGAAAATATTGCTGTTTATTATAGCAACAGCCTCTCAGAGCTGTTGGAATTCTCTGCCTATCATTCAGAGTTTCATAACACTTTCAAGAGAAGCTGTGAAAGGCTTTATAGAATTTAAGCGAATTAGGACATCTTGCCTCCAGTATTGAAACTGTAAATTATAGTGGTTTGATGGAGGTGGTGAGACGGGGAAGGGGGGAGAGGGGGGGACGCTTCATCTGGGCCCATCCACTCCCATGGGAATCGGCACATTCTAGAGTGAAGTGGTCAGACTTAAAAGCCGAATGTCTCAGGGAGGGAGACCTGTCTCACCCCAGCTCACTGAGAAGGGTATATAACCAGGATGCAGGTTCAGTAATGAACGCTCAGCTGTGGAACCACCAAGGGCCCCGAGGAAGTGTGCCACGATCTTCCTGTAGGCAGGCCACTTGGGAGCCAGAGCAGCTTGGTGAGCAAGAAATGAGAGAATGGAGGTTGCCCTGAAAACCTTACATATCTTCATCATGGACTGCCTCCCGGACCAGACCAGTTCCTTTGAGTCTGGGTGGTTTTTCTGGGCAGTGCTGAAAGTGGGCACTGACTCTGTTTGCCTCTTGAGAAGACTGCCTAACAGGGCGATGAACACATTTGCCAGCAGAATCCAAAACACTGGGTTTGGACCCCAGTGCTGCCACTGATTAGTTGTGTGAAATTACGTAATTTCCCAAGTCCACTGTTTCTTATCTCTAAATTGACAATAACAGTATCTACTTGATGGTCCTTGTGAGGATTCAATGTCAAATGTAAGACGTTTAGCAGAGGACCTGGTATTTAGGGAAGTCTGAGTAAGTGTTACTCTTCATTACTGTTATTATTTGTGACTCCCATTTCCATGTGGTGGTGGCTGACCCACTCTGCTTCTAATGAACCCTTTCCTTTTGTACATGTCTTTGTTTCTTCCATTTACGAAGAGAACACAAGCTGGTTTATAAAATGTTCTTATAGTGCAAACAAGTAGAGCGGTCGCTGGTAATCACGCTTCTTACATTACTAAAGGGCTAACTTTTCAGTAGACTGCTATAATTTAGCAGTCATATTTGAGCCTCTGTTTCATGCCAACTGAAATTAATTTGTACAATCTCATTGCCTCATTGCCCTGAACAACTAGAGCTTCGGTAGGTTTTTACTTCTCTATTAGCCTATTTCAGGGGTCCTCAAACTTTTTAAACAGGGGACAGGAGTTCAGACTGTTGGAGGGCCGGACTATAGTTTTAAAAAAACTATGAACAAATTCCTATGCACACTGCACATATCTTATTTTGAAGTAAAAAAACAAAACGGCAAAAACATCCGCATGTGGCCCGTGGGCCGTAGTTTGAGGACACCTGGCCTATTTCTTCCCTCTTGCCCTCACTTAACTACTAGGATTAAAAAAAAAGGTTTAAGGAAATTTTGGATTAAGATTTTTTCCCCCCTTCTTTCTAGTGGCCCGGTGCACAAAATTCATGCACAGGGTGGATTAAGATTTATATATATATATATATATATATATATATATATATATATATATATATTTTAAATATATTTTATTGATTTTTTACAGAGAGGAAGGAAGAGGGATAGAGAGTTAGAAAGATCGATGAGAGAGAAGCATCGATCAGCTGCCTCCTGCACACCCCCCACTGGGGATGTGCCCGCAACCAAGGTACATGCCCTTGACCGGAATCAAACCTGGGACCCCTCAGTCCACAGGCCGACGCTCCATCCACTGAGCCAAACCGGTCTCGGCAAGATTTATATATTTTTTCTTTAATGTGTGTATTTCTCAAGAATTCTTTAAAAATCTTACGTTTAATAATCACATTTTTATCACGCTTTAATTAGATTCATTGCAGTCTCTTATTTATAGGAGCCTTCCTGGGTCTTAAAGTCCTTATTCAGCTAGGATTTACATGCCGTTGGAGTTTTTAAGTTTCTGGTTAGGAAACAGGAAAGTTATAAAACCCTGAAAGCCTTTTTAAAGACAACTTTTTCATAATTTTTTTGCTATGATTTTTATGTGTTAGTTTTAGAACTTAAATCTTAGAGGGCATTTTCTTTCAGCTATTTCTGAGTTTTGTGTCTGTAGAGGGTAAGTTTCCTCATTGTTGTCTACTTATATGGCATATATCCATAACTACATTTTTGAGGTTGAGATCAATACTCAATCATTCCTAAAATGACCTCCAAAGTATTTTGTTGAATAAGGGGAAAAGTCTGGCAACATTTAGAAGTTCTTACTATGGCCTCTCATTTTAAAATTGTAATGGTAGGCTTTGCTATTTGGTTACTCTGTTGTGGTTTGTCACAGGTCTTCAGAAAATGTTTTCTCAATTGTATTTGAAGTGCATCACACATAAATCAGGTTTTTTGTTTTGTTTTGTTTTTTCCTGATAGAACATAAGCTTCCTCAGAGTAGGACTGTTCTGTCACCACTGTCTGGAATAGTGCCTTGTGCTTACCGTACATAGTTGCTGAATAAATGTCTACTTATTTTTAAACCTAAGAGTCTTTTTTTATTTTAATTTAGATTGATAAGCATGGACAGCAATTCAGTTTAGTCAGCTTTATTTTACTACATGATTTTATCTCCTAGAGAAAGTTGAACATTTACTATAAAGTTTTGAATACAACTTGAAAAGCACCTTTTTCTTTAGCCTTTTATTTTTCACTTTGGGGATTTTTTTTTTTTTTTTGAAACACTTAGAAAATGATCTAGTTTTAACAACCCCCTAAGATAAGATTGCTGTATGGAGGGAGTGTCCATTTGGCTGGACTTTGAACAAATGCGTCTCATAGTATTTCCTGGCCGATGGGAACATTTTTGGCTAAGGGAGTTGTTGGAAGGGAGAGGAACCAAGCTTATAATGCAAGCCATTCCTCTCAAGTGCAACTTTAGAAAGTGCTCTTGGCCTCCAGAGTGTTTTATTTTAAATTAGTGTCTCAGGTATTCCAAATATCCACTGACCTTATCTTGACTGTTACCTGAGTAGAGCTCAAGAATTTCAAGCGCATTTCCTTCTGTACTAGCTGTTTTCATTTGGACTCTAAAAATAGCTGAAATATGTGTAAGGTAAAAGTGTAATTACCTGCAAACTTTTTGAACTTTGGGGCTGGTAGTTATTAAATCAGCTATGTATGTTATGAAACCGATAAGACTGACAAATAGGCATGGGTCAGTAAATATTTTTCGTTAGATCTATTGAACCATATGAAGCAAATATAAATCTTAAATTGATCTCTTCCCTTAGATCAGGGGTGGGGAACATCCAGCCTGCGGGCCGTATAAGGCCTGAGCAATCATTTGGCCTGGCCCTGCCAAGGCAGGAGGGGTGAGTTAATTAAATATTTGACCAAGTCTAGCAGGCTAATTTTTAAGTTGGTAATTTGGTATGGCCCATGGATGATATTATAAATATCCAAGTGACCCTTGGCAGGAAGAAGGTTCCCCACCCCTGCCCTATCAGATAAAGAAAGCTTTTCAAAGTCCAAAGATGATTATAAGTGAGCAAGGATTTTTCCTGATTTTTAGATTATCTGTTACTTTTTTCATTGGGTCTAGATAATTATGAACCAGCCATAGAAATAAGTAGAGGGATTATACATACGGATATGGAGATAGTATGCACTTTAGAATAAATAATATAGTATCACACAAGTTAATACAGAATTAATTTGGAAATGTGTTTACTTACAGAAATGGAGTGTTATTCAACCTTCACCTCATTCCTTTTTTAAAAAATTCACCTTTCTAGTAAATGTAGAGACTAACCGTCTGAGATGTTATTCTCTTATTATTCCTGGAGTCTCTCTCACCAACCATCTGTCATTGATAATGTAGTCCCATGATCACATGGAATTAAGTGTGGTCTGCTCCTGTGGGGGAGGTTTGTAAGTTCAGTTACAAAATGGCAGAGGTGGGGAACTGATGGTGTTTGGGGGGCTCTAAGTTCTGTCATTGTACTTTGTGTGTATGGTTTCAGATTTCATTCCTTATAATAGGAGAAGCCTTAATAGCTTTCTGCTATCCTTCTTCTGGGTGGATGGACATTATTATGCTGGAAGCTTAACATGCCTTATCTGGTTTAATCCGCACAATGAGTTAGGCCTTGTCTTTTCTATCTTAAAATGAAGAAAACGAAGCCCTGAAAAACTGGGTGATTTGTTCCTCTAATCTGGGTGGTCCTATAGCTCATGAGCAAAAGAACCAGAATTTGAGTGTATACCTGTAAGACTTCTGCTTGAACTTTGTTAAAGTGAGAGGGGTCATGGACCCCTTGGAGAATGTGATGAAAATGCAGAAGTTTGCACACAGTTTCAGGTGGTTCATGGATGCCCCCTCTCTCAGTCCATCTGTGAGCTCATATTTCCTGTGAAGTAAATATGGAATGACTGGGGGCCTAGAAGCCTCTTGGATGAAGCAGTTTCCCCCCTTTTTTTGATTTAACAGATTCTTCCCTAATCTTTCTCCAGAGTGAAAGTGCGGATAGGATAGAATCTTTGTGGATAATTCAAGACCTTCATAATTTTAAGAAAATAACTTGCCTCGGAAGTATACTCCTCACCTCCTTCTCCCACAAATGCCCTTTTTGTTTGTTTGTGTTGTTTTTTAAAAATATATTTTTATTGATTTCAGAGAGGAAGGGAGAGAGAGAGAGATAGAAACATCAATGATGGGCTGCCTCTTGCATGCACCACATTGGGGATCGAGCCAGCAACCCTGGCATGTGCCCTGACCGGGAATCGAATCACGACCTCCTGGTTTGAAGGTTGATGCTCAACCACTTAGCTATGCTGGCCAGGCTCAAATGCTCTTTTTGAATGGCCTCCATATTCAGATCTCAGGAAAGGCCATTTGGGTTATTCCTTTCCTCCCTGGGACAACTTACTATTTAATGGAAAAACAAAACAAAACTCCTTTCAAGGAGGAAAGGGAGGAGGCTGTGAGTGGGATTCCTTCATTGTAGTTCTGGCGGTAGATCCATGTCTGTCTTCCCTACCAGATAGCACCTTTGTGCCCACCAAGAGGTCAAGCAGTAGGTGTGTGATAATTCTTCAGTGAATGAATGGATGACTCATGCTTCCCTTATGCATTAACCAAATTCCAGGCCAGTTGTTGAGACTTATGCTTCATTCTTCTTGTCAGATACACACCTACCTTATAACATGACACTTTCTTTCCTATGAACAAGGCCTTTGCTCATATTACTGTCTTCATAATATGCTGGTGTCTAGTTTTGGTGTGTGTGTGTGTGCAAAATTATGCTCCAAGACTGAGTTTGTCTTTGTCAGCAATTTATTTAACACAGGTTCACTGTGGGAATGTCACAGGCTAGTAGCATGTGGGATGATGCCTCTTAATAAGTCGATAAAGAAATACCGTAGCCCGCCTGGCATGGCTCAGTTGTTTAGCATCGACCTATGAACCAGGAGGTCATGGTTTGATTCCGGGTCAAGACATATGCTTGGGTTTTGGCCTCGACCCCCCAGTGTGGGGTGTGTAGGAGGCAGCCAATCAATGATTCTCTCATCATTGATGTTTCTATCACTCCCTCTCCCTTCCTCTCTGAAATCAATAAAAATATATATATTTTAAAAAAATACCGTAACATACTCCAAAGCAGTGATAGATTAATTACACTATTGTTCAAGGTAAGGGGGCGGGGGTGAAAGGAATAAAGTTTGAATTTAGTTGAGGTGCACCTTTTACAAGTTGGCACTCAGCTTGGCCCACTGAGAGCTGATGCCCAGTTGCCAGCACAACAGTAAAAACTTCTTGTTGCTGGGGAACGAAGGCGTGGGGTTGACCGGCATGATGTTCTTCTTCGTGGGGCCCCTGAACAGCTTTTGCCACTGCTGGTAGGAGGCACCTTTGCCAGGGCAGGAGTTAATACCCCCAAAGGTCTTTGGAGAGCTATTTAGATCAGCAAAGGGTAGCCTTGCCCAGACCAAACATTCTCAAATAGCCCTCACAAAGTCTGGGTATTTATCATCTAAATGTCTCCTGCCATAGTTGTTTCTTCATATATTCTATCGATAAGCCCCAGTGGAGTCCCTCAGTAGCTGAGCTACTGAGTGCTTATCAACCAAGTGAGATATGGCATCCTCACAGCTCATCTCACTTTCTTTAAAAAATTTTTTACATTGATTTGAGAGAGAGAGAGAGAGAGAGAGAGAGAGAGAGAGAGAGAGAGAGAAGCATTGATTTGTTGCTCCACTTATTTATACATTTATTGGTTGGTTCTTGTATGTGCCCTGACCGGCGATTGAACCCACAACCCATGGCCAGGGCACCTCACTCTTATATCAAAACAACTTTACTTATAAAAACAACTTCATTCTTAGATCAAAACAACTTCGCTCTTAAAAACAACTTCAGCTTTTGTCATAAGCAAGTGGATTTGAAATCATATCAAACTGATACAGAATAGCTGGTTTAGCAAATATATTCCCATTTGATTTTCTAAGCAGTTTGTTCATAAGTAAATGCCACTTAGATTTAGCATTTAATAAACTGGTAGGATATCTGGAGTCAATTTAAAAATTTTAAGGATTAGCTTAAAATGCTAATTTCACTAGAAGAAACTATGCATGTCACAGATTTTATGACAAAAAAATGAGTAGCAGCAGCATGTAGTGGAAATAACTTTTCTATTGAGGGTTTGTGGTACTTTGTGTAAGCTTGCTAAAAGGTGTGCAGTAGTTAGATTTATGAATAGGACTCAGTAATAGTGCCATTTTGAGCAAGCTTAAACTGAGCGGGGTAAGAAAATATACATGTAACTTCATGCTTGGTGGCAGCAACTCAGTTTATTTGTGAAGATAAAATAACTTGTCTTTGCTCAGTCCTGTTATAATTGTTTAGATGGATCAGACTTTGGCTTGACAAATTACTTTTAATGTCAAGTGAATTGTCAGCAGATTGAATTCAACTGATTGACAAAGCGGGGTTTTGTAGGCAACAAGGTAGAGTTTGGGTGCCAGGTGAACTTGGATTCAAATCCCTGCAATACCTGTGTGACCAAGGAAACCATGGATTTTGTTTCTTTCATATGTGATACTAGAGGCCCAGTGCATGATTGAATCATGCACGTGTAGGGTCCCCTACATGCTTTCGCTTTCGATCGCGGTGGAGCTGGGTGCCTGTCCGCTGGTGCACCAGGCCTTTCGGAAGCCTCCGGCAGTACAGCCATGGCGCAGACGCTGAGCTTGCGCCCACTCAGCGTCCCGCTGGCCCAGTCGGCTACCCCGGCCACCCCGAGTCCCGCCCCCTGCGCCTCCTGCTGGCCCAATCATGGGCGTAGCGGAGTGATGGTAATTTACATATTACCATTTTATTAGGTAGGATGGTTACATGTGGTAGTCAGAATGATAGCTAATTATTGGGTACTGACCGTATGCCAAGCACTGTACTAGCTGCTTTGCTAGATGTTTAATTTAACCCTGAGTGTGATTGACTTCCTTCCTCCTCCCTCCATCTCGGTGATGGAGTGGACCAAAGGGGCAGTGTCCAGGCCAAAGGGAGGGAGTTTCTGACGCAAGACACTTGTTAACTGTCAACTCTGTGTTTTTTTTTTTTTGTGTGTGTGTGTGTGTGTGTGTGTGTGTGTGCAAAGTTAATTTTCTTTAGCTATTTCCCTTTTCTTTTACATCATGTACATTTGTTCTTTAGTTAGAATAATTTACTGAGAAAAAATGGATTGAAGAAAAGTGACAGTGTTATTATTAAAAATTTTTATCACATTTATTGGGGTAACATTGGTTAATAACATTATATAAATTTCAGGTATACAACTTTATAATACAACATTTGTATACCACCCCAAAGTCTCGTCTCCTTCCGAGGTGTTATTATTGTTAGCCAATTAAATCAGTTACACCACTGAGAATTAAGATATTCACTGTAACATCCTCTCTCTTTGTCCCAGAGTTTGGTATGAATTATCTAGAGAATATCCCCATCCACCCATATTTTGCACTTACACATAATATTTAGACAAGCGCATATTTGACTTGTCTGTATTTTTATTACTGGCACCTAATTTGAAGTCAAATTTATGTTTGAATGGTTACTTAATGAATAGAACACTTATAGATTCTATGTTACAGCACGATAACAGGAAGAAATGAAGCATGTTTAATAATAAAGACTATATCTAAAATTATATATTATTATACGTAGAACATCTGTCGCCCACTATTGAAACATAGACTTCACTGTACACGACTGCGCCCCCTCTGCCTGGCTGTGCATGTCGTCAGTGACAGCCCCCAACCAGGATGCAGGTCCTCCAGCTCCAGGTTTGGCACTTTTCCTCAACAGCACACTACTTTTCCTTCGAGCCTTTGCCATTTTCCTTAAAAAAGCAACAACCAACAACCCAAGTGTTGGTATTTTCTAATAATTTATTTTAAAAGGAAAAGTTACCAAAGGCAAAACCCTGTTCATAAAGGAAGTATTTAGGTGTAGAATTTCCTATATGAAAGAAGATGGAATATGAAACTTTATCCTGGTTAAGGGGATTTGAAAACTGTGATAGTGAGAGCTAATATTACTTGAGTACTTACCATGTATGAGACACTCTTCCAAGTGCTTTAAATGTTTTCACTTATTTTGATCCTCAAGATTCCTGTGAGGGAGGCACTATTATGTTCTTCTCTGTTTTACAGATGGGTAGACTGAGACGCAGGGGTGTTAAGTCACTTGCTCATGGTTTACATGGCAGGAATCACAACTGGAGGAGTAGCTCTGGCTCCCTGATGGGCATCTTTCTTCCTAACATGTAGCCTGGGGCAAGTGACGGGTGTTCTGCCATGGATCTGGGGCCTTATGCACAGCCTGGCACATTGCAGCCTCCCAAAGCTGATGGAGATGGTTTTAAGTACCCTTGAGGTATCTGTTGTCATTTATTTTAATTAGTACAGTTTATTATCTTGCTTACAATATGCTTTTAAAGTCACATCAGGCTAAGACTAGATTCTTTCTAGTCTTGAATTAAGACCCATATTCGTTTATACCCAAATCCTCTTTCTAAGTCCCTTTATCTCTTTATGGCCCTCCACGGTGACCACATTAGAACCATTTCTGAGAAGGGACATGAATCATGATTAGCCAGCAAGACGAGGTTGGGAATGAATGCCTGACGTGCTGGGGGCAGAGCTGGTTGGTAGGAAGCCTTTTGTAAGCTCGTTCCCTGGTGGAGTCGAAGCATCGGGCTGATGAAATACACCCTAGGAGAGTTCCCTTCCGAGAGACTTTCCAAAGCAGTGTCTGGTTGCACTGCTGTCGGATGGACTTGGGGGCTTCTAGGGCCTCAACGTGCATCCAAACAAGGAAACCTGGGAGAACTAGTGAGCCCATTGCGGTTCTTGCTGCCGCTCCTGATGAGCTGGGTCACTGCGATTCAGCTGCTGTGCCCACGGGTGTATTCCCACCTGTTACAGCAGTTCACACCAAAGAGTTTCCATGCTGCCACCTGGGAATTCCTGGCATGGGGACCAGGCGACTATACATTGTCCCATTTTTAATTCCTCTTTTGCAGGTCATGATTCTATCATGTAACCTTTATTGTCTGTCTCTTCTCCTCCACTCCTCTCAGTATGACTTTTATTATTATATTCCTTGAATATAGGATAGTTGGCTATAGGATAATGAATAGTGGGTAACTCGTATTATCCTTAATAGCAATACATATTTATGGTCAGTTCTACTTTTAAATATAATGAAAATAGCTAGTAGAATATATTCTACTTTTAAATATAATGAAAATAGCTAGTCTTATGTATTTTTTTTAAATAGGACCTCTTGGAATAAAATGTAACTGGTATTATGGTACTTAAACAATTAAAAAATATTGAGTGTATATTTCTGAGTTATGTACCATCCATGCATGACTTATTTGTCAGTGAGAACATAGTTTAAAAGGAAATTCATTAAAGCTGTAAGTGTGCCCTTTGTTAAATGGGACTTTATATCGACAATAAAAAAGGGGATAATAGCCTTTTTGTATTAAAAAAGGAAATACTTTTACTGTTTTCTTGGAACATTTGTGTACATGGAAGAAGTGTTTACTGTAACTGAAAAACCACTTTGTAAATATGTGGAGAGAAGAGTTACTTCATGTACGATGAAACCATGATCTGCAAGTGTTGATTAATGAAGAAAACAGCATAGCTTTTAGTAACAGAAATCTAGGAGTTTCTTCATGTGTATCTGTTTAGCATTTTAACCACAAAAATAATTTACTTGATTTTGTAACCTTGAGATCTTTCATGGCAATACTAATTTAAGAACAGTGAAGTGACTGTATTTTTTTTTTTTAGGGCAATGGAAAATATGTTGGGTAATATTCTTTCAGGCAATAGAAATTAACTTTGACTAGATTCTTTCTTAAAATGAATTAAGGCCCATATTCATTTAAAATGGATTTATCCTCTTTCTAATTCCCTTTATCTCTTTGTGGTCCTTCATGGTTACCACTTTCTGAGTCACATGAAACAGCTATAATTTTGACCTGACAAAAGTGAATGTCAGAAAAATAAGCAGCTATTACTAAATATACTCATTTCAGCTCTTCTTTTCATTTTTACATTGTGTAGTTACCACTTCTAAGCATACTGCTCACACTGCTCAATACCTATGATAAACCAAGATAAAAAGAATACGTAACTAAGACTTGAATTCAGGAAAACATGAAACAAATTTTTCCTGTGAATTAATTGAAATTTTAAAACTGGAGTATGGGCCAAATTAGACTGAGGTTATCTCTCTCTTCACTCTCTTATCAATAAAAAGAGAACAGTGATGAATGATCTAAAACATTGACATTTGTGAATTAAGCTAATAAGCAAACCCGAAGAGGCCCAAGTTTAGAGATCTGAACAAAGAGAAATCTGTCTGATTCTGTTGGAATGGGATATAAGAAATGGCCCTGTAGTATAACAAACCAGACAGCTAAAATAATTAAAGCATGGGAGGCTCGGCTTACCCTCAGGTATGTGGGTCCTAAACAAATTGACCTTTTATGTGGTTGGTACAAGGTGGAGCATGTCAGCCTTTGTATGGAAACTGTGCAGGAACATCTCAGTTATTTCTATCATTTTGGGGCAGTAAAATGTATGTAATAACATTTTGCATTTAATCCTAGCTTAGTCTTTAAAAACATGTCAATATCATTTTAACTTTATAATTGAATATATTTCTGTGTAGCACTTATTGGTATCTGACCTCCCATATATTTTGCTTGTCTTTCTTTCCCTACTGGAATGTAAGTGACATGGGTTGTGTTCTTTTCCTCAGTGTTGTGTCCCTATAAGGGTTTGACACATAGTAGGTGTTCAATCAGTATTCATTGAATGAATAGATGAATTTTTCTAAGTCCATTTTTCTTAGGAAGCACAATATATATTTTTTGAAGGACGTTCGCACTGTGTTTTGGGATCATTGGATTCTTCATAGCATCTTACTGTTCAAGATAATAAATAGAGAAGATATGAGCAGTCATCTATGTAGATAATGATCCCAATTCGTGCCTTGGACTTTTTAAAAATAAATCCCTGAAGTTGGCTTGTTATTGGACTCTTTTTCCTGGAAGTGAAATGTTACAACAGCAACAAAATCTGGTTATTTGAGGCCATCAGTTACTTGGGCTTCAGTTTAATAAAAGTTCCAGTGTAATTAGAAGATGAAGATACACTTTTGATGGTTATATTTCTGAGTCCTCATATGTGCTAGGGTATAGTGATATTGCATATTAATCACCTTCACTGCAAAACAGATAATATACTGCCTGACCAAGGACACAAGAAAGTGGATTAAAATTAAACAGAAAAGGACAATATGTTGCCTGCTTTGAGGCAGTGTGACCACCATACTCACCGTTGAAAGGAAGAAGTACAATGCTCCATTATTTATGGCAGACTCAGTGTAGAGCTAAGAGCTGGGCTTGAATTAGGTGAATACTTGTTAACCACCCTTGTTAGATGATCTCTGCCTGGGAAAGGCTTTATCGGGTGCTATCTCCTCTCATCTCGCTCCTGATGAAACGTCTGCTGACTTCTGCCTCGTCTAAGAAAAGCATCAGGATAAAATTATAGTTGCCATTTTATATGGGATTAACCTGTATCAAACTCAGTGCATCAGTGGCTTAAAAAACCCTCCCGCTAATTTGTGTGTCCTTCTGCTCTGCCTTAAAAATAGTACAACTAACAAGGCTCTTAAAATAATTAGACAAGAAAGGACTTGGGGCTTAGGAAAGGGTTCACATTCTGGCAGGGTTTGGACCTGCTTATAACAATGGTGTCTCTTTAGACCACTGTGATTTGGGACACATTCTTCGACCTGAGCCCAAAAATTTGTTGTAGCTATGTTTTCTTCTGAACAAAAAGCTTAGTTACCGAATCACTTTGTTCTCTGAGTAAATATGTTGGTTCATTTAAACCCTATTGTGCCTGTAAAGAAGCCAACTTTTTTAACCGCATCACTTTTGTTTTTACTGTTGTTTACACAGCAGGCACAATTATCCATACAATTTTAGGAGAGTAGCTAGTAAAATTTTAAACAGCTTATGAAGAAACCCTTGAGCAACTTTAGTAAGACTACTGATATGTTTGTTTAGAACAGTGATGGGCAACCTTTTGAGCTTGGTGTGTCAAACTTCGCCAAAAAACTGAGCATAACTCAGGTAGTGTGTCACTTTGAGGAAAAAACATTATCTCGCGATATTTATAGTTTAAATAACATACATATATAATTGTTATATATAATTGTATTTAATAAACCAAAAACTAAATATTTAGTGCTGACACGCATGTCATAGGTTCGCCATCACTGGTTTAGAACAAAATAGGAAAGAAAAGTATCCCACCGTGAAGAAATTTCACAAAAACCTGTTGAGTGATAATGGAGAAGTGTTGCGAGGATGCTGGAAGATTCAGTGATTTAGCGGCTTCTCTTGGAGTGAGTTTCCCACAGGCCTAGTCAGCTTGCTTTGGTCATCAGTGAGAGCAGACAGGGCTGTGAGGCAAGGGAAGCCCCGTGGATTTTTACTAGGGAAGGTCCTGGGGAGTAAAGGAGTGATGGGAGGCATCACCTGAATGCCAATAATTACAGGCTGTTTCCTGGGAACATTTTAACTACAGCTAAACCAAGCCCATAAACTCTACAGGACATGCATAGCCCAGAAGATTCGGATTCAAGGAAGAGAAGACACATGATTCTGGGAAACTATCCTAGACCAAGTAATGACTGGGAAGAGTCAACATTTAAGGCACATAGGGGGCCTGTCTGTACTAAGGTTTTTGTATGGAAAAAAAAGTTCCTGGTATATCTTAACTTTAAATAAAGGAAGACCTAAGTATAGATATGAGGAAGCAGAAAATCCAATTAACTCATGGCTATCCTCATCTATTTCTGGCTCATTTTTTTCCTTAGACTGTTTCAAATGCACTGAATTTGACCTATTTAAAAATTTAAAAAAGTCTGTACTTTATTTCAGTTGTTAGTGGTTTTTTTTTTTGTTTTTTTTTAGTGTTTCTGTTCTTTTCTTTTTTTTAAGGTATTTTCTTGATTTCAGAGAGGAAGGGAGAGGGAGAGACATACAAACATCAATGATGAGAATCACTGATCAGCTGCCTCCCTCAGGCCCCCCACCAGGGATGGAGCCTGCAACCTGGGCATGTGCCCTTGACTGGAATCAAACCCGGGACCCTTTAATCCTCAGGCTGATGCTCTATCCATTGAGCCAAATCAGCCAGGGCAGTGTTTCTGTTCTTTAAAAAAATCTTTTTTGAGATGAAATTCACATAAAAAATTAACCATTTGAAAATAAACCATGTAGTGATTTAGTATATTCACAATACCTCCTCTATCTAGTTTTAAAACATTTCGTTACCCTGAATGGAAACCCTGTACCCGTTAATCAATTACTTTCCTTTCTTCCACCCCCCCCCCGCACCCCCCTCCCCAAACCATCAGTCTACTTTCTGTTTCTGTTGCTCAGGATTTATCTATTCTGAATATTTTGTTTAAATGGAATCATACAATATGTGACCTTTTGTATCTGGCTTCTTTCTCTTAGTATAATGTTTTTGCAAATCATCCATACTGTAGTATGTATCAGTGCTGCTTTTTTATGGCTGAATAATGTCCCATTGTATGTATATTCCAAAATCTATTGATCCTTCCTTCGACTGATAGACATTTAAGTTGTTTCCATCTGCTGGCTATTGTAAATAGCCCTTCTATGAGCATGCTTGTACATGTATTTGAGTTCCTGTTTTCAGTTCTTTTGGGTATATATCTAGGAGTGGAATTGCTGGTTCATATGATGATTAATATGTTTAACTTTTGAGGAACCACCAAACTATTTTCCATTGTGGCTGAACTATTTTACATTCCCACTGGCAATGTATAAAGATTTCAGTTTCTTCACATCCAGTACCTCATTGTGGTTCTGAGGTATATTTGCCTAATGACTAATGATGGGAAGCTTGTTTCATATGCGCTTGGCCATTTGTATATGTTCTTTGGGAAAATATCTATTCAAGTCCTTTGCCCTTTTTAAAATTGAGTTGTCTTTTTGTTGCTGTTTAAAAGTTTTTTATATATTCTAGATACTAGATATGTGATTTGCAGATATCTTCTCCCATTCTATATAGTTTGCCTTTTTTACTTTCTTGATTTGGTCCTTTGATGCACATAGTTTTTAATTTTGATGAAATGAAATGTATCTGTTTTTTCCTTTGTTGCTCAAGCTTTTTGTGTCTTTATCTAAGAATCTATTTTAAAGTCATGAAGATTTACCTCTATGCTTCCTGCTAAAGAGTTTATAGTTCTTATATTTAGGTTGTTGAACCAGTTTGAGTTACTTTTAATACATGGTGAGAAGTGTAGGGGCCTGACTTTAGTTTTCCTAGACCCGTGGTCGGCAAACTGCGGCTCGCGAGCCACCTGCGGCTCTTTGGCCCCTCGAGGGTGGCTCTTCCACAAAATACCACAGCCTGGGCGAGTCTATTTTGAAGAAGTGGCGTTAGAAGAAGTTTAAGTTTAAAAAATTTGGCTCTCAGCCCAGCCAGGTGTAGCTCAGCGGTTGAGCATCGACCCAGGAACCAAGAGGTCACTGGTTCGGTTCCTGGTTAGGGCATATGCCCAGGTTGCCGGCTCGATCCCCAGTGGGGGGCGTGCAGGAGGCAGCCAATCAATGATTCTCTCTCATCATTGATGTTTCTCTCTCTCTCTCCCTCTCCCTTCCTCTCTAAAATCAATAAAAAAAAAAATAAAAAAATGTTAAAAAGTGAAATAAAATAAGAGGAAAAAAAATAAAAAATTTGGCTCTCAAAAGAAATTTCAATCGTTGTACTGTTGCTATTTGGCTCTGTGGACTAATGAGTTTGCCGACCACTGTTTAAATCTAGGCTGTTTGTTGAAGAGACTGTTCTTTCTCCATTGAAGGGTCTTGGCACTCTTGTCTAAAATCAGTTGACCACAGATGTGTGGCTTCATTTCTGGGCTCCATTCTGTAATAAGTCTCTTCTTATACCAATACCTTACTGTTCTGATTAAGGTAGCTTTGTAGTAAGTTTCCAAATCAGAAAGTGTGAGTCCTCCAACTTTGTTCTTTTTTTAATATTGTTTTGGCTATTTCATATGCATTTGAGAATTGGCTTTCCCATTTCTGTGAAAATGGCTGTTGGGCATTTTGATAGGGATTGCATTTGAATCTGTAGATCACTTTGGAGAGTCTTGCCATCTTAGCAGTATTAAGTGTTCAATCCATTTACATGGTATGTCTTTCAATTTAATTTCTTTCAGCATTGTTTTGTATTGTTCAGTTCAGAAGCCTTTTCACCTCTATGGTTAAATTTATTTCTAGATGTTTATACTTCATTTTCTTTTTGAATTTTCCATCCCTGGTGTGTAGAATCTATACTGATCTTTACTTGGAGATCTTATACCCTGCAATTTTGCTGAATTTATTAGCTCTGGTAGTATTGTTTTGGTGAGGGTATCTTTGGGATTTAAAAAAAAAAATGTTTTTATTGGTGTTTTGTTTTTTTTTTTTTTAGAGAAAAAGAAGGCAGATGGAGAGAGGGAAACATCGATCGGCTGCCTCCTGTGTTGAACCTCCAATCCAGGCACCTGCCCTAACCAGGAATCGAACTGGCTACCACCAACTGAGCCACACAGGCCAGGGTGATATATATATTTAATAATACAGGATCATGTCTCCAGTGTATAGAGATAGTTTTACTTCTTTCCAGTTTGGATGCCTTTATTTCATTTTCTTACCTGGAGTGAATTCCCGGTACAGTGGTGAACATAAGCATACTTGTCTTGTTCCTGATCTTAGGGGAAAAGGCTTCAGTTTTTCACTGTTGAGTTTGATGTTAGATGTGGGTTTTCTTAAATGCTCTTGAAAAATAAAATTTAATAAAGTACCTTTTGCATAAAAAATTAAATAGCATTAAAAAATTCAGTTCCTCAGCTGCACGAGCCACATTCCCAGCGCTCAGCAGCCACATGTGGCTAGTGGCTGCTGCATTGGAGAGTGCAGGCAGAGAATATTTTCGTCGTCGTAGAAGGCTCTATTCGGTAGTGTTTCTGTAGAGCCTAGGACAAGGAGCGAGTTTTGTAATGACCTTGACCGTAAATTGATTGGGAAGAGGTAAAGGCTGTCCTTTCAACCCTTAAGTGCATTAATGCCCTTTCAGGTTGACCATGCCCAGGGCTAGTATTGATTTACCTGAACAGTTTCCTTACACAGCAAGTGAGATCTAAATGTCTGGGCATTAAAAAAACAAACACCTGTGGGTAACTTAAATAACTTAAAATTACAAGTTATTTTACTGCTTTAGGTATAACTTTTCGTTTGTGTGTGTGTGTGTGTGTGTGTGTGAGAGAGAGAGAGAGAGAGAGAGAGAGAGAACCTCCATGGCCTACAGTTGCTTTAAGTTTGTATCTAATAAACTTTTGGAGGCAAAGAGGAGTTGCAGGTATGCAATTGCATTAGTATTATTAGAATTTAGAACATCTACAGAGATTTATTTATTTATAGAAGCCAAATGTGAGAGTAGTGAAAGGTTGGATGAGTGTTGTCTCTTCAGAATTCTACAAGGTAGCCTAGCCGGTGTGTGGCTTAGTTGGTTGAGCATCCTCCCATGCACTACAAGGTTGTCAGTTTGATTCCCAGTCAGGGCACAAGCCCAGGTATCGATGTTTCTATCTCTCTCTTCCTTTCCCTTCCTCTCTCTGAACTCAAAAAAAAAAATATATATATGTATATATAAAGAATTTTACTAGGTAGAGCCCCAGTTATGTTTATTATAAAATATTAATTATAATAAATTTAGTATTTCCATATTTTTTAGCATATGGTTTTTTGTTAAAAACTGTATGTAAAACTTCATAGCACCCACTACCTTCTGCTGTCTAGGCCATGAAGGCACTTTTTTAGTGCAGGGTTGAAGCAATAGTCTGCAAGAGTAATTGACTTCTCACCTTTTTCCCCCTGAATACAAGTACCTAGCCATAGGTAGGTCCTGACTCTTTTTTTTTTTCCCCCCTCAGGTTTTGCTATTGTCCCTTTCTGAGAAGTGAAACAATAGGAGATTGCTGTCACTTGGTCCCAGGTCATGGGTTAGAGCAATTAAAGTATAGAGACCCTTTGGTACATTTCTGCCTCCTTCAGTCACCTTCCCTCTTTCCAGATCACGTACTTCAGCCTCTGGTACTACAACAAGCAGAACCAGCGCCGGTGGGTGGATTTGGAAAAGCCTCTGAAGAAGCAGCTGGATAAATACGCCTTGGAGCCCACCGTCTCCTTCGGAGTGGTGTTCTATGTGCCTTCCGTGTCCCAGCTGCAGCAGGAGGTCACCAGGTGAGAATTCCATGCTCTGTTTTCAGGAAAGGATCCTGTGTGATTGGAAAAGTGAAAGGAAGGTTGCAGTCAGGAGATCGGGCTGACCTTTGCCCTCCCGCCCCACATTTTCAGCCGCAGTGTTACGTGGAGGTTCTGGTATGCGGTGTGTCAGAATGCCTTACTGCCTTTGCATGAGTTACGGCTTCCCTGGCACAAAGGAGTGATTAAGGGGAAAACATTGTTACCCTGGCTGTGAACTCTTCTCGTAGTGATGTCACCTTTAGCGTGTTTGTTGATTTGTTTCCGACCTTTCTAACAATGAAAGGAGGGAGGGGAAAAAATTAGTCACAGAATCTGTGTTCCTTCTTCCAGAAAGTGTACAGCAGGGTTCTCACAATTCTTTGACTCCAGTGGCTGTGTGGGGTAGAGACGTGGGAGGGGGAGAGGGAGAGGCGGGAGGTGTTGAAGGTCCAAAAATGTTGGCTAATATGTGCCCTTCCCCCTCCCCCCTCTCCTTCTTCCTCCCCCTCTCCTCTCTCCCTCTTTCTAAAGCAATAAAAACATGTTTAAAAAAATAGGAGTATTTTAGTCATAAAATCATGGTACAATGAGGACATTTTTTCATTTTAACAGAATGGAAATGATGACATTTGTATATTACAAAGGTCACCCATCATAGAAGGTAGATTAGAGGTGGCAAGACTGTAGGCAGGAGACCAGTTAGTAATGTAGGCGCCATAATCTGGGCATTAGTGTAGAATGTGGACCTGAACAAAGGCATTAGCTGTGGGAAGGGCTGAGAGAGAAGAGGCCCTGTAGATTCAGCCAGTGTGATTACACATTAATTGGGTGTAGCAGAACCCGATAGATACTAGTAAGTTGCAGCAGTAAGGATTAAGGATGGCTATATATAACAAAAGCCCTTAATGCCTTTGCCTTCTCCCGTGGAAGAAGTCCAGAGGTCGGCCCTGCAGAGCTTCTAGGACAGCTCCACCAAGTCTGCAAGGACCGATGCTCTGTCTCTTACTGTCCCACCATCCTCAGCGTGTTGGTGTTCTTCCCATTCACTACGTAACCTCGGAGCCAAAGGATCCTGGAGACCACTGGCTGTTGCATTCACATTCCAGGGAGCAGAAGCGTAAACCCGGCTCTCCTCTCAGCAAGTCATGCTGCTTTAAGGGGCCTTTCCCAGTTCCTCAGCCACACTCGCCACATTAAAAAAAAAATAAAAAAAAAATATATATATATTTTATTGATTTCTTACAGAGAGGAAGGGGAAGAGATAGAGAGTTAGAAACAACGATGAGAGAGAAACATCGATCAGCTGCCTCCTGCACACCTCCTTCTCGGGATGTGCCCACAACCAAGGTACATGCCCTTGACCGGAATCGAACCTGGGACCTTTCAGTCTGCAGGCAGATGCTCTATCCACTGAGCCAAACCGGTTAGGGCTCTCGCCACATTTTAAGTGTGGCTAATGGCTACCCTCTGGGACAGCACAGATATATACCATTTTCACCACCGAAGAACGTTCTGTTAGACAACACTGCTCTCTACATCTAGCAGTTAGCTCACAGGAGAAGAGATGAACATATCACATGGCCCCATGAGAGCACAGTCAGGCAAACCGAGAATGTGGAAAATTCTACGCAATCAATCACATCATTTTGTCTATAAGTAACATGAAAATAAAGAGGAGGCATTTTTTTTTCTAAAATTAAGAGAAATTTAGAAATAATCAAATGTAATCTGTGGACTTTGTTGGGATCCTGATTTAAAAAACAACAACTGTGAAAAGACTGTTGACGGAATCACAAAAATTGTACATGGACTGGGTATTGGCTAGTGTTAAGGCATTATTAGTCATTTATTTTGTTGGGTATGTTAAAAGTGTGTGTGTGTGTGTGTGTGTGTGTGTTTAAGCTGACCTTTTAGGGATATATGCTGAAGTATTTGTAGTTGCTATGATACATCTGGGATTCTTGGGGTCAGGAAGGGAAGAGCATAGAGGAGACGTGGCAGGCATAAAGTTGGCGATTGGTGAGGCTGCATGGGAAGGCTATGGGAGTTTTTGTACTTATTGTCTGTATATCTTGTAAAATTTCTCTAATAAAACTTAAATATATAAACATAAAATGTCTGTACATTAGCCTTCTATTACTAACCTAAGAAAAACAGGTGAAGACTACCTCGCTGCATATTATTTAAAATTTCTGTTGTGCAAAATGAGGCACCTGATCTATTATAATTATTTAAGGTAATATTTTTGTGTAAAAATACTTTATATTGGAAAGTTGACAAGTTGATAAGGCTTTAGGTAATATTTTTATTTGCATATTTGGCTTTTGGGCAAGTTTATGGAATGCTTGCTTTAGAATTAACATGTGCAGTCTTTTTCATTGCTTGGTTTAGACAGTTTTGAATTCAGGTTTGCATGCTACATTTTATCAAGGCATTACTTCTCTAGACCGTATTGGCAGAGAGTGGATCTTCATTTCACATCAGGTCCCCAGCATCTCGAACAGTGCATGATGCAGAGTAGGTCCTAGTAATCACCGGTTAAAGAGGGTAAGTCAACGGGAGGCAGAACAAATCTGTACTGTAGAGCTTTACCAAAATGGAGAAGTGATAACATACTGTTGGTGACTGGCTTAAAGTAGATGGATTACTGATAACAATCTTAATAGTTACGGTTTCTTGAGTGCCAGCTGTGTTCTAGTACTGTGCTAAAAGCTTTAAATTATATTCCTTGAATACCTCCAACCTTGTGAAGGGATGATAGCATTCCCATTTTGCCAGTGACAATTTAACCCGTAGATTATGACTTGCTCAGATTCCTGCAGAATGCTAGATCGGAGAGCTGGAATGCAGCCTAGGTCTGCGTGACTGAAGCTTGCGCTGGTAACTAGTGCCCTGAATATTGAAAGTGTAATAATAAGGAAACTCATTTTACAAGAATATTAAGAAAGCATTTAGCAGCTATGCTTTTAGGGATTTCATCCAAAAAAAATTTCAATATAAACCTGGTCTGAAATATCAGGAACCGTTTTCTTCTGGGTTTATTTTCCAGGGCTAGGGAACTTCCACCAGAGTAAGCAAAGTCTTATGTCACCAAGGTACTAGTCAGAGTTTTTAAAGTAAAGATTGCCTATGGTGTCTCTCTCCAACTAACAAGGACAATACTAGTATGTAGGGACTGTCTTATGGGGCATAAGATAGATGACCAGTTGTCTTCTACATGGTTACAGCTTTGAAATAACTGCAGTTAAGGAGAAGTAACTCAATAAATTGATTACATTGTGTGTGTGTGTGTGTGTGTGTGTGTGTGTGTGTGTGTATGTGTGTGTGTGTGTGTGTGTGTAGGTACGGTCAAGGATGTTCTTGTCTTTCTTTGAAACCATCCGGGTTAAGGTTTTAGTTGACTAGTTTATGCTCCTCTAATAAATTATGGTAAAATGCATTGTCTCAATTGGAGCTAATGTTGGTGTTAACTTTTTAAAATTGACATATTTTTTTTGTAGGTATCAGTATTATCTGCAGCTGAAGAAAGATATCTTGGAAGGAAACATTCCGTGTACATTAGAACAAGCAATTCAACTAGCAGGCTTGGCTGTTCAAGGTAAATGATGACAACTGATACTGTACCTGACCTATCAGATTAAAACCGTTATAACGAAAACAGCAATGACTTCTTAAAGTAACGGACTTTCTATAGTAGTGTAAGTATGTTGGTGAAATGTTACTCTGTTACCGAAGCGGCTTCCCTGTGGGAAGAATGAATGTGGGTTCTCTAATGAAAGGAGACTTCTGGAAGGATAAACATGTTCTCATATGTCAACAGAGAAACAGAGGAAAAAAATACACACACAGAGCATTTGCATGCTATGTATTCCTCTTGATTTGCTGCCAGCTAATGTTTTAGGAAGAAAGATCAGCCAAACAGGGAGGTGGATGAGGTTATGACCACTTCTACCTTACGCATACGTCACTTGTTTGGTTTCCTAAACAGTGTTCCTGGATTACAGAGCATCGTCAGTCATAACAGGTCAAGTTTGCATTTCACGGGTAGTTTTTTGGATTGCTTAATTCTGTCATTTTTCCTGTGCCCAATCGATATGCATGTACACAATCATATACAGTATATACCTTCTGATGGGCCATTGTTTCATATGATAACTGGCATTTAATCTTGGGAACTGAAATTTAGTCAGAAGAATTATTAATAAAATTCTTCAGATATTAGCAGACGTGGAGACCTTATTATTTTAGACAAACAATTGTCTGACACGTGGAACCACATTCCTTTTCAAGGTCCTTTGAATCTTCCTACATGTCATCTTTGGCTTTAAGAGCTGGATTTTCATAAACTTTTTGCCAAACTATGATTTATTTTTAACAGCTAAAATTTTCTAAACCAATACATCTTGCTGTAACATATTCAGATGATCTGATTCCATTCTCGAGAGGTATAATCACTACTATGAACACTTTGGTTTCTTCCTGACATTTTTCTGTGCATGAGTAAGCCCACACGATTATAGGGCAGTTTTGTTTTTTAATTATAAAGATGAGATCACATTACATACAGTTTGTAATTTATTTTTCACTTTATTAATAGGCATTTTCCAAGTCAAGACACATGAGTCCACCTAACTAATGCTTTAAGAACGATATTTTTAAAATATACACTTTATAGCTGTAATGCAGATTTGACTTCTGAATCAAAAGCACACCATCTACATACGACATATCAAGTATAGTTGAGCATGTGTTGCTATGCAAATTAAACATAACTGACATGTGAATATTTGTCATTTTATATAGCTGATTTTGGTGACTTTGATCAGTATGAATCCCAGGACTTCCTTCAGAAATTTGCCTTATTTCCTGTGGTAAGACTCCTTTTGACATTGGGCCTTTGTAGAAACAGTTTATTTCCATGCCCTTAATACTCCCTGAAATGAAGTCCAGGAATAGTGTTAAAAAATCAGTTCCCTCTGATGAACAAAAATACAAGTATTTTTCCTGTAACACCTTTCTTGGTTGTGGTAAAGCCACGGGAACAGGGAGGGTCTGCAGTCACCGGGCCGTCGCCAGAAACATCTGTTTTATGTTTGGATGTTGAGTCTAAAGAGAGGGATTCGTTTCCCGCTTCTGAGGAGCCACACAGAGGTTTTGCTTTCAACCGAAGGCTTGAAACCTCCCAAAATTATGTTGAAATAAATGTGGCTTCTCAGCAGCAGCTTACAAAGTAGATGATGGGAGGACACTGCCTTCTGCTCTGTTACTGGTCGCCTGGGCAGGAAAACTGCAGTGGAGCAACCCGGGGAGGGATGCTCTTCTGAGCGTCGTCTGCACAGCCAGCGGGAGCACAGGTGTCCCAGGGCCGGGATAGCAACTGGCCGTGGATGTTACCACCCTGACGTGACCCAGTGGGAACTTCCTCTGAGGTTGAGTGGAAAAGGCAGGGCGAGTGTTTGGCTCCTGAGCAGAAGCCACTAAATTCCTTAGGCAGACCATGATTACGCACCAGAGCCAAGCTCCCCCGCATTCCTACCAGTCCTGCTTCTGCCTGATGGTGTCGAGAGTTGGGTAGCGTCAGCAGCAGCGAATCTTCCTGAGAAATTGGGGTGGCTTGTGTACATACTTACTGCAGTGTGTTTTTTTTCTTCAGGGGTGGTTACAAGATGAAAAGGTATTGGAAGAAGCAACCCAAAAGGTGGCCTTACTGCATCAGAAATACAGGTAACGCGGCAATCGTATGGAACCAGTGGCTGTTTGAACTTGAAATGTGCATTGACCCAGTGAAATCCGGCACTTAACGCTGCTGCTGCTGCTGCTGCTGCTGCTGCTGCTGCTGCTGCAAACCACTCCCCCTTCTGAGCGTCCCCGCATTTTCAGAGCACTCACTCTGTGCCGAGTGCTGGTCCAAGCACTTACCATATTACCTCATCTATTATCCATGTCGTCCCCGTGAGGAGGCTGAGAACGTTGAAAGGGCGCCCATCCTCCACCCCGAGTATGAAAGGCTTTGGTGCTAACCGAGTCCTGTGTAGGTCAGTTCAAGGCCGGAGAGACTTCTTTTCCTATGCGATGCGGCAGGCACAGGGTTTTCTCCTCTGCACCTGTGGAAGCTGTATCTCTGTCCTCCGGGGAAGCTGTGCTGAGAGCTACGGTGCTTATTGCGCCGACCTACCGTCTTGGGTAGACAATGACTTTCTTTGATTGTGAATCTGGACGCGTTGTTGTAAGAAAAACCCTCAGCTGGAGAATGCTAGGTCTCCATTCTAAAGCAAATACACAGTGCCAAGTATGTGATATATCATTACATTCTTATAACCGCTCTTTAAGTAAATGTTATTATCTCCTTACAGATTGGGGAAGCCAAGCTCAGAAAGACTAAATAACTTGCCCAAAGTTACATGTGGTAGAGGTGGGATTTGGACCCAGGTCTGTCTAATTATAACCTATTGTTCATCCCCTCCCATTAAACATAACCTTTTGCCTTTAGTCTCTCCTCACTGAAATCCATACAATCGCTTACAAAGGATTAATCTTCCTAAAACATCACTTTCCTCTCTCTTATTCCCCCTCCCCCCACGCCCTTTGTCAGGTGCTCATGAATTTGTCCTTGCTCTTCACTAGCCTGAGCTCATTGCCCCTGGGATTAAAGGCCTCCTATGAATTGGTTAAATCCTGCCTTTCCAGCTTTACCTTCTGCTGTCCCAAATGAACCATGTTCTCCCGCCCACCCCAGCATAATTAATCCCTCAGGCTTACATCGCATCGTCTTTTGTTCCATTCATTCATTCATTCATTCATTTGTGCATCGGCTTAAAGATGTAGTGGCACGGAGATAAGTTGAACAGTTCCCTGCCATCAGAGGATGCGTTCCCTGCCTTGCAGTCTAAGGGGTGGGCAGGACAACCCACTGAGGAGGCAGTTAGAATAGTCAGAACGGAATACGGGAGCAGTGGGAAATGTGCACAGAACGCGGTGGGTTTGCGTAGAGCTGGGATGTCTGACCTAGACTCGGGGATCACAGCAGGTGACAGAGAAGGAGTGAGGGATACATAGGCCAAGCCTTGAGGGATGGGTGCACAGGTGAGTGACAGGCATACTAGGAAGAGGGATTAGTGTGTGCAAAGGCCCAGAGGCCGGAGGGAACGTGGTGTATTCAAAGAAAGGCAGAGTTTGGGAAGGCTGAGGTGTGGGGTGCCCTGTGGGTGAGGGGGAGCAGCAGAGATGAGGCTGGAGAGGCAAGTTTCCATGCAGCTGAGCACTTTCTCTGTCCACACCACCTTCCTACCTACCCATCCTGGTAATTGTGTCACCGGAGCTAAAAAGGATTTCCATCCTCCTAACTCTTTATTTCCACACTTGGATCACTTGGCATTGAGCACGTGATGCTTAGTATCACCTGATAGTTTGGATAGTAAGCAGTTGCTCAGTGGTTTAGAAAGAATCCTAGCCTTTCCCAAAGATGTTCCAGGGGCTGTCTTATTGCCTGCGTCCCCCTCGCCTATCTACAGCGCAGGGAGAGGATCTTCCCTAACTAACCTCAGTGTGCAGCACCGTGCTTTGCATGTAGTCAGTTGTCAGTAAATGTTGGGTTGATATAACCGATGGCTGATGCTTAGAAACTTGCAATGTTGATAATGTTTTAGGCCAAACTCCTGTGTAGTGTTTTAGAAAAGCTTTGTGGTTTTGTCTGTTTGTTTGTAGTTTTGTAGCTAATCTCACTGACATCGTTTGGGTTGCAGAGGGCTCGCAGCTCCTGAGGCGGAAATGCTGTACATGCAGGAGGTGGAGAGGATGGAAGGCTACGGAGAAGAGAGCTACCCTGCGAAGGTCAGTGGGACACGGAGGCCGGGGCTCTCCAAAATGGGTCTCGGCGATTCCCGGAGGATCGCGGGGAAGCCCAGGGCGCCCTGCTGTGCAAAGGCCGACCTTGTGCAAAGGCCGACCTCGTGCAAAGTTCTGGACATTTCAAAGGGGAGGTCCTTGTGGCCAAAGTGACGCAGCGAACATATTCCTGATTTGCAGTTTGTTCTCTGAATGCTCTTGAGAGAGTTCCTTAAGGGGTCCATCTCTTCTTATATTCACACATGCTTACAAGACGACACATTCATAACTTTCAGACTTTCCTCCTTCAGAATAGTTATCCTGTGAGTCTTCCGAGCATTTCACGCCTGGGAAGCAGGTTCAGGGGACGGGGTGCAGTTGTGGCTGCTGTGCACCTGCCGCCTGAGTGTGTCTTTCTCCTTTCAGGATAGCCAAGGCAGCGACATTTCCATCGGAGCCTGCCTGGAGGGCATCTTTGTGAAGCACAAGAACGGAAGGCCTCCCGTGATATTTCGGTATTTTTCTTACCTCTTTCCGTGCAGTTTCTGTGGCTCCTGTTGGTGCCACGTTTTAGTTTCGATGTTAGTTATATTGCTCATAAGTATCCCCCAAGGTCTCCTTAGGAAATGGGAATACGCCCTTCCTAGGAAAAAATACCACCTCACTTCCGGCTTCTTTCTGTAAGCCGCTTTCTTCAAAACCAGATGTGCAGAAAATAGTGCTTGTGATGGGGGTCGACTTAGGACATACTTAAAAACGCGCCTCTTTTCTTCCCACATGGAGGCGTTCTTTTGATGTGTAATTTCATATTAGCTCTGATTTCTAGGGCTATTTCTTTCTTTTTTGTTAATCCTCACCTGAGGATATTTTTTCCATTGCATTTCAGAGAGAGTGGAAGGGAGGGAGGCAGTGGAGGGAGGGAGGGAGAGAGAGAGAGAAAAAAAGGAACAGCGATGTGAGAGAGACACATCTACTGGTTCCTTCCCGCACGCGGAACGGGAAGCGAACCTGCAACCCAGGTGTGGGCCTTTCTAGGGAAGCCCTGGGCCTCACTGACCTTGGTGTCCCTGGGACCTAACCTAGTTTCTGACCTTGTCATAACGCATACCCTTTGGCACATCTTTGTAAGATGTTTGTCGAATGAAGGAAGGGGTCATTGGCAACCAGCTAATGTAGGGATCTTTGATCTAACTCGTCTGACAAATGGGGATAAATAGATTTTACATTTTCAAGCATTCTTTGGCCTTGTTTAGTATACATGCACTTACTTTTTTGTGGCTCTGTGTTATCACTTCAATTAGAAAATGCATGCTAGAGGATTAAAACAACTGTTTTATTTCCAAGATGATCAAATATTGATTTATGTATCAAGCTCAAACATGGAAATCATACGTTCCACCTCCTGGTGTACGCAGGAGCGCTCACATCGCCGTTTTCTGTTGTTGTTCTCTAGGTGGCACGATATTGCTAACATGTCCCACAATAAGTCCTTCTTTGCCTTAGAGCTGGCAAGTAAAGAGGAGACCATCCAGTTTCAAACGGTGAGTGGGCGGTAGGAAGAGCATGGGATGTTTTTCCTGAAAGTTAACACGTTAGCGTTTCTGTGTGTGTGTTTGCGGGGGTGGGGGTGGGTGGCATTAAAATGATAATATTTTACAGTTTTATAAAATTTTATAACATTTTACATAATGGTAGTTTTGTCATAATAGTGCACTGGACAAAAGCAATTTGCTCAGTAAATATTGTTGAATGAACCCTTAGATAACTACTAAATGTAAGCAACTAAATAGGGGAGAAAGTAAGCACTGGTATCTTAATTTCCATTAAGTGAATGGCTCTGTAGAAAGATTATTTCACAGTTATTTGCTTTTGCTCCCTTGACACATGGCAGTATTGAGTCACTGAGTCAAATGTTTTGTTTAAAAACGTCTCTGAGTTAATCTATTTGTCAAAATGAAAGTTGATATTTTCATAATTTTTCAATTTCTAAGTCATTTTGAAGCTGTTTAATACAAGAATCACACTGTTCGAATAGATTTTTTTTGTCTTCGTAATTTAAATCCTAATTATAGCATTCCTGTGAAGTCACAGTATTGGAAAATGAAAGAGTCCCAGTGTGTTAAAAATGACTTGACATAATTACGCCTTGTCCCCAGATAAACTCTGTGTCACGTTGTAAATGTGCTTTTATTTCTTTTATGCATATTTTACTTACTAGGAAGACATGGAAACAGCAAAATACATGTGGAGACTCTGTGTGGCGAGGCACAAATTTTACAGACTAAATCAGTGCAGCCTGTAAGTATATCCTGCTCATGGAAATTGGAGAAAGGAATAAGTTTAGACATTTTCATCTTGAGTTGTATTGTATCATCTAGAAAAGCCAGTTTTATGAAATATGATATTTCAAATGGCGTTTTTGTGATAAACTCTTGGCTTTTGCATGTTAAAATGATATTTCTCAAATTTTTAAAATTTATTTTGCTTTGGACCAACTTCTAACAACTACAGATATGCCTCTAAGATTTCTTTTAACCATTTACTAGAATCATTCTAATTTTTGAATGATAAAAGAAAGTGAATATCTTTCATTTTTTAAATCAGCACTTTGTGTAAATAAGGATTATTGCTTTCAAGCCATGTGAAGAATTTATGGCCCTTCTTCCTAATGTAGTTTTCTTAACCTACATGCACTGCCCCCTACTGGGGGCAGCATATAAACATGATGTAATATTTCACATCTTACAACACTTTTCCTTTATGCCACACGCTCCCTAGCCATGGCGTCGTGTCTCTGCTCTCCTTTATAGCAAATTTCTTTCTGTTTTTTTTTAAAAAATATATATATTTTATTGATTTCAGAGAGGAAGGGAGAGGGAGATATTGATTTCAGAGAGGAAGGGAGAGGGAGAGTGAGATGGAAACTTCAACGATGAGAGAGAATCGTTGTTTGGCTGCCTCCTGCACGTCCCCTACGGGGATCGAGCCCGCAACCCAGGCATGTGCCCTTGACTGGAATTGAACCTGGGACCCTTCAGTCCACAGGCCGACGCTCTATCCACTGAGCCAAACCGGCTAGGGCTATAGCAAGTTTCTTCAAAAGAGTTGTGCGCACCTGCTTTCTCTCCTCCCGTCCAGCCTGTTTCCATGAAGCTGCCGCACCGTTGACTCTGCCTGTCCCAGTGACAGTGACCCTCATCCAGTGGTCATTTCTGCGCGTTCACTTGACCTTTCAGCAGCACTTGCCCTCTGACCACCCTTCCTTCCTGCACCTGCTCTTCCCTGGCTGCCAGGACCCCACCTCTCCGCTTCTCCTCTTCTAGGCTGTTTCTTCTCACTCACCTTTGAGGTTTGATCCTCAGACCTCATCTCCGTCTGCTCGTTTCCTAGGGGCTTCACCGTGCCTCAGGCTTACAAACAGCATCTTTATGCTGAAAGTGCGTCTGGTTTCCCATCCAGCCCCGTCTTCTCCCCGAGCACCTGATTCACACATCCCACCGCCTCGCTGACATCTCCACCTGCTACCTCAGAGGCATCTCACCTTTGATATGTCTGAAACCAGACTCTTGATTTGCTCTTCTGCTTCCTGCCCCCAGGCCTGCTTTTCCCTCTTCCCCATGTTGGCAGATGGCAACCCCATATTCACCGGCCCCAAACCTACCTGATTCCTGTTTCTCTCTCATCCACATCCAATTCATCAGCAAGCTCTGCCTACTCTGCCTTCAAAATGTACCTGAAATCTGACGTTGTTACCACCTCCTCTGCTAACAACCAAAGTGCCAGCTGCCAGTCTCCCACCTGGAATACGGCAGTGGCCTCCAGACTCCCTTTCTGTGCCCGCCCTGCCTATCGCTTCTCTCCTGACCAGCCAGAATGACCTTAACGTGAGTCAGGTCCCATCACTCTTCTGAACACCCTGCACTGGCCTTCATTCCATCACTTAAAAGTACAAGCTCGTGTCATCGGGCCTTTGCCTGGTTCCAGCCTTGTTTCCTTCACCCTCCCCCGCGCTTCCCCTGTCCCAGCCACACTAGAAAGCTTTCTGGTCTGTGAACATGTTACATCCTTGGGGACGCTCTACTTGCCCCTTCTTCTCCCGTGTCCTCACATGTCATCATGGATCAGAGGTGGCCCTCTTCAGCCAGGCTGTCCCCTCCCACCCGTGTCCCTTCCCCCTACAACCTGTCCCTCTCTATCCCCGTGCAATTAGCACCACTTGAATATCTATGTTTGTTTGTTTACTTGTTTACTGTCTGTGTCTCCTCCCAGTAGGTCAGCTCCCAGCCGTGCTCATGGCCCACACTCTCCCTGTCTTGGTAACCCCTGTATTCTCAGCGCTGAACAAGGGCCTGGCCCATGGCAGGCCTTGATGAGTTTGTTGAATGAGTCTATAGAAACAATTGTAAGGAGCTCTGATTTGGGATGTGTATGGTACCCTAGGACCTTGGTCAGCAAACTGCGGCTCTCAAGCCACATGCGGCTCTTTGGCCCTTTGAGTGTGGCTCTTCCACAAAATACCACGGCCTGGGCGAGTCTATTTTGAAGAAGTGGCGTTAGAAGAAGTTTAAGTTTAAAAAATTTGGCTCTCAAAAGAAATTTCAATCGTTGTACTGTTGATATTTGGCTCCGTTGACTAATGAGTTTGCCGACCACTGCCCTAGGAGAAGGGTACCTAACCCGGAAGCCTCCAGTTAGGAAAGGCATCCTAGCCGAGTGACAGCTAAACTTCGACTTAGTTTCACTCCATCTCTCCTCTTGCCTAGTGCAGCCGCCTCCCTCCTGGCCTCACCTGCCCCATCCTCCTGGTCTTACCTGCCCCATCCCTCCTGGTCTCACCTGCCCCATCCCTCCTGGTCTCACCTGCCCCATCCCTCCTGGCCTCACCTGCCCCATCCCTCCTGGTCTCACCCGCCCCATCCCTCCTGGTCTCACCTGCCCCATCCCTCCTGGCCTCACCGGCCCCATCCCACCTGGCCTCACCGGCCCCATCCCACCTGGCTCCAGCCAGGGTTCTGGTTGGATGAGCAAAAGACATAGCACTGCTCTCAGAGTTACAGCCCAGGACCAAATCTGAGTCTGTCCCTCTCCACTCTTCCTCAGCTATGGGATTACGTGTAGATTCCAGTGTTCCTCCCCCAAGTTCCCCTGCCCCACTCACCCTTGATCCCGGTTCTGGAGCCCTCAGTCCTTCCAATGCAGATGCTTCTCGCAGCCCCAGGCCTCGCTCCGTCCTCCTCTTCTCTCGCAGACCCAGTCATTCTTCAAGATCTGGTTTACATGCAGCCGCCTTCAGACCACCATGCCTTCTGTTTGTTAGTCCTCGGTTTCACTCTCCAAGTCCTGTTTTGTCCTATCACTTTCATAACAATAATTCTGATGCAGCAAATGCTTTCTCCATATCGAGCATTATGCTGAGAGCTTTTATCTCCTTTCATCTTCACAGTCGCCTGTTTGGTAGTTATTATTGCCCTTTGTGGGCGACGGCATGGAGACTTAGAGAAGTGTTGTTCCCCTGCTAACGCGGAGCAGCGAGGCTGAGCCTGTGCTGTCAGCCCGTGCAGACTGTTGGAGGGTCCGCGTCTGCGTTGTGATGCGATTTGTCTGCCGTGTCTGCTGGTGCTCCCTGCGGGCAGGCTCCTCCCATCCATCTTCGTGCCCTGGAACCTGGCAGGGGGCCTCGCGGTCAGGCTTCGCACCTGGTGGGAGCCTGGATGACACAGTGATGGATCCGTGGGGAGAAGAGCCCTTTCGCTCCTTGTTGCTTTCCTTTTACTACTGATTGTCAATTGGAAAAAAAAAAAAATGGACCAGGAAGGACGAGGAAAGGCTGCGGGAGTGCTTGTGTTTTACAGGGACCTGGGTGTGAAGCAAACCTCCGTCAGGAGCAAACGCGCAGAACCACCTGACGATTAGCACTTAGGTCTCCGTCCCCCCCTCCCTGCATCCCTGCATGCGTGCTTTTGTCCGAGTCCTCCTGCTGGTCTGGTGATGGGCTTTCCGGAAGCACCAGCTGGCGGGGAGGAGCACCCTGCTTCCCTGTGGATGTGGGAGCCTCTGCTTGCTGCCTGGCTGGGACTTTGGGGTGCATTTGTGGATGGAAATGTTCTGCTGCTAGATTCGGGGGTGCTGCTAGTCCAGGATAGTTGCATTTGGGGCTCCTCTGGACTGGCCTGCCTACCCAGCCACGTGTGACATTATTTTTATGCAGAAGTGTGTCTGAGATTCAGGGAGTAGATATGCAGCCTTCTGGTCCACAGCCTTTTCACAAGGATAAAGCCTTTCATACGTTGAAGAGTATCCATATTACTGACCCATCATTACCTGTTTATTCTTTTTTTTTGGAAAATAATGAAGAGTCAGTGGTTTTGAATAAGCCACCAATATAATTCCTTTCCTGCAGGCATCCGTATTAGTTGGTGCCACATTTTGTTTCTAATCTCTGTACATCCAGGAGATCGTGGAAGTCCATTTGCATGAGGTAGTCCTATGTAATTATTCATGACGGTTGATATCCGCGTCGCTCTGTGGAAAACGAGTATGTTTCATTGTGAGCACTTGTTCCCCAGATGAAGTAAATCAATGCTTAGCTTTTTGGTAGGTAATAAAATGGAAAATAACTTTAATTTTATGGCCATGTCTTCTAAGGCTCTAAACCTAGACTAAAGTATTGGTAGACTTGTTCTCACGGTCCAACCGGGTCAACTCAAGCGTGGTGAGCATTTAATGAGACTGCAGCGGGCCTAGAATTGGCCTCTCAGGATTCCTTTTCTCCCCCAGGCTTTTCCTGAGGTCATGGTTCGATTCCCAGTCAGGGCACATGCCCGGGTTGTGGGCTCAATCCCCAGTAGGGGGCGTGCAGGAGGCAGTCAGTCAATGAGTCTCTCTCATCATTGATGTTTCTTTCTCTAACTCTCCCTTCCTCTCTGAAATCAATAAAAATATATTTAAAAAAAATCTCATTCCTCTGCATTAGCCATAAATCTATAAAAAAGAAGCTGACAAAGCAAAATTCAGACAACTCTTAGAAGTACAGCTCAGCTGCCCGTCCTTAGCAGTGAGCATCACTTCCCTCCTCACTCACTGTGTTTTTGGTTCAGCAAACATTGAGGGCTTCCTGTGAGCCAGGCACCACGGGCCTTACAAAGCAGGTGGGGTTGTGTGTGTGTGTGTGTGTGTGTGTGTGTGTGTGTGTGTGGAGCGGGGGGAGGTTCTAGGCGTATAATCAATTATCAGGAGTCTGTGCCCAGGAAGCCGACAGACCTGCCTGTTCAAATGCCGGTTCTGCTACTTATTTCCATGTGACCAGCAGTAACTGACTTAATCTAAGTATCAGTTTCTTCATCTGTGAAATCAGGGTAACAGCCCTCTTCCCGCACGGTGTTTGGTGTGGGCTCCATGGGGTGAGTCTTCAGCCCTGTTTCAACAAGTCCTGCCATTTATTCTCCTCGGGGCTGGCAGCCTTTTCTTGTTTTGTCTTCCCCAGTGCACGCATTCCGGTGATTTTCTTCCTGAGTTCTTCGCCGGTCACATGTCAGCAGCACCCATCAGCATTGTAAACGGCCCCCAAAGTCTGGAAAACACAGCCAACAGTTCCCCCACTTTCTGTCGTGTCGTGTGCTGAGTGCGGGGTAGCTGGTCCCGCAGTAAACTGCATTGACAAGGACGCCGGCAGGAAGAAAGGGGAGGTTAGAAAATTAGAACGAGGGCGGGGCTGGCTCCGCCCAACAGTGTGGCGGGAGGAAGAGGTCCGCGCTTGTGTGTGTGCAGCGGGCAGTGTCGCCCGCATGCTGGGTGCTGCCGGCCAGGGTGCAGCATAGGCAGCGCGTGGGGGAGCTGCTGCCTGCGTCCTAGGCTCTGATCCTGGGGTTTTGTGTTTGATACACTGCGGTTGACGTTTGCTGCAGGCTGGGCAACTCTGGACATGTCTTTGGAGGATTCTGTCAGCAATCCTTCCTCCCAAGTCTCAATTTCACATTTGTCGTGCTTTTAAAGTTCAGTCCACTTCAGTGAGTCTCTGGGCTAAATAGAAACTTCCGAAGACCAGTTTGCCTAAACCTACCCCTGACCTTGGAGAATGAGCGAAGGCAGAGTGAATTTCAAGGCTGCAAAGTGCAGTGTCTTCACATTCTGGACACAGGTTTTAGGAATATACGAACACGCCGTTAAGGACTATTAAACAATAAAAAACAAAGCCCAGACACGGCCTTCTTACCCGCTTCACCAAGGAGGCCTCCTTCTCTACCGGCACGTGTGGTATTTTCGTCGTCTAACGGAAGTCGCGTCCACTGTGTTGTTGAGTAACATAAATGCTGGCAGAACGGAGCGTCCTTGGGAAAGAGACATCTGTTCACCAACAAGGTTATTACATTCCAAAGATAATGAAAGAAATTATTAAAGCGTTTAATTTAAAAAGAGTCATCTAGTTAAAGCGATTGTAGTCGCCGGGTGTTAAGCTAATGGACAGGGTTTGAATGTGATGTTCGTTGTTAGAGCGCTAGGAATGTCGACCGGGAGACCCGAGGCTCGGGGTCATGGGGCCCGAGTGTTCACTTTGTGCTGCGGATTTGCAGTCATTAGTCCTTGGAGCAGTGCAACCAAAGGTCACAGCGTATTTCTGGAATCAGTAATTACGTGTCACGTAAGCTCACGAGCCGGGAACAGAGGGCGGAAGGTGGTTTTTTTAAGTGCTTTGACAAAATTATGTAAGTCATCAACAAAGCCAAGAATCCTTAGTGCTTAGGTTCCTAGATCTTACTTTCGACAAAACTGACCACACAAAAAACCAAAAAATGCCTGCCTCTGTTTAAAGACTACAGAATTACAAGTGGGTTTTTCCGTTTCTTGTTTCTAATTTTATTCAGAGATGGGGCTTGTCGTGACTAGTTTAAACTCTCAGATTATCTGGTAAATGTTCTTTGGCCCTTCTTAATATTCTCATTGCTTTTTAAAAACATTTAATTTTTCCCATCACCATTTATCCCCCCTATGCCCTCTCCCACCTCCACCCACTCTCATTGCTTTTTAAAAAGTACATTTACAACCAGAGAGAAGTTTCTTGAAAGAAAGGTAAATAAATGGGTTTGCCACAGGCCCACTAAAACAATTTTCCTACTGTTGGGCTTTCCCTAACTTAATTCCTTAGAAGAAATACAGATTCTTAAGTTACCAAAGTTACAAGCTTATCTCTTCACTATGTTTGGAGTATGTGGTTAACAGACTTGAACTAAAGGCAGGTGCTTCCGGCTTTGGGGCTGGCAGCCGAAGGCCACCCCTCAGGTGTGTGAGTGGGGTGGTCAGTGCTGAGCCAGGCCCACGGAGCGATGCGTTTGCACTGTCTTGCTGCCTCTGGGGTGAGTTTGTGGGGGGCCTGGCCTCACCTCCTTCCCCGTCTGCTTTTCCTGGATGGACCAAGGAAGGTTCCCCCCGTCGGCCCCTCTGGTAGTCCAGGCAGCGGATGCTGCGGGAGGAGGCTCAGCCCCTGGCGTGGTCAGAGGGGCCCGGGCAGCGGGACAGGGCCGAGGCCATGCCAGGGACAGGGACCCTCCTTCCTTGTCTCAGATTTGAGATTGGATTACTTTGTCTTTTGCATGGGAACCTTTATCATGTTACCGTCTTATTAATTTGTTCTGGTAGAATTGGGAAGATGGCGTGTATGTATGAGAGAGCGAGCGAGAGAGAGAATGTATGTGCTCTTCTAAGGACACGCCTTCTTTTACAGGCAAACGCCGACCGTCACCGTGAACCTGATTAGGAGGAGGTCTTCTTCAAGGATGTCTCTGGTAAGAAAGAAGGAAAGCCACGCTGGCTGTGTTTCCCTTAGTGATGTCATCTTCAGGCTTATGGCAGTGCTGATTTTTAGTGTGAACACAAAAGTGTGTCGATATTCTATTGTTTTTTTGACCAAAGAAATGGTGATGTTTTCCTCCATAGGGTAAGCCCAGTATTGATATAACATTTATTAGATTATACATTGAAATATTAGGTCGAATCTAATCTTTAAAATTTTTACTATGAGCCAAGAGTAATCAGGAGTTTGTAGATATTTAAAGTACTGGACCATATTGCCTACTAAAATGAAATATACTCCCTATAAGCTTCTTACATTCGTATGTTTACATGAGGATTCAGGACATTTTTGCCTATCCCTCTTTGCCCTGAACTTTTCGGACGCAGCACGTTTTCTTGTGCTGTGTGGTGTCTGCCCTCAGTGCACGGGGCTTGGCATCGCCACTCGGGGAAGCAGTGAGAATGGCAGATAAGAGCTACGGATTTTTATGTTCGCTTTTCATGTATGTTTGTGCCTCCTTTGGGAGTGTTTTAGTGGAGAGGAAGAAGCCAGCAGACAACGTCTTTGCATGTTACCTAGGCAGTGTGTTCTAACCCTGCCTCCAACTTCCCATTTTTCAGCCTAAGCCGCAGCCCTATGTGATGCCCGCCCCACCCCCGCTGCATTACAATGGACATTACACAGAACCCTACACTTCTTCTCAAGGTAAGGGGCACTGGCTCTCAGGGGCCTGGCAGCATGATTACAATTTGAATACATCATGAGATTTGGAAACCTTGAAGCCAGTATAATTTTTGACTGAAGTGACATGCAAAATTAGTGTGATGATTGTAGCCATGCTAGATTCATAGGATAGGCCGCCATTATATTCTGTTTCTTGGACATGTGTGGAAAATATGCAGTACATTACTCCCCCCTTATCCGCGGGCATACATTCCCGGACCCCCAGTGGATGCCTGAAACTGGGGATAGTACTGAACCTTATATGTACTATGCTTTTTCTTTTTTTAAAAATAGTGTTAATTTTGTATATTTTAGAGACTATTGATCTATTCTTTTCACTTTTTTATATGTTTTTATTGATTTCACAGAGGAAGGGAGAGGGAGAGAGAGGTAGAAAACATCAATGATTAGAGAGAATCATTGATTGGCTGCCTCCTGCACACCCCCCACTGGGAATCGAGCCTGTAGCCTGGGCATGTGCTCTTGACTGGAATTGAACCTGGGACCCTTCAGTCTGCAGGCCAATGCTCTATCCACTGAGCCAAACCAGCTAGGTAGGGTGGTACTGTGCTTTTTCTTAAACATACATACCCAAGGTATAATTTAATTTATAAATTAGGCACTGTAAGAGATTAACAATAACTAATAAAAAACAGGACAACAATAGTTCATTTTACAGTTAGAGTATAGTAACAATATACTCTAATAAAAGTTATATGAATGTGCTCTCTCTTTTTCTCAAAATATCTGGAATTTTTCATTTAATATTTTCAGGCCATGGTTGGCCGTGGGTAAATGCAGCTGCGGAAAGCAAAACCACAGATATGGGGGGACTACTGTATTAAATTTTTTAAGTAATTAAATTTATCGAGGTAACATTGTTTAATATTATGTAAGTTTCAGGTGTATAACATTATAATTTGACATCTGTATAATCAAATGCGTGCCTACCACCCAAAGTCTAGTTTCCTTATGTTGCCATATATTTGACCCATTTTACCTACTTTGCCCTCCCCACCCCACATGCCCTCTGGTAACCACCGTTCTGTTGTCTGTATCTTGTTTTTGTTTTTTTAGTTCATTTGTTCCTTTTTTGTTTTATATTCCACAGATGAGTGAAATCATACAGTTTTGTCTTTTTCTGTATGTCTCACTTCACTTAACATAATACCCTCAGGATTCATTCATGTTGCCACAAAAGGCAGTGTTTCATCCTTTTTATGGCTGAGTAGTATTCCTGTATTTATAGGCATCACATCTTTATCCGTTCATCCATCAGTGGACACTGAGGTTGTTTCCATGCCTTGGCTATTGTAAACAGTGCTGCAGTGAGCATACGGGTGCAGGTATATCTTTATGAATTCGTGTTTTCATGTTTCTTTGGTGAATACCCAGAAGAGGAATTGCTGGGTCATATGTATTACATTTGGATGCTCACACGATCCCTAATTTGTCCCAGTGGCTCTTCTTCCAGCTGGTTCCCGTGTGTCCTGTTATTCCCGCCGTTAGCTTTCAGTGCTTCCCTGCTTTCTGGCACAAGACGGCCCAGGCTCATTCTGTCTTTCCCCTGCCTGAGCCCTTCCTACTATAGAGGTTTAACTATTTTATTTTTAAAATGTATTTTTACTTTTCACTTGATTAGTATAGGGAGCTGTATTTAAGAGAGTGCTTCTAGCCTGGCTGGTGGTGTTCAATCGTTGAACATTGACCTGTGAACCAGGAAGTCACGGTTCTATTCCCGGTCAGGGCAGCTGCCCTGTTTGTGGGCTTGATCACCATTAGGGGGCGTGCAGGAGTCAGCCGATCAATGATTCTCTCTCATCATTGATGTTTT
The DNA here is from genome assembly GCF_951640355.1 of Cnephaeus nilssonii. Classification (NCBI taxonomy): domain Eukaryota; kingdom Metazoa; phylum Chordata; class Mammalia; order Chiroptera; family Vespertilionidae; genus Cnephaeus; species Cnephaeus nilssonii. The sequence goes on along the minus strand of NC_137075.1, from coordinate 98,081,938 downwards.
TCTCTCTCTCGCCGTCTCCCTTCCTCTCTGAAATAAAAAAAGTTTTTTTTAATGCTTCCAAAGCTGAATCTCAGCGTTCATTTAATATCTGCTCTCTCCTTTGTTTACAAGGACCTACTTGAGGCCAAGGAGCTTTATGCAGAGAAGTCATTCCACATCTTAGGAAGCTTAGAATCTAATAGTCGGGGGTAAGATAAGTACACAAATAACTTAAATACAAAGAGAACATGATTGTTTCGATGAGCGAGAGCAAGCAATTCCTTCCGTTCATTGGAAGGATGAGTCTCCTTGAGAAGGGATTTCGGGCCTCAGACGATGGGTAGGTGGGTTTCAGCAGGTAGAGGGGGGGTGGGTGCCTGACTGGGATCCTGCTGCTGGTTTGGGGGACTGAATGCTGTGGTGCAGAATGAGGAGAAGGGTGTTTGGAGGAGAGTGGTCCAGTGGGCTCACCCAGGGAACCGGTAGGAATGATGCCGGAAGGGACTGTGGGTGGACTGTGTGGTTTGTGCCGGGCTTGTGGTGAAGATGGGAATTTCCGTGCCGCGAGGTGGGCAGCAGGGGGGCAGTGCTGGGGTGTGGACTCGGGTGCTTTCCACCATCACTGTCCTCTCCGCCTTGCACCCTGCCCTGGTCTGGTTTCCGACCCCAGCCCTCCTACTCCTGGGAGAAGGCTCTCTCTTCCCATTGCTGGGGTTTCCTTCCCACTTGTTTCTTCCCCTGGGTCTACACACATCGTACTATCTTTTGTCTCCTCTCTCTTCCAACTGCAGCGTGGTGTTTTTCCTCTTTTTCCTCTTTCACCCCCTTCTGCTGAGAGTGACATCTGTGTGCTGCCATGTTTGGTCCCCCATTCATTCCTCCCGCCTTTGCTCTTCTGTTCAAGCTGCCCTCTCCTGGGTCCCCGGCACCCGCACACCCTCCTTACCATCAGAGTCCAGCCTGCTCTCCGCCTTGCAAATCTCAGTGTGTGGGTTCTCCCTCCTCCTCCTGCACCGACAGTGGACAGTGTTGCTCACGGCTCCTACGCCTGCTCCCCCCCCCCCCCCCCCCCGCCGTCCCCCCTCGTGCAGGCTTCGCCACCATCCAGATTTCACCAAGGACGAGTGTCAGGTCTGCACTTCCCACCACTTCCTCACTCAGGTGCTCTGCCCACGCTTCCAGGTCTGCTAGGTGGTCATGCGGTTCAGGGGGCTGCGTGCGGCATGCACATCCCTTGGGGCAGCGCCAGGCTGTGATGAGCACTCAGTAAATCTCACCAGCTATTCCACCTTGCTGAGCATTGATTGAAATGTTAAATCTGATCTCTTCACTTGACCGGCCTGTCCCTTTCCCCACGTTCCTTCATCCTCACGATGAAGTCACTCCCCTGGTTCCTTGGATTCTAAACTGCATGTAATTTTTCTCATCTTCTTTTTCCTTTTTGCCCTCAGCAGCCAGTCAGTTACAAATCTATGGGATTATACGGCCTCGAACTTCATATAACATCTCTCCCTTCTCCCTGTCCCTCTGTGACTGACCAGGTCAGTTTCTCCTGTTTAAAGCTCTCATGAGCTGCTCTGTCACAGGAGCTGACACCTTCTGTGTCCACCTCCCAGGCTCATCGCGGCTCCCTGGTGACCATCCCCGGCCTGGGCTCAGCACTCCGCGCTCCTCCCTCACTGCTTTTCCAGTCTTATTTCTGCTGTCCTTTCACTCCTCTCTGGCTGCCTGGTGCTCAGCCACGCTGAGCATGGCCTCCGGGGTGGGGTGTCTCTGCTGCTCTGTCACCCAGAATGCCCTTGTCCCACGCACCTGCACGCACCCTCTTGCCCACAGGCCTCTTGTCCAGTCCGGCAGGCTGTGCTGTGCTGTGGGAAAACACAGTTCCAAACCCTCTGTGGCTTACTCAGGAGAAGCCACTTCTTGCTCAGTTACATGACCTCCGTGCACGGGCAGGAGGCCCCTGCTTCCCTCTGCAATGTTGCTGGTCAGAATGGCAGGGAAGGGAGCATGCAAACGGGCTGTCGGCTTCTGCTCCCGTTCCCATGACCATTACTAGTCCCACGGTGGTGCCCGACCTCCAGAGGGGAGGAGGCGTGATCCCACGGGCACTTGGTGGTAGACCGGCTGCTAATGAAAGCTGGGCATGCCTGCCCCATCCTCCTGTCCCGCAAGGCCCCTCCAATGCCATAGCTTCTGTGAGGCGGTTCTTGATCTTCCCTTCTCTGTCCCCATCAACCCAGACCTTTTTATTTGACGGGGTTCCAGTCATTTCCCCTGTAAGATCTCAGCACGGTGTTTTACGCCTATGGGCTCACACCTGGGTGGTCTGTGGGGTGCACAGAGGAGCCTGGAGGCTGGGAGAGCAGACAGTTGGTGCTTGAACCAGCTCCGCTTCGGCAGCGGGTGTGCTAGTCCAGACAGGCTGCAGTGAGGGCCTGGGCTGTCCTGCAGGGAGCAAAGGTGGGTGGGGGGTTCCTGACTCAGAGCCTGTGTGCGTCCAGGTACGGGAAGAGCCAGGGGCGAGAAGCACCGTGCCTCAGCAGCGAGCACACGGGGATGCATTTGAGTCCTGTCGCATCGTGGCTGTGTGTCGCCAGATCCAAGTCCAAACGTCAGCCCGTGGTGTATTCACTTTATGATCAGGTGCTACTTAAACGCTCTTTAGAATCACAGAGTCACAGCTTTTCACAGGCTGCTCCCCGAGGGCCTGGACGGCTGCTCTTCCTGAGGGTGGGAGACCATCTCGTAGTGTTTCAGGTGGGCTGTAGGAAGCATGCCTCTTCCCAGCCCCGGCAGGTTCGTGCCCTCGTGGGCACTGGCGATAAGAGGGAGCCCCGGTTCTGAGTGTGGCTCGCAGCTGCGGCAGCGTGGGGGCTGGCGCCGGCGCAGGTGTGGCTCTCTCAGCATGGCTGTTCTCGGCTCCGGCCCCCTGGTGAGGCGTGGCTACTGCTGACACTGTTGGGCCTGGAGAAGCTCAGATTCTGCCCAGATGTTGCCCTTTTTGGTTCATCTGGAAGCACCTACACAAACAAGCTGCAGCGCCACGTAAGGGTGCACTTGCGGGCAGCTGGTGCCTGAACCAGCTCCGATCAGCAGGGCCTGCCCACCAGGGGGAGGCAGAGCCAGGGCCCTGCGCCCCCGGGTGCCCAGCCTGCAGCTCCTGGGGCTCCAGAAGGGCTGTTTCTTCACTCCAGTCAAACGTGTTTTTGATTTTCAGAAAAAGACAATGTGTTGTGTTGCAATTGTACTCTTAATATTGGACTTAGATTTGCCTCCTCTTTATTGCGTGCCACGTCCTGAACTCCATCCTCGGCGTTGGCAGAGCCATCCCATCCTATAGACGAGAAAATGACCCGCCCAGGGTCACCCGGCGTGTGTGGGGGAAGCCAGGTCATTTCAGTACCATTTCCATAAACTACATCATCAACATTCAAGGCCTCTCTCAGTAATTGTCTAGCCCCGTGGTCGGCAAACTGCGGCTCGCGAGCCACATGTGGCTTTTTGGCCCCTTGAGTGTGGCTCTTCCACAAAATACCACGGCCTGGGCGAGTCTATTTTGAAGAAGTGGCGTTAGAAGTTTAAGTTTAAAAAATGTGGCTCTCAAAAGAAATCTCAATCGTTGTACTGTTGATATTTGGCTCTGTTGACTAATGAGTTTGCTGACCACTGTTCTAGAGTAATTAGTAATTAGTCCAATCTAGTACATTTTTTTTTTAAAAAAAACCTCATTTCAAACTATATTTTAATGTTTCCCCCCAGATAACCTCTTTGTCACCAACCAGAATGGATACTACTGCCACTCTCAGACCAGCCTGGATCGAGCCCAGATCGACCTCAACGGCCGCATCCGTAACGGCAGTGTCTACAGCGCGCACAGCACCAGCTCCTTAAACAACCCGCAGCCCTACCCGCAGCCCTCGCCCATGTCCTCCAACCCCAGCATCACCGGGAGCGACGTCATGCGGCCCGACTACGTCCCGTCTCACCGGCACAGCGCTCTGATCCCCCCGTCCTACCGCCCGACCCCCGACTACGAGACGGTGATGAAGCAGCTCAACCGAGGGATGGCGCACGCGGAGCGGCAGAGCCACTCGCTGAGAAACCTCAACATCGGCCACTCGTTCGCCTACAGCAGGCCGGACGCGCTGGTCTACAGCCAGCCCGAGATCCGGGAGCACGCCGCCTTCCCGTCCCCGCAGTCCGCCCACTACCCGCTCAGCCTGAACTGCAGCTTCCACAGCCAGCCCCCTCACCCCTACGCCGCCGAGCGGCGGCCCGTGGTGGGCGCCGTCAGCGTGCCCGAGCTCACCAACGTGCAGCTCCAGGCCCAGGACTACCCGGCCCCCAACATCATGCGGACTCAGGTGTACCGCCCGCCCCCGCCGTACCCGTACCCGCACCCGCGGCCCGCCAACAGCACCCCCGACCTGTCCCGCCACCTGTACATCAGCAGCAGCAACCCCGACCTCATCACCCGGCGCGTCCACCACTCGGTGCAGACCTTCCAGGAGGACAGCCTGCCCGTGGCCCACTCCCTGCAGGAGGTCAGCGAGCCCCTCACCGCTGCGCGCCACGCGCACCTGCACAAGAGGAACAGCATCGAGCTGGCGGGGCTGGCGCACGGCTTCGAAGGCATGAGGCTCAAGGACAGGACCCTGTCCGCCTCGGCCGCGGACGTGGCCCCGCGGGCCAGCTCCGCGGGGGGCTCCCAGCCAAATGTCTTCCCCGACAGGACGAGGCGGGGAGAGACGGCCGAGCAGGAAGGCCTGAGATATGGTCACAGCAAGTCCCTGTCCGAGGCCACCATGCTGATACACAGCAGCGAGGAGGAGGAGGAGGAGGTGGAGGAGGAGCTGGAGGAGGACGGCAAGGCACGGGCTGTGCTCGCCCCACGCGCACGGGAGCCCCGGGGCAGTTACTCCCAAGAGCCGCCGCCGGCGGGCTGCTCCTGCGCCGCGGCCTCCCCTCTGCACATCCACGAGCCCAAGGCCCATGTCCCCGAGGCCGAGAGGAGGGGCCGGGAGGGCAGCCCCGTGCACCTGCCGGCGGAGGTCCAGCGGCCCCGGAGGGAGGGGCTGCTGACGCCCTCCATGTCCGAGTCTGACCTCACCACGTCGGGGAAGTACCGGGCCAGGAGGGATTCTCTGAAGAAGAGGCCGGTGTCCGACCTCCTCTCGGGAAAGAAGAACATTGTGGAAGGGCTCCCGCCGCTGGGGGTAAGTGTTGGGTGTGCAGGGGAGCCACGGCCACCCGCCCGCCCGGCGCCCTTCAGCCTGAGGCTTCTCAGCACCTTCTGCGCTCCGGGGTCTCTTCTCTGGCTCAGCACTTTTGATGTTTCCAGCTCTTTTTCTTTTAACATTTTTTATCCCTCTTCTGCCCTTTACTGTGTCTTTGACTTATTTGGAACACATTTGAGCTCGATTATCTATGGAAGTGATAGAGGTCGATGAAATGTTAGTGGTTTTTTGGAGATAGTTAGATTAAATGTAAACGTTGGGAGCTCTGTGGGATGGAGTAGAAAGAATGAATGAAACGTTTCAGCCTTGCAGTGTGAACGGAAAAGGAGCTGAGGTTTCGTGACCTGAGCCCAGATTGCTTTGTCCGCCGCCTGCTAGCAGCCCAGCCCCCGTGCTGGTGCAGCAGCCGGGGCCACGTTTGTTCCGTTCGCTGGTTTCTCCTGGGATGTCTGAGAGCAGCGTCCGCACCCAGGAGTGTTCCTCTCGCGTCCGTGTGCTGGACGTGTGGGTGCAGCTTCGGATGTTGGCCGTGATCCCTGAGGGCTGCAGCGTGAACCTGGGGTTGGGGAGGTGGCCCTTGGTCAGGAAAGCTCCAGGTCTCTTTGAAAGAAAGATGAACTGAGAACTCAAGGAAGGTCCTTTGTAGAAAATGCAGGGTTACTAGTAAAATAGTCAGGATAATAAATAACCATGACCTGATTAAGCACACCTTACTGATAGGAAGGAAAATATAAAAGAGCGTAGCATCATCTCTAGCTGCCTTTTCCGTAGCATCTACCGTGCGCTTTACCGTGTCCAGTCTACAACAGGCCCATTGTTCCTGCGGGTGAGGAAGCAGACTCAGATATTCAGTAGCTTTCCAAGGTCGCAGAGCGAGTGAGGGACTAACTGGAATTTTAAACTGGGATTTATCTCTGCAACGTGTTCTCTTATCTGCTACACTGTTCTCCGGCGAGTTATACTGTGTATATAATGTTTTGTTAAGTAATAATTGCTTATCTAAGCCTCGCTGTTCTCTGCCTTTCCACCGAAACCTTCTAACTTTGAGTCCCCACGCTTTGGCCAGGCCTGTGTGGCCTTGGCCTGCCAGGGTGTCCACTCTGAGACGTCTCGCTGCATCGCTCAGGCTTCCGCTCCTCATTGCCTGGGCCTCCCCTCCCAGCCAGAAGCCATGCGCTGACCTGTCCATTCTGTCTCACTTTGCTCCCCGTGTCCTGGCAGCTAGGATTCCTCAGCTCTGCCAGACGGCAAACTCGACATGAGGACCCATCGCAAGTGTGGTTCCGGCCTTGTATTTTAGATCCTCTGAGATGCTGTAAGCATCTTCATAAATAGGAAAAAATTCCCACAATGTTATTGTGCTTACGAAATAGATAAGTACCCATAAATTAAAACTACTTATAATAGTGCTGTGGATTTAACTGTTTTCTTTTAATGAATTTTGGGTTTGAGTAATTTAAGTTTAATTTTGGGGGAGAGCATATTCTTACTCCCCTACCTGTGCAGTCAGGCCCCTGCCTCAGGTTGGCTGAAGGTGTGGGCTCATAATCGGTGGCTCAGGGTGGAGCAGGGGGTGGATGTGATTCCACAGCGACCCTGCTGGAACCCCTGAGCCAGCTGCACACTCCCTTTCATAGTTAATACTCTCCCCTAAGTACATCAAGACCTGTCCAGCATTTTCATGTGACCCGAGTCTTTTCCCCAGACAATACTTGTTTTGAGTGTGGTCCAGTAGTCAGGCCTCTTGTCACTGTGCGATTTTAGTGGACCTAGCAAGTCCTGTTCAATCTGAGTATTTTGACCAATTTGGTTCCCTAAAAACACAGATTTTCTCTCTCACTGACTTTTAAGATCTACAGGATTAATTTAATAAGACTATGTGATTGGCTTATGCTTTTGCTCCCCTTCTTTTCCGATAAGGGATTCTCTTTACTTGAAAAACGTGCATGGGAGCTGGGGCCAGGTGTAGAACCAGATAGTGGGGAAACTGGTCTGAGTCTGGACCCTGCCTTTTTTTTTAAGTATATTTTTATTGATTTCAGAGAGGGAGAGAGAGATAGAAACATTAATGATGAGAGAGAATCATTCATCGGCTGCCTCTTGCACGCCCCACACTGGGGATCTAACCCGCAACCTGGGCATGTGCCCTGACTGGGAATCAAACCATGACTTCCTGGTTCATAGGTCGGCACTCAACCATTGAGCCACACCGGCCCTGGGTAGAGCCTGCCTTTTTATTTTTTTATTAGTTCTCTGCTCAGTGGGCTGGACCCTCATGTACCAGAACCTCAACTTCCCTGTCGGTCACACAGGGGCAGTCATCTCTGCTCTGCCTGCTGTGGCATGAAGTTCTCCGTAAGGACAGGCATGAAAATTGCTTCTGCATTCTATATGCAGCATAACTGATTTTATTGAAAGGTACTATTTATTGTTTTGACACCGATTACTATTTCTCTATTAAAGAGGCAGCTGCGTGACCTTGGGCAAGCTTTTTAATCTCTCTGACTCAAGCTTTTTAATCTCTCTCTCTCTCTCTTTCATCAAGGAAGATGAGCCCAGAGAGTTGTTGGGGGTATAAAGTGAGCGCCTGGCACACAGGCAGTGCTCAGATTTAACATGTTACTGTAATGTGGCACCATACATTTAACTTACCAGCTTCCCAGGAATTGAATCGCTCAGCCCTGTTGCCATTGTATCGTTTAACTGTGACAACCAAGAAACTCAGCTCACAGACCAATGTGAATTGAGGTTATAGAGGTTTAGGATTAAAAACAGTGACGTGAATTGCAGACAAGCAGGATCACTTTAGAGCTCTCCACCCATCTCCACCTCAGGGACCTGATCGCTATCTGAAAAGGTGGACTGGTTTGAGTGCTCATGCAGCTGCATAAAGATTTTCTTTTCATTGTACAATCTTAGTGTTGTGGGGTGGTTCTCTCGTAAGAAATCACTTGCAGGTGTTTGAAGCAACGCGTGCTTGTACTCTCAGGGCTAAGTAAGGGGTATTTGACTTCCTGGTTCATAGGTCGGCACTCAACCATGGAGCCACGCCGGCCCTGGGTAGAGCTTTTGACTCTATGCCCCTTTCTTCAAACACTGGCCTTAGAACTGGCCTGACAGCCAATCAGCTTCCTCCAGCTGATCCCAGCCGGGGCATCTTGACCCACCCCATCCTGGCCGGTGAGAACTGACGGTTAAATCTTCAGGACTCCTGTAATTCAGTTGATGTTACATTGACAGTTTGAAATAGGCCATGGTGGGAGTATTTACACCATGGAAATTGGCAAACTTGACAAATCAGAACTTTCCCCCACCAGAGAGCCAGTTGTTGAACATGTATCAGCCTACCACTATGTTTTGCACACGTTAGAATCATGAAATTTTCGCCTGTTCCCTCTCTCCCTCTGTTCCCGTCTCCCTCCTCCTCCCTACCTCCCAGGCTGGTAGAGCTGGTTTCATTTTTGAGACAGAACTGAGAAAACCATTTTTTAAAAATTGGGGCTACTGCTGTTAGGATAATTATGACTTCCAAGGAGGTGTAGCATAGCTAAGGAAACTTAGCATTCTTAGGCTTATTTGCCTTAGAGACAATCATTCACTTTAACAATAAGTTTAGGAACACCTGATCTCAGGAGAGAGCTTCTGTTGATGTACTCTCTCTCTTTTTTAAAATAAATATGTTTTTATTGATTTTGGAGAGAGGAAGGGAGAGGGAGAGATAGAAACATCAATGAGAGCGAAACATCAACATCGATGGGCTACCTCCTGCACGCCCCCTACTGGGGATCGAGCTCGCAACCCTGGGCACGTGCCCTGACCGGGAGGTGACCTCTTCGTGTGTGGGTTGATGCTCAACCACTGAGCCACATCAGTAGGATATGATGATGTGCTTCTCTTATATCTGATCTTTCTGGTGTCGTGATGGACATTTTAGCCCTGTTTGATTTTCCTGGTTTAAAAACGTGGCGGTTCTGAGAGGTGTGGTGATCCAACTCAGGTCACACAAGTCTGAAACATAACGCAGAACAGAACAGCAAGCTACCACAGCAAACGTTACATTTTTCTTCCAGAATGATTTAAAGAACTAATTTATATTTAAAAAACACACACACATCAAAGCTTATTGCAATCAGGTGGTTGTATTTAAAGCCTTTTTTAGGGACATCAGCTGATTTTTTGGTGTGCCGAGTTGAAATTGGGGAGTTCTGTGCAGGAATGCTGACTGCTGGGAGCCTCACCTTTCATTACAACAGAACCCCGAAACCGGCTGCATTTCAAAACCTCCTATCTGGGCGACGTATCAGGGCTTTGGCCTTGAAAGGAATGTCACCCTCCTAATATTGTTAAACCAGTGTGTGCGCGCGCGTGTGAGGGAGCGCAATTTCTCCTGTTTGCTGCCAGTCTTCAGCCCAGTTTCTCTTCAAAGGGGCTGTGCTTGTGTATATTTCATATATACATATAAATATTTTTATAGGGAATGAAAAAGAGCCGAGTAGATGCAAAAAAAATGGGTCCTCTCAAACTGGCTGCCCTGAATGGACTCTCGCTGTCTCGCCTGCCTCTGCCCGACGAGGGGAAGGACATGTCAGCCAGAGCCACCAATGATGAGAGGGTACGTACCGGCGGGCTGGTCCCCTCCCCGGGCTGGCTGGTCAAGTGCTGCATGTCTACTTCCTGAGATCCCAGAGCATTTTCTAACCCATTCAGTGATCATAAGTAAGTGTTAAGGAATTTTGTGATCTGGACCTCAAACTTGGGGCAAATTTATAGCTAATGTCTTAAGTTCAGGCTAGAATGTTTCTTTTTCTTTTTCTTTTCTGCATGTTGTTCTTTACCTTCTTCCAGCCATCTGTGGCAGTCTTGGTTTTTGATGGCTTTAAAGTTAGAGAGGAGATCTGCAAATGCCTATGAGAACAGACAGGAAAGAAGGCAGATGTTGCTTTTATTTCACTGAAAATGATCTCCATGGTAAAGGATTACTGAAGCTTTCAAAACCTCCTTGGCGACCACGACAGAATGAAGCACGCTAAGCAAAAATTAATGTGCTTACCACTGGGTCCTGGAGATGGTTTCCAGCATTTACCACTGTTTGCAGTTTTTCATATGATTATACGTTATAAGATTGAAGCATGCGTTCATTGATATTGGAATCAATGATCCTACTCTAGGATTTACTGACTTCCACGGGGAATTTTCTGTTTCATAGGGATCACAAAACTGACCATAAATTAAGAGAAAATGAATCCAACAAATTGCTTTAGGCCAGTTTTTCACCTTTAAGCGGAACGTTTTTGCCTTTATTTCTCACCAATAAGATTATTGCATTTGCTATTGTTATGGCTTGGTAAAAATTTAGCTCTGGTTTCACCTAGAATTTTCACTTGAAGCAGCTGTACAGCCGACGTGTAGCTGTGCCTGTGACTTTATTCTTGTCGCCCCCCGCATTCTGTTGACAGTGTAAAATTCTGGAACAACGGTTGGAACAGGGAATGGTGTTCACAGAATATGAAAGAATCCTGAAAAAACGGCTAGTCGATGGGGAGTGCTCAACGGCACGACTCCCCGAAAATGCAGAAAGAAACCGATTCCAGGACGTGCTTCCCTATGACGATGCCAGAGTGGAGTTGGTCCCAACCAAAGAGAACAACACCGGGTACATCAACGCATCCCATATTAAGGTGAGAGGAGCATTTACAGTGATGACCAAGACGCGAGGCTCTGAGTTCAAGTACAGGACTTAGAATGACATTCACGCTTGTATTCTGAAAACACCCTGTTGTTGTTGTTTTGTAATTTCTTTATTGATTAAGGTATTACATATGTGTCCTTATTCCCCCATTACCCCCCACCTCCCATTCATGCCCCCACCCCCCTGTTGTCTGTGTCCATTGATTAGGCTTATATGCATGCATATAAGTCCTTTGGTTGATCTCTTCCCCTTACCCCCACCCTCCCCTAACCTTCCCTGAGAAAACACCCTGGTTTTGATCATTGGGGCCGTTATCGGCAAACTGCGGCTCGCGAGCCACATGCGGCTCTTTGGCCCCTTGAGTGTGGCTCTTCCACAAAATACCACGGCCTGGACGAGTCTATTTTGAAGAAGTGGCGTTAGAAGAAGTTTAAGTTTAAAAAATTTGGCTCTCAAAAGAAATTTCAATCGTTGTACTGTTGATATTTGCCTCTGTTGACTAATGAGTTTGCCGACCACTGCATTGGGAGAACTGTGTTATGCGGTAAACTGGGAAATCCAGGCGCCCAGGCTGGGTAGAAAGTGTTTATCCACAGAGTCACCTTCGCTCTGGCCACGAGCTGAAACCCTCTGCCCCCAGCAGTGTAATCACTCGAAGTGCTGACTTGCCTGACTTCAGAACTTTGTCTTTCTAAATCTGAAGACTTCATCAGCTGCTCCTGAGAGAATCTATAAGCTGGACCTGGTCTTTCCTCATGACCAACCTACGTGCATTTTTATGTAACAAAAGCGTCCGGGTGTTTTAGTGTTTTCACCAAAGCTTTTACCTGCAGTGGTGCTGTCTGCTCTCTTTGCACACTCCCCGTAATCACTCTTAAACACGGTTTTGTTCTTTGAAGAGGCAGTGCCACCTTTTCCCTGGAAATAGTAAAATGTCATTTAACTGGGGTAGCCCGTTGCACCCATTAAAATGGAAACAGCGATGGTTCACAGGAGGGAGTGAGGAGAGCCAGCTGCTCTGTCTTCTCCGTCACTCGCACCCTCGTTCCTGCCGGCGAGGGTCAGCCCCCTTTGCGGGAGGGAGAGACTTCCTCCCAGTTCCTCCCAGTGCGTGGATGAGTCAGGATCTGTGGTCAGGTGCTGTTTCCTTCCTCCCACCTTCTGTTTAGTTTGAAAGTGACATTTGGGGAGACCAGTTCCACACGTGCAGCTTTCCAGCGGCCTGGCGGTCTGCCTGTGAGCGGCACACCCTTGGTTGGGGATCTGCGCATGTGCTTCTTAATATGTGGGCACAGTCTGCTTAAGAAGCGAGCCTTGCCCTAACCGGTTTGGCTCAGTGGATAGAGTGTCGGCCTGCAGACTGAAGGGTCCCAGGTTCGATTCCGGTCAAGGGCATGTACCTTGGTTTCGGGCACATTCCCAGTAGGGGGTGTGCAGGAGGCAGCTGATCGATGTTTCTCTCTCATCGATGTTTCTATCCCTCTCCCTTCCTCTCTGTAAAAATCAATAAAATATGTTTAAAAAAAAAGAAAAGAAAAAGAAGCGAGCCTTTCTTTGGAATAACTCACCCAGCCTCTCCTGTGGGGGTGGATAAGAGCGGAATGATGTCGTAGTTCTGAAGTGACATTTCAGACTCTCCAAAGGCACGCTGAGGAAGAGGGGGAAAGGCTGAGCTCCGAATTACGGGACAGACTCTCCCGTGTGGGACCTCGTGGTACTTACCTGGATAAAGAAATGCTGGCACCTTCCCCCGAGGCCCCCCAGCAGCCTCTTCCTCATTAGTTCTTGTTCACTGTGTAACTGTTGCCACCCCCCCCCCCCCAAACCCCCTTGCCCACAGTGCCTGCCCCTGAGCGGGCGCTCGATGAGTGGGGACGGGTGGCCTTAGCGAGAATGTGGGCGGATCAGTGCTTGGCACGGATCAGGGTTTTACGCTGAGTGGTCACTGAGAATCAGTGCCGCTGAGATTTAACCCAGGTCTCCTGACTACAGATCCCGACCACAGTGATTATTATTTAGACCTTTCTCCGGGAGGGCATAGCTTAGTGTCATGATGGAGGGTGATTTGGCTCAGAAGGTCAGAGGCGAGTCTTCCTTAAGCAGGAAGAGTATTTTCCCCCAGAAATCGGACATTTAACTTGGGCTTTGGTTTAGTTGCGAATACTTTTCTCACTGTGTTTAGTTCTTCATGAGGGGAAATTGCGTTTGAAAGCTGGGGGACTGGGATGTCAATATTACTTTTACGAGAAGAGCCATAGCAGCAGCGGCAATAACAACTACTCGTTGAGCACCGTCACGTTCAAGGCACCATGTGTGTGCATGGACTCAGTGCTTTTTTTTTTTATAGTAAAAGTGGAAATTTATTGAAGAACAAGTACAGACTCCCACGTGAGGAGGGGGGAAGCGTCCCCTTCACTCAGTTCTGACAACAACCCTACGAGGGCAGGCAATACATATATACATATGCATGTACATATACAGATATTTTTAAATATATTTTTATTGATGTCAGAGAGGAAGGGAGAGGGAGAGAGAGATAGAAACATCAATGATGAAGAGAATGATCATTGATCAGCTGCCTCCTGCACGCCCCCTAACAGGGTATTGGGCCTGCAACCCAGGCATGTGCCCTGACCGGGAATTGAATCATGACCTCCTGGTTTATAGGTCGATGCCCAACCACTGAGCCACACCGGCCGGGTGGCAGGCAATATTTTTATTTTAACTTGAGAACTAAGATTCAGAGAGGTTAAGCAAATTGCCCCGGGTCGCATAGATATTATGTGAACTCATAGTAAGTTTATAAAGATGTCGATAGTGGAAATTGAACTAACAAGGAAAAAGAATAAGATGAAAGCCTTTCTTTATTCTGAATGATTTAGCTCCCTTTTTAGTATTACCACAAACAAATGTATATACATGCCTGTGTACATACGTGACACACACACATTCATTTTTTAACCTCTCCTCGTCTCAGGTCTCTGTCAGTGGAATCGAATGGGACTATATTGCCACGCAGGGCCCGCTGCAGAACACCTGCCAGGACTTCTGGCAGATGGTGTGGGAACAGGGAATTGCCATTATAGCGATGGTGACAGCGGAAGAGGTGAGTGCTCATTCCTCTCCATCGGTTTTCTCCGTCTCAGATGAGAAGTTACTGTCGAGCCTGTGGGGATCCTGACGCTCAGAGAGAGGGGCAGGTTGGGAGAGCGATTCTGCGTCTCGGCGTGCTGTCTGTGTGTAAAAGGGCCTGTATTGCTGGGCCTTGCGTGGTGTTTTGACTGTCCGTGCGTGCGTCTTTAACAGGAGGGCGGAAGGGAGAAGAGCTTTAGGTACTGGCCACGCCTTGGTTCCCGGCACAACACCGTCACCTACGGAAGGTTCAAGATCACCACCCGGTTCCGCACAGACTCGGGCTGCTACGCCACCACCGGCCTGAAGATGAAGCACCTGCTCACGGGGCAGGAGAGGACCGTCTGGCACCTGCAGTACACGGACTGGCCGGAGCACGGCTGCCCCGAGGACCTCAAGGGGTTTCTATGTAAGTGTCCCCGCTCCCAGCACAGCCCCTGCTGGGGCCCTTACATCAGCCACGGAGAGGAAGGCTTATGTTCCCGAAATATTTCCTTATGTTGTCTCGTATTAACTCTGGGCTTGTTTTATTTTTTTTATTTTTATTTTTTAAAAAAATATATTTTATTGATTTTTACAGAGAGGAAGGGAGAGGGATAGAGCTAGAAACACTGATGAGAGAGAAACATCAATCAGCCGCCTCCTGCAACACGCCCCACTGGGGACGTGCCAGCAACCAAGGTACATGCCATTGACCAGAATCGAACCTGGGACCCTTCAGTCCGCAGGCCGACGCTCTATCCACTGAGCCAAACCAGCTAGGGCTGGGCTTGTTTTAAAATAAAGATTTTAAGTGTTTAGGGGAGGCTTGGCAGAAGTTTATTATTATTTATTTATTTTGTTTATGTTTATTGATTTCAGAGAGGAAGGGAGAGGGGGAGAGAGATAGAAATATCAATGATGAGAGAGCATCAGTGATTGGCTGCCTCCTGCATGTCCCACACTGGGGCTCGAGCCCGCATGCTGGGCATATGCCCTGACTGGGAATTGAACCATGACCTCAACCATTGAGCCACGCCATCGGCTAAAAGAAGTTTTTTACGTATAACGTGGTGGTGAGTGAAATGCGGTGAATGAGTCTTGGGGAGTTTTTCCTCCCTTTGGTTTTGTGGGTGAGCAAACGGGAGGCCAGGCGGAGTCCGAGCTCACCAAGACCGCACTGTCAGTCAGTGGTTGGGCCCGCTAACTGGCGCCCTCTGCTTGTCCGGAGTCCTCCCCGTCAGCGGAGATGATCTGCAGACTGTTGAGTGACGTGCCTTAAACCCTGGTGTTTTTCTATCTCATTGATACTTCACAGCATACCTTGAGGAGATCCAGTCTGTCCGGCGCCACACAAACAGTACGAGTGAACCAAAAGGCCCCAACCCCCCGCTGCTGGTCCACTGCAGTGCGGGGGTGGGGAGGACCGGCGTCGTCATTTTGTCGGAGATCATGATCGCCTGCCTGGAGCACAACGAGGTGCTTATTTCCTTTTTCTTTTTGGCGTGGGGAGAGGTGGGCTCGGCGCAAGTCCGGGAAGAGGGACCTCGTTATCTAACAGCTCTTTTGGAACGAGGTTTCTTGGTGTGCGTTTTTCCCCACAAGCAGGAATTGTTTTTATTTGTCACAGATAAAAGTCTGAATTTTATTTTTATTGATTGATTTATTTAAAAAATATTTTTATTGATTTCAGAGAGAAAGGGAGAGGGAGAGAGAGATAGAAACATCAATGATGAGAGAGCCCTAGCTGGTTTGGCTCAGTGGATAGAGCATCAGTGGCCTGCGGACTGAAGGGTCCCGGGATCGATTCCGGTCAAGGGTACATGCCTGGGTTGCAGGCTTGATCCCCAGTAGGGGGCATGCAGGAGGCAGTCGATGATTCTCTCTCATCATTCTCTCTCTCCCTTTCCCTTCCTCTCTAAAATCAATGAAAAATATTTTTAAAAAATGATGAGAAAGAATCATCCATCAGCTGCCTCCGGGAATCAAACCGTGACCTCCTGGTTCATAGGTTGATGCTCAGCCACTGAGTCACGCTGGGCTGGGCACAAGTGGGATCCTTGGCCTGGGGGCGCACATGCATCAGCTCCTGCTCCTTGAGCACCTGTCTGGGCTCCAGTCGCTCTTCCAGAGCTGCGACCTTCCCCGCGCAGCTCCATGACTTCTCGCAGATCGGGCGTGGGCTTCTTGCATGTTGACTTTTCTAACACAGACATCGGGGAGCAGATTAGTAGATTGGCCAGCTTTTCTGTGTCTTTTCCAATGGAATCAGTTTATGGACCACTTCTTCCTGTCATCTGTCTGCACCTCTCGGGTCATGATTTCCATCACCTTCCGGATTTGGCGGATCTGTTGCTGCTGAGAGTAAGAGGTCGTCCGAATCCGATGGTTGCATTTTTTTAGTAAAAACAACACAGAATGGACGAAGCAGATAACAGTCAGTAGTCTTGACAAAATACGAGCTTCAGCCATGGTCTGCCATGGTTTGACAGGCAGCACGTTTTGTCTCCATGTAAGATCCATGCCATGGGAATTAGACAGGGTTTGCCCTGCACATGCTCAGTAATTAGCTTGGATGTTCTAAGTGCAGCTTCATGATTCTGTTGTCCGCTTCAACAGCACGACCCTTGAGGCCATCAGATGTGATTTTGGTTCCTTGAGTTCTTGTGACTAGTTTTTACCAGTATTTCCCATAGTGAACAAGGCTGGTGCTTTCATATCACACCCATCTTCCGTAGAAAAGGGATCAACCCCTTTCTCCTTGGCCCCCCTTGTTGCCGCCTTTCCTAGGGCATTTATTCTTGCCGACCGCCATGGTGTGCTTCTTAGAGAGCCGAACGGTCCTTGGGTTCTCTTGTTTATTTGTGTGTTATTTTGGTAGAAGATGCCCAGGTAGACGAGTTAGGAGGTTGACCATCTCCTAACCAGGTTTGTGCTAGGACTCCCAACTCTCCCGGCCCCCTTCTCTCTCTGGGGGAGTGCATTCCCCTCACCGCTGCATCTCTCCATCTAGGTGCTCGACATCCCACGGGTGCTGGACAAGCTGAGGCAGCAGAGAATGATGCTGGTGCAGACCCTGATCCAGTACACGTTCGTGTACAGAGTTCTCATCCAGTTCCTGAAAAGCTCCAGGCTCATATAAGCTCCCACAGCTGCTGAAGGGGACCCGCCCAGGTGAAGCGTTTACAGTCAGAACAGGGCCGGCCTGACTCACATTTACCCCTCGCCACTCGTCCACGCAGAAGGCTCCCTGGGAAGTCAGGGCGGTGTGGGTGCCGGCACCGAGGGAGCGTGAAGGCTGCGGGGGACCACCTGGGACGATGCCAGCGATGGAGGACTTGGTGCCCAGGAAGTGGCCCTGCCCCGGTCTGTCTGATTTGCAGCACTTGCACACATTTTTGGAGACTGTGTTTTCTAGACAATTCTATACTTTACTGAAGCTATGCTGGGCAACTCTGGCAATCATTAACGGGCATAGATTTCTATCTTAAACAAGTTTTTGCTAATGGAATTTTATTTCATGACTAAAATATTTTGGGTTTTTCTTGTTGAGAAACTGAACTTTTCCATGGAGATAATCCACAAATATGAGTGGTTCCTTTGTAACGTTGTATTTAAAACCATGTTATTATCTTTTGATATTTTTAAAAAAAAAAACCTTGGGTACTTAACAGTTTAGTTACCAAATCCAAACTACAAGAAGGATCTACAAGTGTTATTTTGAAATATGTAGAAAGCATTATTATATTCAGAAACATTTTTTATCCTAAAAATGCATATATTTTTTACCTTCTATATTTTCCAAATCAGAGTTTGACTCATTAAGGTACGGAAACGAATCAGTTGAGGGAAAGCTGTGAATGAAGGCACATCATTTTGAAATGGAAGAGAATAATCAGATTCACTTTTGTTTTTCCCAGTATTATTCATAAACCTAAATGAGTTTGATTTTGTTGGTTGAAAATGAAGTGAAATTGTGCAGGTCGGGCTTAAGCTCTTTTTCTTGGTTTCAAACAATAAACCTGGGTGAGAATACGTGTGCTGCTTTACTGATGAAACGCTAACACGAGCAGGGAGCAGGGGACGTTGTTCCGGAGGAGTTTTGGAAGAGGGCGGGAGTAAGAGTACGTAGGGTGCCTGGGACACGAGGACGTGTAGGGTCGGCGCAGGATGGCAAATGCAGGATGCCTTTGTTTTTACAAAAACGCAGTATTATCTCTCCTCCGACAGAGGTGCTGGGATGGAGAGGGGGGAGCCCAGGAGTGTGGGGCTGCCCCCCCAGAGATGGGTATCCCCAGGAAACTCCAGGCCTGTCGGTGTCAGAGATCACTTGGGCTCCCTTGGAGTTCTTCCACGGCAACCTCTATTCTTTTTTAACAAATACAATCAAGTTAATATTATCATGGAAAGGAGCCTTAAAGAAGCCTCCTTTTCTTTTGGTTGAAAGAAGCGTTAGTAATAGTTTTACCTCATCTCCCACGACCACAGCCCAAACTTGGGCTAGCAGAGGTCACTTGGTGTTCAAGGGGTGCTTGAGATTTAGCTTCCCTATCCCCTGACTTCACCCCTGAGGTCAATTTTAGCCTCTTAGTTACCCCTCCCCCACCGCAGTGGGCAGAACAAGGCTGACTAGGGGGCGGGGAGAGTGTCACCTTTGGCCCAGGCTAGGGCGGCCCGGTCACAGGGGGAGTTTAGGTTAGGACTCATTGGTACGTTTAGCCGAGAAGCCGTCCCGTTCTTCCTTCTGAGGCTGCTTCTCCAAAATACAGTTTCCACATTGTTCAATCTAGGGCTATTCCCCCAGATTTCAATATCCTAGGGGCGTTTCCAGTCCCTGTGTTAACTCCTAAAGCAGTTTAACTTACTGTTGTGACCGCCGAGGATGTATTATCAGCTGTGGGACAGGTTTCCTTCATACAGCATGGACCTGCCTAACTCCGAGTTACCCAGAAAGCAGCCATGTGAGAGGAAAATTCCGAAGATGTTAGTGAAAAGGAATATTGGAAGTGAGCACATTTGTCACGTAGGAACAAAATATTAATTTTAATCTGACATTGTTCTTGAGAGTCTTATTTAAAGAGCAGTAGACCTAAGTGTAAATATTCAGAACGAGCTCTGCAGAAGAATGGATGAAACCTTTTTTTATGGTGATATTTCCCATCTCCACACCATGTAAAGGACAGAAGCGTTTCTGATGATTTTTTTTCTTCCATGGTAGGTTTTTAAAAAATTCTTTTTTCTGTCAGGTTGAAACAATTTAATGTGTCCCACTGACAAGAACATAACGTAAGACAAAATCTGAAGAGTAATATATGGTATGTTTGTGTTCCTGTTGTCATAATTTGAGTATAAGGAAGTATGAGGGCCGAATTGCAGTTTGAATGTCACGCTTACGATGTTGCATGTTTGACATAGCTTCTAAGACCATGTAACCTTTTGTCCCTTTTGAATTTTTAAATTTTTCATTATAATTAGTGAATATGAAAGTATTTCTGAATAAAAATAAATCTAAATTATAGACTCTGATACAATGTGATTTTCAAGAGCGAACTCTAAAACATTGAGGTTTCATAGCTTACCCCGTCTGAATTGAGGGTGTTATTGTCTGCCAAAAGTAGGCATTGCTTCAGTAGCTTCATGTCTTTTAGTTTTTTGATATTGTTAATTTCAAATCAAAATTACCAAAGTGTACATTTCTACAAAAGTAGGTTACAAATGAGTGCTTCTCAGTGGTCCATTTTGGCATCTCTGGCATCACTTTTCCTGGTTAGAATATCACTTGGAATGTTCATTGCAGTCATTATCATTACTTTTTTCTGGAACATCTACTGTGAAGCATTCAGAAAGTCCTAGGAGTTAGCCTTTCAAACCCTTTGGCAGGATTAAAACAGAAGCTGTACCTGTGCTTCCGTAGAATCTTCCAGAAGGAGCAGGGTCTGGGCAGAAACACGAAGGACGGTGTCAGGTTGTAGGACAGAGTGACGATGGCATGGCCAAGCTTTCATCATTGGGAGAAAGGTCATTTCAAATGGGTTCATGTGTTAATGTTCGTAATTTTAAGAAAATTTAAATATATGTTATATATATTTAAATTTATACGTATTAAAATCTAAAGCTGGAGGTCAGCTGCAGTGTTATCGCAGATTTAATGGAGATTTGCACGAACAGATGGAAATAAGACTTAGTGTTTACTGTAAATCATTTTAAAAATCAGACTAGAAGGTGTTTTTCAAAAGGAACTCTGGCTATAAATTTAGGGGATTTGCTTCCATCAAGATTTCATGTGGAACAAGCTAAAATGATCTCTTCCCAGTTTAAAGTTTATTTTTTAAAAATCCAAATTGGAGGGGGCTCTTCTTTGAGCTGAGGAGCACATTTTGAAAATAGAAGAAATGGTACATTAGGAATTTGCCTGGGAAAATGTTCCTCAAAAAAACACGCGTTTTTCAAATTCCTAGAGATAAGCGTTCTATTTACCCTCGTGTCTACAATGGGAGAAAAATGAGGCAAGATCAGAAAGTCCGGTTGTTTAAAGTTGGTGTGTGTTTGGGGAGAGTGGATAGAGAGAGAATTTTAGAGAACTTGCGAAGAGGTCCTTGGATTGCTGAAGTGGCGTCATTTTCTGTACATCACCTCAGGCAGTTCCCAAATAAAGATTATGCTCTCGAAGTTCAGATGTATGTTGAATTACTGAGATGTAGTAATATTTCCCCGTATGAACAATACTCGAAGTGAGTGCTAACTTTCTTGGTTTGTCCTCCCTAAGCGAATTTTAACTACAGGGGCTCTGAATGGGAAGCAGTGGGACAGAATCCCGTGGCCACAATCGGTACTCCAAGAAAAATATATAGTTTCCCCTGCTGCTCCCTGGTGGTGAAAACAGAGAAAGGTTCTCTGTGTCTGCTTGGTAGTGGGACTGAGCCTCAGCAAGCAATCCAAGGCAGACTGATCAGTGTCTCACGAGGGACCTAAGATACTCATAAGTGAATATCCCATTGTTTGTTCAGAACCTTGAGTGGCGCATGAAGGGTAAGGAACAGAATGGGACATAAGATGAGGTGAGCAGGGACGCCACCAGGTGACTGGCTGTGAGGTGGGGCAGGGGTGAAAGTGGATGAATTGGCAAGACAGGCCCTACCTTTCCTGTTTCCTCACATAGTCTTTGGATTGCCACTAGCATGAAATTGGAAGTAGAGATGGACCAAGGAGGAAGCTTACGGTAACAGCACCCAGTTGAGGAAGCAGCAGTTCCAAGGCAGTATTCCCATGTAAAGGGCAAATCCAGGTCACGTGTATGTAAATTAGGGTCTGGCTGCACATCTTATTTCCAAAGATGTTTAAGTCACCTCAATATATTTGAGAAATTAAAATACTTAGTTTTAAAAAAACTAGAGTAAATCTAAATTGTCTCCAATATGTTGATAGGTTAGGAAAGAATAACCATATACATACTGACTTTAAATTATGTTTTCATATTATAAATAAGTACAAATAAATGATAAAAAAATAATAATTGTGTTTGAACTGACAGTAGAACAGTATGGGTGACATACGGTTCCAAGTTTTTGACAATTACTTATTAGGTAAATTTTCTGATCATTATCCTTTAATTTCTGTTAAATAACTTTGTGGCATGCCAGATAAAAGAACCATTTGAAATCTCTAAGACCCATTGGCTCTGAATCTGATGTAGTTGTACCCACCCTGGCTATAGCCATGCATGAAATCTGCAATAAATACGCAATTTTAACTGGACTGATAGGTGGTTTTAAACTGTGTAGAAAGACCAGAACTTTATTTCAGTGGTCACTATTGACATTTTAAGCGTCTATGTGTATTTTAAATTCACACTTTAAAAGCTTGGAGGAAAAAACAACAACACTACAGTACTCACCTTTATGAACAGGTCTATACTACCAGAGAAATTCAGAGGGTTGGATTACCGGGGTTAGTCCTAACATGAGTCTGCCAGTGTTCAATTTTTGGGGTAGGTTGTTGATGAAAGTAATACAGAGTTAATGATAACTGGCTTTCCATTTCTATTTGCTCATGTATCAGCTGAGAAAAAGTGAACAAATAAGTGGGGAATGTAAGCTCGGTCACTCATTTTTCCTAAGAGTGCAAACATTGCAGGTCAAACTGCTGTCATAAATGCTAAGAGACTGTCCAGACTTTTTATCCTAGAAGTTTATTAGAAAACACTTAAATGATTGGGCCATTGAATGAGACAGATCTTGGGTTACTTATTTTACAGTGATAGTTATTGAAATGTAGTAATATAATCATAGAGGTAAGTCTCCTGAAAGGATCTAATGGTTTTGTAGTTTTACTGGAGTAATACCAGTTCAGTAATGGTTCAGTCCAACAAAGAGCCTGAAAAAAAAAAAAAGTGAATGTTCTCCAGAGGAGAAAAACATACTTCCAGACCAGATTTAATAAACACAAGATGCAAAATAATACAAAACTCTTAAATCCACATGAGTTAAACAAAAAGGTGAAAGGAAAAAATAAGATAATTTGTAACAACTTTTAGACTGGTAGACTTCTAATGGGTGTGTTTGCATAGTTTGGTTTTATGGCACAATAGAGAAATTGAAGTAGTTATTGTATAGGTATGTTTCTTAATGTTTTTGAAAAATTTCTGTTATGTCAGTTAGACCCTCTCCATATTATATTTTTTTAGTTCTATATTGAAAGTAAGCAACTTAATTTCTTACAGAATTGAGCTATTATATAATTATCAGTATACTCAAATTCTAACACACTGAAAATGAGGGAAAATATTTGTTACTATATTAAGACTTTTAAGAAACTTGGATACACAGTCAAACCTTACTCAAAAGATTGATAGTTATTGGGCCACTGAAATAGATTTTTCCTTTTTACTGTATTCTCAAGTAATTTTTATATCAAAATATAAAACATTTAGATTTTTATCATGCACTAGAGGGAGATATTCTGAATATAATAGATGCTGTTTAGTTCAGATGAAGAATTACTCTGTAACAAACCAGAAATTTGTTGTATGTTTCTGAGTTGTTAGTAGCTGAAGCAATCCAACCCCAACCCACAGTAAATTTAGCAAAGCATAATTTTAAAATAAACATTTAGATACTAGCAAGTCTACTTAAATAAAAATTCAAACAGAGGTGAATATGACTTAATGGGCCTTTAAGAAACAAACCCAAAATTTGGAGAAAATTTATCTGAGTACATTTTCTTAGAATGTCGCCCTGTAATTCAAGCAATGCACTGAAAATTCTACCTTTTTAAAATGGTACTATAAATTGTTGTATTATTTTATAGTTCAAAAAGCAATTTTATGTGGTGTACTGTCTGGTGATCAATAATGTAAAAATTTATAATCTGAGCTTAATTCTTCTAAACTGTCATTGGTTTGTAAACGTGTGTACATTTATTTAATGGGCAAATGAGTTTAAACAACTAAATATATGTGAAAAATATATATAATAGTCTATTTTGCCATAAAATAAATATTGAAGCAATATATGATTTGTGTGAATATAATAGTGCAATTAGAGCTAATTTGCCTCTTTTTTTCATTCTAGATCTTATTGCAAAGAGGCATATAATTACTATTTCCCCATTGTTTTTTTTAAAAAAATAATGTGCTAATAATAGATGTTTAATTAGTTGCCAATCTGTCATCACACATCTCCACAGAAATTAATCACTTAAGAGTAGAATGCATTGTACCAAAATAGCCAGCTTCATGAAGGACTTTGTGGAACAATGAATATATTTGAAGAATAAATTATGCACTTCCATGCATCAACTTCCCAACAGGTCGCCTGAGCTCCTCACTACCATCCTTTAGGGGAACTTATTACTATCTGTAAAGTCCACTTTGTGTTTTGGTGGGGTTGTTTCTCACCCAGCAACAGCAGCTGGAAACTTGTTAGAAATGCAAATTTTTGAGGCCCATCCCTGATCTGGGAATTCTGAATCAGAAACTATGGGATGGGCCCCGCAATCTACCTGAACAAGTTTTCCAGGTGATTCTGGTACATTAACGTGTGAGAACCACTCCTTTAGTAATTAATAACAGTCGATGTTCACTATAGATCTTAAATTGGGGTTCATTACATAGCCAAGCTATAATTTGGGGGCACTAAAGTTTATTTAG
This sequence comes from Cnephaeus nilssonii, assembly GCF_951640355.1. NCBI lineage: Eukaryota > Metazoa > Chordata > Mammalia > Chiroptera > Vespertilionidae > Cnephaeus > Cnephaeus nilssonii. Next base: position 98,057,772 of record NC_137075.1, on the reverse strand, counting down.
GGAATTTTTATTAGGTTAATGATATTTACAGTTGCGGTAGGCTAGATAATGGGCCTCCAAAGATGCCCATGTCCCTGAGGTTGGGAGTGTTACCTTACATGGCAAAAGGGACTTTGCAGGTGTGATTAAGGTTCTTGAGGTAGGGAGATCGTCCTGGATTATCCAGGTGGTCCCACTGTCATCACAAGGATCTCTGTAAGGACCAGTGAGATGAGAAGAGATGTGATGATGGAAGCAGAGGTGAGAGAGAGCTGAAGATGCTACACAGCTGGCCTTGAAAATAGAGGGAGGGTCCACAGTGAGGGATGCAGGCAGCCCCTAGAAGCTGGACAAGGCACGGAAGATTCTCCCCTAGAGCCTCCAAGCAGCCCTGGCAACATCTTGATTTTGGGATTTCTGACTTCTAGAACGGTAAGGAAACAAACTTCTTTTTTCCCAAGCCTCTATGTTTGTGATAATGTTACAGCAGCAATAAAACTATATACTTCCTCTCAGGAAAATCTTGACGGTAAACTCTGCTGGTTTTAAGATCTTGGAAGAAGTAGGTGAATATGAAGTGTCAATCAATGTAGCAGATTGCTTTCCAGGACAATACTAGCACGAGGGGAAAGGTGGAGAGGTGTTTCTACTTCTAGATGCAAATTATTTCAAAAGACCCTAAGAACTAAATCTTTGCATCACCTAGTCCACACTCTTAAACCGAGGCCCAGGCAACCATACTTGGCAGGTAGTCATCTTGTCCCATAAAAGTTGGGTCTTTTTCTGATTGGCTTCACTGGAAAAAGTGACTTAAAAATAAGGCTTCTCAGGAAGATGCTAATTTATATTTTACATCATTTAAATGTGAGTGAATGAGGGGGTGTTGAAGGACTGGGTGAAAGAGGTAAAGAGACTGAGAAATACAGATTGGTAGTTACCATATAGTCACTTGGGTGTAAAGTACAGCATAGGGAATATAGTCAATAATATTGTAATAACCATATATGGGGCCAGGTGGGCACTGGAAATATCAGGGGGACACTTTGTAAAGTATATGATTGTCTAACCATTATGCTGCACACCTGAAACTAATACACAATATGGAATGCAAAGTGTAATTGAAAAATAAAGCACCTATTTAAAAAAAGAGCAGCAGAGGGGAAATGATATTCTGAGCAGACAGGAAATACAAAGGCTTGGAGAGAGGCCCTCTGCATGTTTAGGGGTCGAACAATTAGATGTGATAGACACTCAGGATGCCTGGGAGAGGGTGGCAAGAGGTACGCTGGGAAGGAAAACATGACGTAAATAAAAGCAAAGGCCCTGAACTTTATCTTTTTAGCAAGAGGAAACCCTAAAGGGTTTATTTTTAAAGACGGGTTTGGCATGGTCTGCTTTATAATAATAGCAGCAGCCTGTACTTAATTCTCATACAACTGATTTTTAATTGTTGCAGCCCTGTGATGAAGGCTCTGTAATTACCCCCCTTCAACCAATCGGGAAGCACCCAGCTTATTAAGGTCACAGCTCATAAGAGTCAAACAAACACAGGTGAACTGGCTTGCAAGGCTCACTCATCAGGCCTCTACAAATCAGAGTTGAGATGGGCTGTGGGTGAAGTAGAGGGAGAGATATAAATTAAGATGCTGCTTGAAGTCCGGCTGGCGTGGCTCAGTGGTTGAGTGTCGACCTACAAACCAGGAGGTCACAGTTGGATTCCCAGTCAGGGCACATGCCCACGTTGCAGGCTGGATCCCCAGTGTGGGGTGTGCAGGAGGCAGCCGATCAATGATTCTCCCACATCCTTGATGTTTCTCTCTCTTTCTCCCTCTCCCTTCCTTTCTGAAATCAATAATTTTTTTTTTTTTTTAAGATGCTGCTTGAAGAGTTTAAGCCAGTGTTTCTCAAACTTACCAATCACTTTCTACCTTTACACAGCTTTGCTATATCCAAGAACCACTTTAGGCCAACTCATCTTTTCTAAACTTATTTTTTTAAGAGGAAACTTGAGAACAACAACAACAAAAAATACCCTAACAGCTACAAAAGTCAGGAAGGGCCACGGTCCCACAGATAAAAAGCTGTGCCCAGAGTTAGAGGCCAAAGAAGGTGGACATGTCAAAGCAGGGCAGCAGAGTAGGTGTGGGGCTGGGCCCAAACAAAGGTGGGGAAGCAGGAAGATGGTTTCTGGGAATGTCTTACACAGGGTGGCAGCTCCAGCCACGGGAGGAACTGTGAGCCAGGGCAGTGAGTGGGAGTTAGTTACTGGCTAATGAGGTGAGGGGTTTGTCAAAGGATGAGGCTGGGGCTGTAGAAGGAGCCTGTGGTCTGAGAGAAGGATGAAGTCCAAGAAGTGAATAGAGGGGTGAAGAATGGTTGACAGGGACACTCAGGCTGGGAGCCAAGAATAGGGTTGGGGCTATTTTAGGAGGTTTAAGAGGATTGAAGATGGGGAGAGGGTTCCATAGAGGGCTAAGGGGAAGAATTCCAGACGTAAGACCTGGGGATCGGTGGGGACCGAGGAAGGGCTATAGCAGGGTGACTGGGGCACAGATGTTGGAGTAGAGGGTTGAGTGCACAGCCCCATCATATTGTAATTTGCAGTTTGTCCCTGAGCCTGAGTCCTGAACATAGTGGAGATGGTCAGCTTCCCGAGACGGACCCATCATCCATGTATCACCAGAATCGGCTCTAATATGTCCAGTGGTATGCACCACCTTTTGGGAAATGCTGGTGTGGGCAAAGGGTCATAAAAAGCCCGAGTTAAAGAATGGGATACTTGGAGGCCATTGCTAAGTTTCTAGAACATTTCGGTCATTATTCTGTTTCATCTTTTTATCTGCCAGTGCCTAGGCACTCAGTCAATTACATTATTGTAAGTGGTTGAAAGACATAACTAGAGAGGAGTCTCCTGAGACACAGCATTAAGGATCCCGTTCGTGAGCTACAATGATAAGGGGAGGGTATCTGACAGCAAACCTGCCCTCACAAGAAGGGATGATTTTCTAGGCAGTGACAGATTGCTCTAGCTCACTGGCAACTAGAAAGGACTTGAGGCTTTAGATATTACAGTTGCGAAAAATAAAAAATAAAAAAAGGAAGATACTGTAGGCCAGGCTTAATGTTTCAGGATCTGTGCTAGATCATAAACCATTTCCCATTGCCTATAAAACCTCTTATGTCTGGATAAGTTATGTTCTGAAAAACAACTTTAGGAATTGTGGCTGACAGATCCTAAGGTGACCCCAATGATTCCTACCTCCGCATCCACATCCTTCTATAGTAAGAGTAGGTGGGGGCTGTGGCTTGCTTCTTATGTCAGAGATGCTGGAAAGCCATGCTGTGAACTGCCTGTGGAGAGGGCCGAGCAGCAGGGAACGGTGGGCAGCTTCTGAGAGCTGAGGGCAGCCGATGGCCAACAGTCAGCAAGAAATCAAAGTTCTTCAGATCTGTTGCTACAAGGAAAGGAATTAGGCCAACAACCTGAAAAAAGTTTGGAATCAGGTTCTTCCCGGACGCACAGCTGGGGTGCAGCCTTGTGACACCCAGAGCGCAGGACCCAGCCAAGCTGTGTTCAGATTCTTGATCCACAGAAACTCGGGTAAAGAATACATGTGTTTTGTTTTAAGCCGCTAAATTTATGGTAATTTATTATACATCATAGAAAATACAAAAAATCTTAATATATAAAAGGAAAAAAAGAGGAAAAGGAATATTGAATCACTGGCCATTTGGGACATTTATTAACGAAGATCAAACATCCGCAGGGCTGTCCTCAATGCTCAGTGCCATGATTTGCAGAGTTGGCTCCTCCAGGTCCCGATCGCTGTCACCCGTGACCTTGCAAAGCTGGACTGACGGCGACAGGGCTGAGCGGGGACGGTACAGCTCACTTGGAGTCTCAGCCTTTTCAGTGTCACTGTCACCTTCAATGATTGTCACAGAGGTCTCTTGGTCTACTGAGCTGTCAGGAACATTTGGATTTTTTTCATCCCGACTTGAAGGTCTAAGATTTGTTTCCTCGTTCACCTGTTCAATTATAACCCCTTCTGAATTCTTGAATTTATAGACTGGTAGGAAAAAATCATTTGGTGAGAATATCTCATTCTCATCCTTTGGCTCAGACAGCAACATATCCAAAGCTTGTCGGTATTCCTGACGCTCCTGTTGAATTGTGACCTCTTGTTCATTTTGTGTTGAATTCTCAGCCTTTTCAAAATCAAGTAAATCCAACAAATCGAAGTCATCTTGCTTCACCAAGCTTTCCTTGGATATACAGCCTAAATTCACCTTTAGGATATGCAGCAGGTGGCGCATTTTCCTCTAGGATTAAGAAAAAGGCAAGAATAAGGACACTAATTAAGCTAGTTAAATTGAATTGCTTTTGTCTGCAGTGCTGCTAATTTCTGCAGGACCAATACTTCTCTTTCCACCCACCCCAAATGTATACAAAGTACAAGGGAAAAAAAAGCACTTGCTTTTAAGGCATTCTCTGAGGGTATAGAAACACTTTAAAATTCTTTCTATAATGGAGTTCTAAGGAAACAAACCTCTTCCAAATGGTGTTTATTTTGTCTTATATGTCGCTCAAACAGTCGTTCTAAAGAACTACAAAAGAGAAATAAGAATGTTAATATCTCAATCAGGAAATCAACTGAATGTAAAGCAGCAATGCAATAACTAAACTACTAATGATTGTACACATTTTTTAGATGGCTCTTTTTCTTTCCACAGAACCCTGTTCCGTCAGGTTCTCCACCATGAAAGCTAGTTCGGTTCCCTCCATGCATTTAAGTCAAGGTAATGGATGCCAATGATTCAGAAAGACTGCATGCTACTTACATTTCTGTGAATAAAGTATTTTAAATGAGGTCCAAAAATTCTTCCTCTCTCTCTTTCACCCCCCGCCCACTAAAAAGCTCTGTTTTTCTCTCACACACATACGCAAACACCATAAGCCTCCCTTCTCTTTCTCACATACACACTACCCCCATAAACCAAACTCTAAAGAAAATTCTTTTGTGAGGTATTTTAAAATGCTTTCTACAGTATACTTGAAAAAAATTCCACTGATGGTAATCCATATAATAACCTAAAAGTTTATCATTTACTAAGCACCACTAAGTGCTAGGAACATAATAATAATTACACGACTCATTTCCTTTGTTACCATTTGTTATTACAATGAAGTTATGAGCCAACTTTATAGTCAGTAGTTATAAATAATTTAATAATTTTTTAAAAAACCCAAGAAATCTATACTCTACATTTTACAATGGCGTTTATGTTTTGGAATATTATTTCCTCCTAGGCAATTTTCTGTGCATGTGGTGTACATAATGGGCTCTTATGCTACATAACAAAGTTTGTCTCAATGTCCCATGAATTTTACACAAGTAACCACTGTTTCCAGTGGTTCTCAACCTTTCTAATGCCGTGACCCTTTAATACAGTTCCTCATGTTGTGGTGACCCCAACCATAAAATTATTTTTGTTGCCACCTCATAACTGTAATTTTGCTACTGTTATGAATCGTAATGTAAATATCTGTGTTTTCCGACGGTCTTAGGCTCTACAAGCAGCGGTTCTCAACCCGTGGGTCGCCTAAGACAATTGGAAAACACAGATATTTACATTACGATTCATAACAGTAGCAAAATTACAGTTATGAAGTAGCAACGAAAGTAATTTTATGGTTGGGGGTCACCACAACATGAGGAACAGTATTAAAGGGTCGTTGCATTAAAATGGTTGAGAACCACTGGCTGATTCAGGACCACACAGTTTTATTCAACATGCAAGAACTAATCTGCAAATTTGCCATTTCATTTATAGTATGCAAACCTAGCTTTTAATTATTTCTCACTTTATTAGTAGCAGATGTAACCAAAATATTTGCTTTTGATTCTCATCATAATTTCAAGTAGCAAAATTGGATTATGGATCTTTGATAATAAATAGCAAAAATTTTATTTTATAGCCAAGAAACATAATGGTTTTTAAAGGAATAAAATCTCTATTTTTTTCTATAACTCCTCCAAACTGTGAGTCCACCTATAGCGTGAATTAAAACATTCTTTACAATTTGCTATCAGCTATAAGAATATGGTCCCCTAAGAAAGCAATATAATTTTTCATTTCCTAATAGGTGAAAATAACTTAAAAAACTAATACCAAATGAAGAGTATTTAAAGTACTCAACTACCATGTATTACTAAAAAAAGAAAAAATCTAACCTGTTTGAAAATAAACCAAGTTTCAAAATTTCATCTGTTACATCTTCAATGAAACTCAGATACAACAGTTCTTCTTCACTGTGAAGGCAAAGCAATATAAAGCATAAAAATTATTCATTACTCACTCTAAAAACTATAGGAAATATAAATACTTAATTAAAAATCTCTCTACTACTTATTAGAAATATACTTCTGGCTCATATTATTAAAGAGAAATATTATAAAACAAACATGTCAACTTTCTGAAATTATGCAAGGATAAATACTGGAGAAAATATTCCCTGATAAGAGTAAAATTTCATAGATGTCTGAGACATACATCCAGCAATAAACAACAAGCAGGGAGCACTAGCTGGTTTGGCTCAGTGGTTAAGAGTGTTGGCCCCAGGACTGAAGAGTTTGTGGGTTCGATTACAGTCAAGGGCATGTACTTCGGTTGCAGGTCGGGGGCGTGTGGGAGGCAATCAATCGATGTCTCTCTCTCACATCGATGTTTCTGTCTCCTCACCTCCCTTCCACTCTCTAAAAATCAATGGAAAAAATATCCTCAAGGTGAGGATTACCAAAAAACAAAACAAAAAGAGAGAGAGAGAGAGAAGAGAAGAGAGAAGAGAGAAGAGAGAAGAGAGTAGAGAGAAGAGAGAATAGAAGCAGGGATTAAACAGAACAAGACAGAGGCCAACCAAGGGTCAAGGGTGAGGGCAACCAAATGTCACCCTTGGGGGCACGTGTTCTGATGGGGTTTTCCATGTCCTTGGGCTGCAGACCCGTCCAGCAGCAGAGGCTGAGCTCTGCAGGCACTGGCAGGAAGAGAAGGAGCACAGTCATCCCGAGACGCAGGGACTTCATCTCCTGCTCCTCGGAGAGCATTGTGTTTTGAGGCTGGAAACCTCCAGGAAAGTTGACCTGAGCTCCTAAAGTCTGAATTTTTCAAAAACTATTATTTTTACTTACAAAAATATATAAGAATTATGGTTACTAATTATAAAAAACAGGTACTATTAACTTAGGGACAAATTTCCACTAGAAATAAAGATGAAGTAATTGATAATTATTTCAGAAAATTTTGGTCATTTTCTTAAAGAGACGTGTTAGACAGTTGAACCCCAAAGCTTTCTGTGAGACAAATTAGTGTTCAATCCTAACTTACTGAATAATAGTTTGTATGATTCTTAATTCTTGATTTCCACTAAGCAAAATGAAAAGATGAGAAAGATCTTACTCAGAGTAGATTTTTCTCCTTGAAGGAGGCGGCTGCACGGAATACTGACATAATGCCCTGAAAAGAGAAAATTAAAATATTTGAACAATGGTTGGCGCCTTGGCCGGGTGGTTCACTTGGTCAGAGCGTCATCCTGTACACCAAAAGGTTTCGGGTTTGATTCTCGGTCAGGGCACATACCTAGGTTGTGGGTTGGGTCCCTGGTCAGGGCTCATATAGGAGGCAACCAACCAATGTTTTGTTTTGTTTTTTCTCTCTCTTTCTCTCTCTAAAAATCAATAAAAAACATGTCCTTGGGTGAGGATTAAAAAAACGTTGGTGGGCATATAGTAAGTGTTCAATAATACCATATATTAGTAATAATAGTTGCATATCCATGATCTAATCCAATCTTCAGAAAAACCCTGTCAGGTATATTCGGTAGGTATTATTTTTCTCACTAGTGAGTTCACCAGGGGGCAGAAAGGCCAAGTAAATATCCAAGACAGATTTTTTTTTTAACCCATTCCTCTAATTACAGGGGGAGACAATTGGACCGATTTCCCCTGAAGCTGTTACCTGGCTGGGGAGCACTGCAGAGCGCCATCCTTAACCTCGTCCCACAGTAAGCCCTTCTCTTGGGAAGGTGAAGGAGTTATGTTTTCTTTGGTTCCATAGGTCATACAACCAGATGCCTGGGGATGCAATGACAAGAATATATCCTTATTTCGCTTGAAAAATACAATGTAAAAGCAGAAATAAAGCAAATAGCACATTTCAAAAACAGCTGAGGTAAGAGAGTAGAGATATCCAGTAGAAGAGCAACAGATATATTATGACAAAGGATATTTTAGAATACATTTTCCATTCAATCAGGACATTTTCCTTAAATTTATTTCAAGTAAGATAAAACAGCCCAGCTGGTGTGGCTCAGTGGTTGAGCATCGACCTATGAACCAGGATGTGACAGTTTGATTCCTGGTTAGGTCACATGCCCGGGTTGAGGGCTCAATCCCCAGTGTGGGTTGTGCAGGAGGCAGGCGATGGATGATTCTTTCTCATCACTGATGTTTATATCTCTCTCTCCCTCTCCCTTCCTCTCTGAAATCAATAAGAAACACACACACACACACACACACACACACACACACACACACATATGTATATATATATATATAAAAAATAAAGTAAGATAAAACAACTTATTTCTTATATTTTAATGAGGGACATTTTAAATGATGTTAAGAAATCACCACAAATAAACATATGGAGAAAATGATACAAATATGAAGGTTTGGTAAACTTGAGAAAAAATACCTTACTTAGAAATTCAAGAAACCAATGCCAACTTATCAAACACATAGAAGAAGTAGTGGCCATGGCTGTATGAACAATAATATTAACAAACTACTGGCAGCTCACTTTTATAGAATCCTTGCTTTGGGCACGTACTCTGCCAGCCATTTACTTGCATTTTAAAATTTCATCTTTACAATGCAAATTTATGTACAGTACTTTCCATCTTTGAAAACCACATTTAAGGCATTTTATTCATCCACTCTTCTATCCAGCCAGCCAGCCAACCATCTAGAAGATATGCTAATAACACAATTTCCCAAATTGGCAGGTTCCATCTGACCATTCCCAGAGAATAAAGAGGCAAACCTTCTGCACACTGGCTAGATCGTGTGCAAGAAGTACCACCAAGAGATCACTCTTCACAGTCCAAATAGCTACACATGGTCTGTTAGGTTAGAGAGCTGTAACTCCAATGTGAAGCACTGGGGTCTCATTTCTGTTACCTGCTTTATGGTCACTTCTGACTCTGTGAAGTCCTTAGTCTCAACTGTCTCAAAATCAGACTCAAAGCTGTAATATTTAAAAAATACAAGGTTAAGCTTTCAAAATACAAAGACCGTGAGATGAGTTTTATAGTCTAGAAAAAATAAACTCAAACATAGGAGAGGAAATCCATCTGTTCTTATAAGATGTATTATTTCTTGTTATTTAATCAGGAAATAGATGTGGTTTGGATTACTTGTACTTCTTTTCCTTTTTCTGAATAGCAGCAACATTTCAGTTGGCCAGAGTAGGACTAGGGAAATGAGAACTTTTATGTTCAAAAGCTGTCATAAATATAATCATACTTTCCTCATTTCTTCCTCACTTGACAAATTCTGTCATATATTCAATTCCTTAATTATTTGATGAAATGGATGCAGACACATCTGATATTACTGTACTTCTTGTATTTTACCCAGAGGAAAGAATATTAGTCATAAATTGCTTTTTACTTTCTAAAATAACTAAAACCTAGTACCTGATATTTGTTTATATAACCTAGGATAAACAATAAAAAATCAGCTTACACTTAATACTTTTGTTTGTTTCTCCAAGCAGTTGGCAAACTTTCACTGAATATTCATCATGTGCCAGGCACTATTGTATATGAAGACATTATTGAGGCAAAGTATACTGAACTTCCAGAAATGATCCCAATTGTCTAACTTACACCTGGGGCGTTGTTGCTACACAGACTGGGGCTGAATATTTGCAGGAAAGCGAGCACAGGAGTAGTTGTTTCTCCCCCTTCTTTGACCCACTGTTTTGTCATTTTTATCATAAAACAACAGACATATTTGCACAAATGCTGTTTGATGACATATTTTAAGAACTCTCTGAAAGTATAACATTTTAAAACACAAAAGTTCTAGTATCATGTCAAAAACAAAAAAATTGAAATATGTAAAATTCATGTATATAAAGTTTGACAAATGTAACAGCTACTGGTTTTTCAACAATTACTCTGATAGCTCTAAGTGATACATGTAAAAGGAAAAGTCACAGTAATGACATTCCATTCAGAAGGCACATAAACTACATGATATAAAAGAAGGAATATTATTTAGTTTCCACAACATCCCAAAGTTTTTACTATTGGCTGCTGATGTGCCATACCTGCTTAATTCAGTCTGGGTTTCAGCTTCTACCCGCTGATCTGTAAAATCCTTTTTTCTTTTGGCAGGTGTATAATACCGATACTGTGACAGGAAAGATTTTGCTTCTGTTTTCAAAGTTCGTGGAGTGAATGGCAAATGTCCATTAGAAAAGAGTTTAGAATGTTTATCCAAAAGGTCCCCACTGGATGTTTTTTTAACGACTAACTGAGACCTGTGGGAATTTGTGCTCTTGGGCCTTCGGCTGTAGGAGGTTGCAGAGTGTGTTTTCCTGGGCCTGGAGGTGGTGCAATCTATGCTGGACAGGAAGGAAGCGAAGTTCTTCTCAGTACCATCCGTGATGCTGTCACTGGATTTGGGTAGACTGAGGTGCAGTCTCTCTGAAGAAGTCCCTGGTGACCTTGCAAAGGACGAATATTCATTCACTTCAACTAACATGTTGTCTTCATTTCGTGGTTCTTCTGCAGGCTAAGAACATTGGGTTTGGTAGTTATTAATTACACTAGAGGCCAGATGCACAAAATTCATGCAAGGGGTTCAGCCCTCGCAGCTGCGGCAGCTTGCCTTGGCCCTCGCAGCCCCAGTTTCGTCTGGAAGGTCGTTTAGCTGTCTGGTCTAATTAGCATATTATGCTTTTATTATTATAGATTTGCAAATTCATAAACATCATAAATGGCTGCCTCAGGGGCTTATAAAATTAACTTATATGTCCCTAAAGATGTTAGCATTGTATATGAAGTTCTATTCTTTTTTTAATGATTAACATATGAAAATATAATTCTACATATGTTAATAGCAATCATTTTTCTTTCTGAAGCTAAAAAATGATTAATAACATATGCCCATATTTTCGATCTTGACTTGTGTACTGAGATCTCAGTTTTATCTGTAAGTTCCCAAATCAGTTGTGAGCCCCAACCCCCTTGTCAACCAGCTGTTGACACCCTTCCCTTCCCTCTGGTCACTCAGGCAATTTCCAGTGCCAGCAGTTGCTCTGCAACTTTAAGGCTTTGAAGAATGAAAAACTTTTCCTCACAATGTATGGAGCCCTGATTTAAGTGACTGATATTTTAAATATCATTAAGAACTACTTATTCCATCTGGCTGGTGTGGCTCAGTGGTTGAGCGTCGACCTATGAACTAGGAGGTCACAGTTTGATTTCCTGTCAGGGCATATGCCTGGGTTGCAAGCTCTATCCCCAGTGTGGGGCATGCAGGAGGCAACTGATCAATTAGTCTCTCTCATTATTGATGTTTCTATTTCTCTCTCCCACTCCCTTCCTCTCTTGAAATCAATAAAAATATATTTTAAAAAAGAACTACTTATTCCATAAAAAGTTCACATGTTTTCTCAACTTCTCCTCATGAGTGGGAAAAGCTTTGAAAGGGAAGGTATTGCCCTACTCAGTTTGGCTTGATGGATAGAGCATCAGCCTGCGGACTGAAGGGTCCCAGGTTCGATTCTGGTCAAGGGCACATGCCCGGGTTGCGGGCTCGATCCCCAGTGGGGGTCGTGCAAGAGGCAGCTAACCAATGATTCTCTCTCATCATTGATGTTTCTACCTATCTCTCCCTCTTCCTTCCTCTCTGAAATCAATAAAAATATATATAAAGAAAAAAGGGAAGGTATTTTTGACTGCTCCATTTTATTTTTGGTTTATCCTTGGAAGAACCATTTCTATGGGATATCTATAAAGTCTAAAAACACATAATATTTATTCTTTTACAGACTAGATGCCGCTAAAGCTCTGTCTATGATTCTAGACGTCATGGACACCTGTGTATCCTTTACAGAACCTAAGTTAGGGATGGGGCTGAAATAAAAATGGTTAGGATTTAGCCAGCTATGTGTGTCCTAAAAGCTCTTGGGGTGAAAAACAAGAGGAGTATGGGAAAAGCCAGTGCTTCCTGTGTGCAAAGTACTGTTCTTACCAGTGAGTAGAATAAGAGAGGAATACTAAGAACTTCTATCACTGCTGCTAATAAGTATAGAGTGTTTACTATGTGTAAGGTACTGTTCTAACTGATTTACATGTACAACTCAATCGTCAAAACAACTTCTGAGTCGTGATACAGTTATTAACTCTATTTTATAGGTGAAGAAACTCAGGCAAGGGTCTCATAGATCTGAACCCAGGCTAGGCCTGTGTGCTTCACCATTATATCATATTATCTATTTTAAAGACTCATTTACCCAGCCGGTGTGGCTGTTCATTGAGCATTGGTCCATGCACTAAGAGGTCTGTGGTTTGATTCCCGGTTGGGGCACGTACTCGGGCTGCAGGCTCAGTCCCTAGTAGGGGTGTGCAGGAGGCAGCCAATTGATACTCTGCTCTCATATTGATGTCTCTCTCTCTGTCTCTAAAAATCACTAAAAATATTTTTAAAAAATACCCATATGGAAGCATTAATAAAATATTTTATGGAGGCAAATGTATAGGGTTACAGTGGCTAATAGAAAAATGAATAGAAAATATCTTACATTTACAGATTAAATTATATATTTTATTTTCAACAAAACCCATTCTTATCTCAAAATACAATTAAAAAAAAAATCCTCACCCGAGAATTCTCCCTCCCACCCCCATTGATTTTTAGAGAGAGTAGAAAGGAGGGAGGAGGAGAAAGAGAGAAACATAGATGTGAGAGAGACACATCAATTGGTTGCCTCCTACATGTGTCCTGAACGGGGCCAGAGATCAAGCCTGAAACCGAGATACATGCTCTTGACTGTAATTGAACCCGTGACCATTCGGTCTGTGGGCCAATGCCCTAACCACTGAGAAAAACTGGCCAGGGCTCAAAATACAATTATTAATTTACTAGAGGCTGGTGCATGGAATTCGCTTACGGGAGGGGGGGTCCCTCAGCCCGGCCTGCACCCTCTTCACAGGGATCGGGCCTAAACCGGCAGTCGGACATCCCTCTCTCAATCTGGGACTGCTAGTTCCTAATCACTCGCCTGTCCGCCTGCCTGATTGCCCCTAACCTCTCTGCCTGCCTGCATGATCGCCCCTAACTGCCTCTGCCTGCCTGCCTGATGGCCCCTAACCCCTCTGCCTGCCTGCCTGATTGCCCCTAACTGCCTCTGCCTGCCTGTCTGATTACCCCTACCTTGCCCCCCCTCCCGGCCTGATCGCCCCTAACTGTCTTTGCCTCAGCCCCAAGCCTAAGCTGCAGTCTGGCCTCCCTCTGCGGGCAGTGACCTGGCAGACCAGGGGAAGGCGCTGCTGCTGGAAACAAATCAGTTTCACTAAAAGAGAGATGTTGACAGGAAGCCAGGAAGGCTGGTCAACAACCTTAATTGCTCTAACCACTCACCCTTTAGTTGTTTACATTGTTAGCTGAGGCAGCCTCCACCTTTGTTTGTCCCATGTAAGTTTCTGTTATTTCCTGCCTAAGGGCTACATGTAAGTTTCTGTTATTTCCTGCCTAATGGCTACATGTAAGTTTCTGTTATTTTGCCTAAGATGTTTTCCCCAAAACCTCAATAAAAGGGATGGCAGGGCCAGAGCAGTCAGTAGTTCTCCCACTAGAGGTGGACTACCACCTGGCCCCCCATTTCGCCAAATTGAATTTCTTCAAGTCTCCTTTCATTTGTGTGCGGCCCTTCTCCAGAACTCGAACTCTGAACTGGAACCCTGAACCATGCGGGATGTGAAAGGGATTCCGACACACTGCCCCCATTACCCCGCTGCTGCTGCCACTGCCAGCCTGAGCCTGGGCCATTCGCAGCCATGTCTTGGCCCTTACAGCCACTGTGGCTTTGTCTGGAAGGATGTTGGAAGGTCATCTAATTAGCATATTACTCTCTTATTCGTGTAATGAAAATGCTGGATAATGGAAAAATATTTTAAATTGTCAGTTAAAAAGTCCAATCACTAAAAATGAAAATGCACATGTGAATTAAATATTGATGAACAGATTCCCAGATGGCAAATTATAGCACAGAGTCTGGCAGATTTATTCTGAAGGAAGCAACTCTATTCCTGGCCCTTTTATCTGTGCAACAGCCCTGGGGGCTCTTAAGCATTATAGCTTCCCTGGTGACTCCCAAATTTATTTTCAGTCTGAGAGAAATGCGTATATCAACTCTCTGACTATATGAGAAGTCCCAAAGGCACCTCAAATGAAGCATGTCCAAACCAGCAAACTCAAACCCTACGTTATCCCCTTCTCCAAAGAAAACATTGCACTCTGTCCTGTTATCATTCCTTCACCATCTTCCCAGCTGCCCACACCAGAAGCCTGGAACCTCCTTAATTTTGGCCTCTTGCTCTTCATATCATTGAATCAGGCACCAAGTCCTGGGGAATTCTCCTTTGTAAGTATTTCCTAAATATTTTCCTTGTGTTCCCTTCTGCTGTCTTAGATCAGGTCTTAATCATTTCTTCCCCAGATTATTGCAACTGTCTCATAACTAGTCTGTCTTTCCCTCCTGCCAGTGTAGTTTTTGTAAAGTACGATGACATAACATCCCAACTAAAAACTGGTCTATGGTTCCCATACCCATCAAAGAAAAGCAATTGGATTCATTATTGTGGCACAAATGTCCTTAGTTGTCCCCGTTTACTGATATATACAACTAGAGGCCCAGTGCATGATTAAATCATGCACGTGTGGTCCCCTAGGCCTAACCTGCCATCCAGGCCATATCCACTGCCCCGCAAAGCCTAGCATGCTCCTCGGACACTGCTAGCAGCCTCCGGTGCGGTGGAGGCTTTCAAAAGGCCTGGTGCCGGAGCGGACAGACAGCCAGCTCCCCCGCTTTCGCTCCCCGCTTTTGATGGTCTGCAGCAGGATGTGGGCTCGATGCCCCAGAGGCCCCTTCTGTTCCGCAGCACAGCCATGATACAGATGCTGAGCTCGCACCGCTGCTGGCGACGCGAGCTCAACTTCCTGCCAGCCCAATCGGCCACCCTGGCCATCCCGAGTCCCGCCCCCTGTGCCTCCCGCTATCCCAATAGTGGGCGTAGCGGAGTGATGGTAATTTACATATTACCCTTTTATTATGTAGGATGGAAAGCGCTGGAGTCAGATATGACATATGTTATCTAGTAAGCAGAGCAGTGAAACTGGCTTTTATTATCAGGCAATAGCTTTTATCACATCAAGGGAGTTGGGGGGCAAAACACAAAGTTCAGGAACTGGATGATCTAGGAGACCATGCTCATGACTCTGGGATCCTCTAGATGGCCACACCTCAACTAGGTGACTTGCAAAGAAATTTGCCCATTTTGAACACTGGAACAGAGTGAAAAGGGCACACTAGCCTTTGAGAATCTGTAATCATATGCTGCCCCCATACAAACTTGCAGCCTAAATGTGTATTGCCCAGATGGTCCACAAAAACCTTAAGTCAAGACAACTCGTTTTTTTTCTAATACATAAACTGTAGGGGAATCCTATCTAATAAAAGAGTAATATGCAAATTAACCACTCCGCTACATCCACAAGCCATGCCCACCAGCCAATCAGGAGCAAATATGCAAATAACCAAGATGGCTGCAGCCACAGAGAGAGCAGGAAGGAGGCTTGGGTTTCCCTGGCAATGGAGGAAGCCAAGCTTTCTGCACACCCTGGCTGGCCCAGGCCTCCGCTTAAGGCTACAAAGTTTCAATTATAGAAGTTACATAAATCACAACAGAAATGGCTGCGGCCACGGAGCTGGAGAGAGCAGGAACCCAGGGTTGCCCCCGGCAATGGAGGAAGCCAAGTTTCTGCAGCCTTGGCCGGCCCAGGCCTTCACTCCAGGCTACAAAGTTTCAATTATAGAAGGTAAATAAATTCAAACAGAAATGGCTGCCACCATGGAGTGAGCAAAAGGCTCGGCTCCGCTCCAGGCTACAAAGTTTCAATTGTAGAAGACAAATAAATCCCAGATACCAGGGCCTCCGCTTGGATTGCTGGGGGGCGTGGCCGGCCTGCAAACTACCACAGGCCCCTTGCCCAGGCCGCCCCACGCCCCAAGGGAACCCCCACCCTGATCCGGGACATCCTTCAGGGCAAACCAGCTGGCCCCCACCCATGCACCAGGCCTCTATCCTATCTAATAAAAGAGTAATATGCAGATTAACCATCACTCCAACACACAAGATGGCTGCCCCCATGTGGTCAAAGATCCTGCCCCCATGTGGACACAAGATGGCCATCACAAGATGGCCAGCAGGGGAGGGCAGTTGGGAGGGACCAGGCCTGCAAGGGAGGGTAGTTGTGGGCCTGCAGGGGAGGGCAGTTAGGGGTGACCAGGCTGGCTGGCAGAGGAGGGAAGTTGGGGGCAAACAGGCTGGCAGGGGAGCAGTTAGGCATCAATCAGGCTGGCAGGGGAGTGGTTAGGGGGTGATCAGGCTGGCAGGCAGAAGCAGTTAGGGGCAATCAGGAAGGTAGGCAGGCGAGTAGTTGGGAGCCAGCAGTCCTGGATTGTGAGAGGGGTCCCAGATTGGAGAGGGTGCAGGCTGGGCTGAGGGACCCCCCCCCCCAGTGCACGAATTTCGTGCACCGGGCCTCAAGACTATATATAAAAGCCTAAGCGATCGTCTGACCAGTAGCTATGATGCATACTGACCACCAGGGGGAAGACACTCAATGCAGGAGCTGCCGAGCTGCAGTGACTTAGCAGCTGCGGTTCTCGGGTGACACACCCAGAACCAGAGAGGAGGGAGCCTGATTCTGGGATGTGTCACTTGAGAACTGCCCTCTTGCAATCTGCGACCCCTCGGAAGATGTCGGAGAGCCGGTTTCAGCCCGATCCCCGCAGATCAGGTCGAGGGAACCCACGAATCTGTGCACCAGACCTCTAGTGTATATATCCTCTCTAATAAAATGGTAATATGCAAATTAACCATCACTCCACTACATAAGCCACACCCACCAGCCAATCAGGGCGAGTATGCAAATTAACCCCAATTCAAGATGGCTACAGCCACAGAGAGCAAGGTTTCCCAGGTAACAGAGCAAGCCAAGCTTTCCATAGCCGTTGCAGGCCTAAGCCTCCACTCAAGCTACAAAGTTTCAATTATAGAAGGTAAACAAATTGAAACAAATGGCGGCAGAATGGAGCTTGAGAGAGCAGGCCAGGGTTGCTGGTGGCAACAGGGGAAGCAAAACTTTCCGCACACCCTGGCCGGGCTCACCCGCTTAAGGCTACAAAGATTCAATTGTAGAAGGTGAATTAACTGCCACAGAAATGGCTGCCGCCCCAGAAATGGCTGCCGCCTCAGGCTACAAAGTTTCAATTGTAGAAGGAAAATAAATTCCAGATACCAGGGCCTCCGCTTGGGTTGCCAGGAGGTGTGGCCGGCCTGCAAACCACCACAGGCTCCTCGCTCAGGCCGCCCCACACCCCAAGGGAACCCCCACCCTTATCTGTGACACCCTTCAGGGCAAACCAGCTGGCCCCCACCCGCACCAGGCCTCTATCCTATCTAATAAAAGAGTAATATGCAGATTGATCATCACTGCAACACACAATATAGCTGCCCCCATGTGGTCAAAGATCCTGCCCCCATGTGGACACAAGATGGCCAGCAGGAGAGGCCAGTTGGGAGGCACCCGGCCGCAAGGGAGGACAGTTGTGAGGGACCAGGCCTGCAAGGGAGGGCAGTTGAGAGGGACCAGGCTTGCAAGGGAGGGCAGTTGGAGGTGATCAACCCTGCAGGAGAGGGCAGTTAGGGGTGACCAGGCTGGCAGAGGAGGGAAGTTGGGGGCAAACAGGCTGGCAGGGGAGCAGTTAAGCATCAACCAGGCTGGCAGCGGAGTGGTTAGGGGGTGATCAGGCTGGCAGGCAGAAGCGGTTAGGGGCAATCAGGAAGGCAGGCAGGCAAGCAGTTGGGAGCCAGCAGTCCTGGATTGTGAGAGGGATGTCCGACTGCCGGTTTAGGCCCGATCCCTGGGATCGGGCCTAAACCGGCAGTCGGACATCCCTCCAGGAGTCCCAGATTGGAGAGGGTACAGGTTGGGCTGAGGGACAACCCCCCGCCGTGCACGAATTTTGTGCAGTGGGCTTCTAGTATATCTATATATATCTATATCTATATCTATATCTATATCTATATCTATATCTATCTGTATCTATATCTCTATCTAGGTGTGTGTATACACACACACACACACACACACACACACACACACATATGAAGTTGTCCATGTCATCCAAATTTTCAAATTTTGGGCATAGACTTATTCATAATATTATCTTACTCTCTTTTGAATATGTGTTATTTTCCCATTTTATTTCTTCCTTCAATCTTAAGTATTTTCATCAGAGATTTGTCAGTTTTATTAATCTTTTTACTAAGTTAATCATTTCTATTGTATTTTAGTAGGACTTTGTTAAAGTCCACCAATAGTTGTGGCAGAGACTGTGTGGCCTGAAAAGCCTAAAATATTTACTATTTGGTTCTTTACAGGAAAAGTTTGTTTCTGACCCATAGGAAACATGTTACCAAAAAGTCAGGTTGTACCACTGATGAAATAGCTTAGAAATATCTACTTGTAAAAGGTGAAAAAATGCCATCTTACCTTTTGTAGAGTGTTAAGTAATGACTTTGAATTATTTTTAGGATTGGCCTGCACTGTACTTTTAGTTACTTTCAACTCCCTTTCACATTGTGCTAATTCCTTTTTGAGTTTCTCTCTTCGTTGTTGATCTGCATCTGATGGGGAAAACAAATCTTTTGACATACAGAATATAGAAAACTTAATTTTTTGGTCTTGGAAGACTAATAAAGCATACATTTTTTTCCTTGCTAAAATGTTTACACTACTGATCTGTAAAGAAAAATCTCTATATTTTTCCATATAAAGAAAAGTTAAGATAGTAAATATTGAATTTAGAGAAACTTTAAATGGATTATTTAAAGAGCACAAACAGCTTGGCTGGCATATCTCAGTGGTTGAGCATCAACCTATGAACCAGGAAGTCATGGTTTGACTCCCGGTAAGGGCACATGTACAGGTTGTGGGCTCGATACCCAGTAGGGGGTGTGCAGGAGGCAGCCAATCAATGATGCTTTTTCATCATTGATGTTTCTATCTCTCTCTACCTCTCCCTTCCTCTCTGAAATAAACTAAAAAATGTAAAAAGAAAAAAAGTAAAAGAGCACAAACAAGTTGTAACAAATTGGCCAAACCCAAGAGGTCAAGAAAGCAATTCCTTGCAGGTATTCATAGAGATTTGAAGGTCAGAAATGCTCTACTGTGTTGTTTGTGACTCTATAATCATCAACTGCAGAGTCTGAATGAGTCCATTAGACTCTCCCCCAAATAAAATATTGTCAATACCATAAATGCTATGCTAAAACTTTTTAAGTTTTATATGACTTTAAAATGACATTAAATTTTAAAACATTTTCATCAGGATATCTGAATTCTATTTCTCTTAATTGCTATTCATTTGAAAAAAACAAGAAAAATGGTTTCACACTTTAGTGTGCCGTAAGTCAGGTACTAAGTTGTTATTAAAGACTTGTTATTGTACAGACTGAAAATGGCAAAATCAAAGCTAGTCAAATTTCAGAGTTGAATAGAAGTAGAATGACTTGTATTTTCATATAACATTAAAAATTTAACATACTTCATAGGAATCTATCTCACTTTAATGGACAATAAAATTTTAAGTTTTAAATCACCCTAATTTGAATTAGAATTTATAAAAAGTTTTACATGCTAAAAAAACAAACTAAGGTAATTTATATGTATATTTAAAGTTTCCATTATAATTAAGAAAAATTAGTAAATGCTAAAGTAAACATATTTGCCCTGGTCAGGTGGGCCAGTTGGTTGGAACGTCATTCTGTGCACCAGAAGGTTTTGGGTTTGATTCCCAGTCAGGGTGCATGTCCAGTTTGCGGGGCTCGGTCCCCAGTGGGGGGCCTGCAACAGGCAGCAGATCGATGTTTTGCTCTCACATCTACGTTTCTCTCTCTCAAAAATCAACTTTAAAAATCTTAAAAAAATACAAACCCAAGAATTTTCATAGTTAAAAAAAAAAAAAGAGATGGCTCAAAATGTCTATAAAACCTGCTTCTAAGTTATACTGACTATAATGAACATCAACTCTATAACACAAGAAGTAATAATGACTATTAGTTATACTTTAGTTTGGTGATTGCAATCTTCACACTTCTACTCACCACAATTTTCTTTATTTACATGGCAACACAGAAAAACTCCTGCCTCAACTGAGGGCAGAAAATGCTGGGGGATAAATAAGCACTAGCTAAGTCTGAATTCTAAAAACAAAAAAAGAGGAGCAATTTTTAAAATACAACCTCTATACTGTCAACTCCCGAAGCCTTACCTCCATCCTGAACCCCAGAAAAAGAACAAGTGTTGGGAAGGATGTGAGAAACTGCAACCCTTGCACACTGTTGGTGGGAATGTAAAATGATAGCGCTGCTACAGACAACGGTATGGTGGTTTCTCAAAAACTTAAAAAGAGAATTACAATATGACCCAGCAATTCCACTTCTGGGTATACACCCAAAAGAAATGAAAGCAGGGTCCCAAAGAGATATTTGTACATTCATATCCATAAAAGATTATTTATGACAGGCAAAAGGTAGAAACAATCCAAGTGTCTTGAATGTGTAAAGAAAATATGGTATTATGCATACACTGGAATATTATTCAATCTTAAAAATGAAGGAAATTCTGACATAATTAACAACATGGATGAACCTTGAGGGCATTTTGCTAAGTGAAATAAGCCAGTCACAAAAGGAAAAACACTGGATGATTCCACTTACACGAGATACTTAAGAGTAGGCAAGTTCATAAGACAGAAAACAGAGTGGTGGTTGTGGGGAGAGTTATTGTTTAATAGGTATGGAGCTTCAGTTTTGCAGATAAAAGGAGTACGGAAAATTGACAGCGGCGATGGTTGTACCACAATATGACTGTACTTAATGCCATTGAACTATAGACTTAAAAATGGTCAAGATAGTAAATTACGTTATGTGTAGTTTACCATACATTTTTAAAGGCAATTTATCAAAAATTACTTACATTTGATGCAGGCACCTATGCTGAGTGGAGCTGAGCAGTCTACCACAGCTGAAAGAAGAAAATCAGTTATTTAATAATATTCTTAATATTTACAAATGATAACAAAATATCATGTGTGGAAATCACAAAAAGTTCCAGAACTTGTAGTTTTTTATTTTGACTTTTATGATACTTTTAGAAATGAACAAATATCCTTGATAAAAAAGTACACTGGCTGGGATTAACAGCTCACTAGATACTACAAAAGAAAACATGAGTGAACTTAAAAGCATAGCAATATATACTATTCAAAACAAAACCAAGCGAAGAAAGGCTGGAAACAAGCACATAGAGAGCATCACAGACCTAAGCCACCTGTAGCATGCACTTACTGGTAACATACTTGTAACTGGAACCCCATAACAAGTTTGGAAAGAACAAAGAGCACAACTGCAGGACCTACACTATCGGATCCCGAGACTTACTGTAATGCTAGAAATGTGGCAGTGTGGTGTTGTAATAAAGACACACACATAAAACAACAGAACTGAAGAATAAGTCCAGCTCTGTACGGTCAACTCTTTCAAATAGTGCTAAGGTAATTCAACAGAGAAAGAATGATCTCTTCAACAAACAGTCCTAGTTATATTTGGATACTCATAGGTAAAAAAAAAAAAAGATCCTTATGTCATACTAAGAAAATTAACTCAAAATAGGTCACAAACTTAAATGTAGGAGCTAAAACTTATACTTCTAGAAGAAAACACATAAGAAAATCTTAGTGACTTAAGATTAGGCAAAGATTTCTTAAACAGGATATAAAAAACGTAAGCGCCCAGTCAGTGTGGCTCAGTGGTTGAGTGTCCACCCATACACCAAGAAGTCTCCAGTTTGATTCCCAGTCAGGGCACATGCCCAGGGTTGCAGGCTCGATCCTTAGTAATGGGGATGCAGGAAGCAGCCAATTGTTGTTTCTCTCTCTCTCTCTCCTTTCTTCTCTCTGAAAAGCTGATCTTGACTTCACGTCACAAAATATTCTTTAGATTTTCAATCATTTAAAATATAAATGTCATAAGATATGAACTAAAACTTAAAAAATACATTTAGTGAAAAACTGGTGAAATTCAAATAAGGTTTGTAGTTAATAGTATTATATCAATATTAATTTCCTGGTTTTAATAATTATAATATGATTATGTAAGATTTTAACACGGGGAAAGCTGGATGAAGAGTTTCTGTGACTCCGTACTATTTTTGCAATTTTTCTATAAGTCTAAAATTATTTCAAATAAAGATTTTAAAAACAAAATGAAAAGACAAGTTATAGACTAAGATAAAATATTTGCAAAACATGTATCTGATATAGGACCTGTGTTTAAGATATAAAGAACTCTCACAACTTAATACTAAGAAGACAAATAACGTATTTTTAAAAATGGGCAAAAGATTTGAACAGATATTTCACCAAAGAAGATATACAGTTGGAAAATAAGCACAAGAAAAAGTTGTTCAACATCAGTAGGCACTGGAGAAATACAAACTAAAGCCCTACCTAATATCCACTAGAATAGTCAATAATGGGTCGCCAATTGGAAATGCTGGTGAGGATATGGGAGTGATCGAAATGCAAAATGGTCTAGTCCCTCTGGGAAAACAGTTTGGCAATTTCTTATAAAGTTAAAATGTATTTACCTTATTACCCCACAGTTCCACTCCTAGTAAATTAATTTATCCAGTGAAACAGAAGCATATGTTCAAAGATTACATGTGAATGTTTATAGCAGCTTTATTCCTAATAGCCAAACGGAGTCAAAATAATCCAAATGTCCACCAACTGGTAAATCAATAAACTGTGGTACATTTCATTATATGGACTACTACCTTAGCAATAAAAAGGAATACTGTTACACACAAGAACATGTATTAGTCTCACAAGTGTTAGCTAAGTGAAAGAAGTCAGACTCGTAACAATACACACTGTATGATTCCATTTATATAACATTCTGGAGAAGACAAAACTATATTTAGAAAGCAGATGAGTGGTTGCCAGGGATGGCAGGGAGGAGATTGCTTGTAAAAGACTCGGGGGAACTTTTTGGGGTGATGGGATGCTTTATATCAGGGATCAGCAAACTTTTTCTGTAAAGGGTCAGATAGAAAATGTTCAGGCTTTGCGGGGAGATATGGTCTGTGCCACAACTAGTCAATGCTGCCTGTCAGTGAGTGTAAAAGCCACAATAGACAAAATGTGAAAGAATGGATGTGATTTATTTATTTATGGACAATGAGATTTGAATTTCATGTAACTTCCATGTTATAAAATATTATTTTTATTTTTTCCAACCATTTAAAAATACAAGTGCCATTCTTAGTTCACAAACTGCACAAAAAAACAGTGGCAGGAGAATTTGGCCTGTGAGCTGCAGTTAGTCAATTTCTGTTTTAACAGCATAACTGTGATGGTAGCTATACAATGTATGTATTAGTCAACATATTTAACTGTACACTTAAAATTAGTGTATTTTCTGGATGTATGTTATATCTCAAAAAGCTGTCTGAAAAAGAAAAAGAGATTAGTTAGCATCTTCTTTGTGAAACTTCTTTAGTATATTTGAAAACAAAAAAGTAGATTATTAACTTTTATTATATTAAAAACAATATCTAACCATAATATTAGGAATAACACAGGTATAAGGAAATTACACAGGCACTATATAGATTTCAAATTCAGTTGACAAAAATGGACAGTAGCTGATATCTCTATACCAAACACAAATTCTGATATATATACATATATATATACACATATATATATGAAATGTATTCATTTTTGCTATGAGTTTACTCTAATTAGAAGTGAAGTCAAGGGTTTAAGTTGGGTACAGAAAGTTCACATTTGCACATTTTTACCTTTGGCTGAAAGGATTTTATTATAGTGCACAGCCATGTGATTCTTGACCATGTGGAGAGTACTTAGTCTGAGAGAGGAGGAGTCAGTGCAAAAAGCTAAAAATTAAAACATATTTAATTATATACTTAAAGTTAATATTAAATCATCACAAGATAAGCAAATTACTGATTAAGCTCATTTTTATAAAATACTCTGAAATTCAACCACGATGATACTGACATAACTTTGTGATGCTGAATATGTGCAAGCCTTAACCTTGCACTGATAACTGATGAGCTATCAAACTTTCTAAGAATAAGTTTTACAAGCCGGAGAGTTTTGAGAAGAAATTCTAGCATATAACTCAAAATGTATAGCCACTTGCCTGATTATAAAATAATGAGTAAAATGGAGTATTACTAGGTCATAAAAAAGAATGAAATCTCACCATTTGTGACAACATGGATGGATCTAAAGGTATTATGTTAAGTCATTTGTCTTTCTCTGGCTTACTTATTTCACTTAACATAATACCTTTAGATCCATCCATGTTGTCACAAATGGTGAGATTTCATTCTTTTTTATGACCTAGTAATACTCCATTTTACTCATTATTTTATAATCAGGCAAGTGGCTATACAAAGCCAGAGAAAGACAAATGCCATTTAATTTCACTTACCAGTATATGTGGAATGTAAGAACAAAATAAATGAATAAACAAAACAGAAATAGATTCACAGATACAGAGAACAAACTGAGGATTGCCAGATGGGAGGGAGTGGGTGAAAAGGTGAAGGGATTAAGAAGTACAAATTGGTAGTCGAAAAAATGGCACAGGAATGTAAAGTACAGCCTAGGGAACATCGTCAGTAATATCGTAATAACTACGTAGTGCCAAGTGGGTACTAGAATATTCTGGGGGCTCACTTCCTAATTTTCTAATTGTCTAACCACTATGCTGTACACATGAAACTAATATAAAATAATATTGAATGTCAACTGTAATTAATAATAAACTTTTTTTGTACTTGATTACATGGAGTCTGGGAAATCAAGCAAAGCCCAAACTCCAAAAGTCTACGCAAAGATTCTATTCTAAGAGGCAAACTTCTAACTTTAATAAGATCTACAAATCAGCTTATGCATTTTTTTGAAGTATTAGAGCTAAGACAAGTACATCACATAGAAATTCTGTGATATTAAACTTCTTGATGTCATCTAAACTGTTTAAAAAAATCTTAAAAATAATTAGCATGTATATACAAATATCAAATGTATATGTAGGCATAACTTTCTTAAACATTAGAAACAGTTTTTGTGGTTAAAAAAACTGTATGTGGTTAAACGTGTATGTGGTTAAAAAAACATAATCAACAGCTAAAACGGTGGCAGAGACTGAAAAGTAAGTGACTTTCCTGACCTCTGCTTCCCATCCTAGAAGAAAACTCTTACATTTTTTATGCATCCTTGCAAGGAAATTCTACACATGGTATAAGAACATACGAGCCCTGGCTAGCTAGTGTGGCTCAGTTGGCTGAGCATCATCCCACGCACCGAGAGGTCACCGGTTTGATTCCCGGTCAGGAAATATTCCTGGGTTGCGAGCTGGATCCCCAGTAGGGGGGCATACAGAAGGCAGCCAATCAATGTTTCTCTCTCTCTTTCTCTCTCCCTCTTTCCTTTTCCCTTCCTCTCTAAAATTCAATAAAAACATATTTTAAAAAAAGAATATACAATAATGATGAGCTTGATACTACCACTACTATAAACATTTACTGAATAGGTACCATGTATGCATTGTTCTTTACATGTACAGACTCATTTAATTATTATTATCACTATTTAACAGACATGGCAACTGAGGCACAGAGGTATAAGGTCTTTAAGATCACACAGCTTGATAAAGGATGCAGTTTAGATGTTAACTAAGGCAGCCTTATACTTACAGCTACTATGTAACTGCACATATAGTCCTTAAAAAAACTTAGCAGCCTGGCTGGTGTGACTCAGGGGTTGAGCACTGACCCATGAACCAAGAGATCACTGGTTCGATTCCCTGTCAGGACATATGCCCAGGTCTCAGGCTTGATCTCCAGTAGGGGGCATGCAGGAGGCAGCTGATCAATGTTCTCTCATTGATGTTTCTATCTTTTTATCCCTCTCCCTTCCTCTTTCTCTAAAAAAATCAATTAAAAAAAAAAGTTAGCAAACAATATATTACTATATATTACTAGAGGCCCAGTGCACAAAATTCATGAACTCAGGGGGGTCCCTCAGCCCAGATTGCAAGAGGGTGTAGGCCAGGCCGAGGGACCCCACCAGTGCACATTCAGGGCCGGAGAGGGACGCAAGAGGTTGGCCAGCCAGGGTGGGACTGTGGGAGGGCTCTAGGGCGTGTCTGGTCTGTCTTGCTCAGTCCTGATCGGCTAAACCCCAGCAGGAAGCTAACATACCAGTCAGAGTGTCTGCCCCATGGTGGTCAGTGCATGTCATAGCGAGCAGTTGAGCAGCCTTAGCATATCATTAGCATATTACGCTTTGATTTTTGAACGGATGACTGGATGATCAGACACTTAGCATATTAGGCTTTTATTATATAGGATTCTTCATCCTGGTCTTCCATGTAAGTATATTTTAAATCTAGTTTTAAATTCTTAGTTAAAAATTATTTTTCAAAGTTTTATTCTGGCTCTATGTGTATATATAGTTTGTTACAAAGAAATAAGTGAAAACGTGATCTTCCCTTCACATTTGGAGGAACGAGTATCAAAGATTTTTCATGTAAATAAAGAAAAAAAACCCTTTAAATTATTTTGCATAATAACCTAGACTTAAAACTTGTAAACTGTAATTATTAAAATGTATTTTAAGTTTACATTAAAAATTTAAAGGCTTTAAAATATTGCCCTTTCACAGGACCTAGAAATCCACTTGAATGAAGAAGCCTGGGCTTGTTCCTGATGCGAAGTGCATCTTCTCTGCACAGCTTTTCCTTTTCAGTGCTTGTGTCTATAACAACCTGCAAAGCACCTTTTCACCAAGGCAGGCATAACTCAGAGCAGGGAGTCAGTCTGCCAGCAAGGAGCAGAGCTGGGCTGGAGCTGCAGCAAGGAGAAGGGGGAAGCCAAGTCCACTTCCAGCGCTCAGTACTAGTTTGAAATGAGGGACTCCTAAGTTAACCTAAGAGTTCCTAAAATATAAAATTAATAATATAAAGTTCAAATATTGATTGCATAATTTTTCATCATGTCATAATTTACAAATAAACAGTCAATCTTTACCAAATAACCTTTCACCATTTTAAGTACCTCACTTACCGTTACTTTTGGTGCTCAAGTGTCCTTTAAATAGGCACGGTGGAACAGATCTGGGAAGGACAGAGCTTGCTCTGACTTTTAACCAAAAAAACATGAATTAGGATAAACAAAACACAACTTTCACAAAGAAAACAATATTGAACATTTAAGAAATAATAAACTTATTGGTAATACTAGAGTTGTTTAAAACTGTATTCTATCATGTTACTAACCAGAAATGATATATCAGACAAAAATTCTGCAGCCATTTATCAAAAGTTTTCTCTTTTAAGAAAATAAGTTATTTTCAAAACAGCTGTATCTTGAGACTTTAGTTTCACCGAGTAAAATGATAAACACATCAATTATTATGTTATTTGATATATACTGATTTCATCCTATACACTACTGACCTATTGGAGCTTTAAATGACTTTGAGGTATAATAAAACCTTTTCAGTTAATCATAGTCTGTCCTACAATTAATTTTAAGGAAATAATCCTTTTACAAAGTAATTGAATAAATTAGAAATTATGTTACTATGTGTAAATACATATGTAAGAAAGAATCAGAACTTAATGTTTAAAAGATGTCTTAAAGTTCATCTAGTCTAACTCACCCTCCTCCTCTTGCTTGGATCCTCTCTAAACAGTCTTTATTTGGAAGTCCTGCTTCCAAATTTGTCCTTCCTTGAGCACTCTCCCTTGGCTCTTGGATACCATATAGAGATTTCTTATGCCTTATAGTTACTCTTTTATGATAGTTTAACAATTCTTTTTAATTTTTACAAATTGATTTTAGAGAGCGTGGAAGGAGAGGGAGAGAGAGAGAAGCAGTGATTGGTTGCTTTCCATATGAGCCCCAACCCAGGGATCCAACCCACATACCCAGGAATTGAACCTGGCAATCCTTCAGTACACAAGACGACGCTCAACCAACGGAGCCACATGGGCTAGGGCTAGTTTAACAATGCTTTAAACGTCCTTGTTTAAATCATTTCATGGTTCCCATCTTCTGATTGGACCCAGACTGATACAAAGGGGCATGAAAAAGTAGTCTCACACCTAATGCCAGGAAAAAAACATCATCCTCTAAGTAGATTAGGAGTAAAATCCTGTCCATGAGATCAAAGGTCTTGCTAGAGTAATCAAATTCATCAGTATGTGCGAGCAGCCCAGTTCCCCCACAATGTGACACCACTAAGACAGCCAGAAGGAACTCTAGTGAGGAAAGGTGAAGGTGTTTCTTGTGGCAGAATTTCCCAGGAATGCCAGGAGCTTGGGGATCTGATGCCACTGATAAGTGTCTCTTTTGGACCAACAGATTAAAAAATAATTTTTATTTATCAAGCTGCTTTCAGTTATCTATCCTAATAGGTTGTTTTTTCTTCGCTCCTTCCTAAGTCATTGATAACAGAGTGAATGGCAGTTTGTAACCCTCAATCATTTCTCCCCAATCCCCCTTGGAGAAGCTGGAAAGAAGACCTGATAGATGATCTAGTCCACCATTTACAAATAACTAAGGCCCAGGGAGTGAAAGTGATTTGCTGAAGATTACCTAGTAAATAGCACACAAAGATTGCCAACAAGATATACTGTTTTGTAGGTGGTACTCTCTACTACATCACCATACAGAAAGTTTGCCTTACAAAAGAACGTCAAAAAAACGTGATACCAAAAAGAAAATGACAAAACAACAATGATTTTTTTTTACTTTAGGTGGTGTCTTAATATTTTGCACTCCGAAATCACCAAAGGTAATCTTAATGATACCTAAGAAATTTAGAAAGTGCAATCTTTTCAAGTAAAATTAAGTATTTTGTCTTTGGCTAAAATTATTTATGGTTTCTTATCAGTAATAATAATTATGATCTAAGACAGTGGTCAGCAAACTGCAGCTTGCGAGCCACATGCGGCTCTTTGGCCCCTTGAGTGTGGCTCTTCCACAAAATACCACGTGTGGGCGCACACGTACAGTGCGATTGAAACTTCATGGCCCATGCGCAGAAGTCGGTTTTCAGCTCAAAAGAAATTTCAATCGTTGTACTGTTGATATTTGGCTCTATTGACTAATGAGTTTGCCGACCACTGATCTAAGAGAATGGACTACCCCAGATAGTTGTTGAATATTATATTTGTTTTAAAAATTCAAAATCAATAACAATGCTTGCTATATATATTATAAAATATCCTAAAAATGAAGCTAATTAAATTGGGTAAGTTATAAAAATGTAAGCTTTTTACATTTTGACAGGAACACATTTTAAAAAATAATTCAATAAATACTGAGAACTTACTATGTCTATTATATTCTAAATTTTACATATATCCTTTCCCATGCCCCCACCTCTAGTGATGAGGAAAATAAGACATTGGGGGAGGGGGGGGGCGGCGTGTTAGCAGCCTGACTCTGTATCCCTGATGCACATTCCTGTTAGCCTATAGTCTAGTCACTGCCCCTTCCTTAATTATCTGGCCTTGCAAGACCTGTTTACCTAAATATTCCCATTTTACAGAGGCCATAAACCATGAACAATACACAACCCCTGGAGGGAGTTATCAGTGCTGGCGTCAGGCCAGGCCTTTAGGTGTGGTCTCATGGCCCCCCATCCCAGCACATGGAAAAGCCCGTGAGAGGTCCGGAAGTCTGATCCTTATTTGGGGGACAAAAAAACCAAAGGGTATAAAGAAAAAGCTTCCTCCATATTGGCTTACTCAGAATTTGGAGAACTGACCAGAGTCACTGTACTAGTACACGAGAAACATCTGAAAATAGATGAATTTTTCCTGTATCTCCGGGTACTCCTGCATATTTTTCGGTCGCCTGGTAAATTCTGTAACACTAGCATGAGATGGTTAGTAAGAACAATGGCTCTAGGGTTTCAATTCCCCACCTGGATTCCAAGCCTGGTCTGACACTTACTGTGTCCATTATGAACTCTTAGTTTGTTAGTTTCCAGTGTTTATTCACTGTGAAATGAGGATAATACCTAACACTATGTTTTTGTGGATCAAATAATGAGATAACTTGGAAATAGAGCTTAAGGTTAGAAAATTTCTGAAAACCACAAAAACAGTGTGGCGACTGCAGGGGTGATGGGGGTGGAGTGGGGGGGGGGAAGGCGGTGGAAAAGGGCATAAGGGGGATAAATGGTGATGGGAAAAATAAAATAAAACTTAAGAAAAATAAAAGGGGGGGGGGGGAAAGCATGTTGGTTTGTGATTTCTGGAACTTAGGCTAATGGATAGTTATCCCCTACATTCAGAACAGCACTTATTTTGAGTAATGATTATGTAATAAAGGCACAATCATATTCAAAGCAAGACATTACATGAACCATCTAGCAGCCTGGTTTAAAGGTACTTTCTTAAATAGACAAGAACACTGAATGGGGAGGCAAGGGTCTAGAGATTGCCTTATTGGGCTTGACAAAAGAATGCTACTTTGTTAGACAGTGAAGAGGCAAATTATTTCGATTGGGCTGACGATTTGTGGAGATTTTGTCATAGGGCCCCAACTGGTCCACAGTGAGGTGCACTTGACCCTGAGCGTGTTCAGTCAAGGACAGATGTACAGTAATTATGGATTAGTTCTTTGCCACTAAAACTGTAGCCAGCAACACAGCATCATTTGAAAACTTATCAGAAAAGCAAAATTATCAGCTCCCTACGCCCCCCAACAGACGTGCTGAATCATAATCTGCATGTTTACCCGATTCCTAGTGATTCCTATCCGCTTTAAAGTCAGAGAATCCCGGGTTACTCAACTCCGGGGAGCTGGTTACAGAATGGAAGAGTTCGTATTTACCGAGTCCTTACAATGTGCCAGGGGCTTTACGTGTATTATCGGCATGTAATCCTCGAGAACTCTAGGGCATGGGTGTTTCACCTCTGGTACCAGGGACGAGGAAGCCGAGGGCCACCTCTGTGGGGTGCGGCGGGGGGCCCAGGGAGGTCTGATCCCAAAAGACAGGGGCCATCGAGCCTCCTGCACTGAGGGCGACAAGTTCCGAGCCAGAAGGCGGACCGGCGAACCCCAAGGGCAGGGTCTACTCCAGGGTCCCGGGCAACACTCAGGTCCACAAGGAGGACAAGCAGGGAACGGACGGAGGAGCGCCGGGGGCGCGGCCTCTCCTCTAGCGCGGCCCCGACCCGGGCCCCGGATCTCCGGACCCTGGAACGCGGACCCAGGACCCCGGACCCCGGACCCGAGGCCCGGAGCGCGAGACGCGCCCTTTTACCTCTTCGGCTGCCATTCATGCTGAGATCCGCCTCAGCCGCCGTGGAGACGCGCGGGGTCCCCCCTGGGTCCGTCCCCGGCTGAGCCAGCCCCGGCGGCAGAGGACTGTCGCGGAGGAGCCGGCGGCGGGCGGCGCTGGCGGGAGACCGTCGCCCAGCCGGTTGCTAGGAGCCGCTTCCACGGCGTCGGGATTGTGACGTCACGGCGCAGGACGCGCGCTCCCGCAGCCCCACCCCCGGGGGGCGGGGCCAACCGGGGAGAGGAGGAGAGCCGGGGAGGGTGGAGCGGCGGCCAGCCTGTGGTTGTGGGGACCCTGGCAATCATCAGTCCAGCGGGTCACCCGCAGAGCGGCCTCCTGGCCGGGGCCGAGCCCCCAGCACCGGGCAGGCCTCGCCCCTGCGTGAGAGCGGGGAGAGGAGGTCTCATCCAGCGTCCGAGACCCCATGGGTCCCGGAAAAAGTTAAATGCAAACGTTGGTTTAGGTTAGGGTTCCATTTAACCAGTTCCAAGGAACTACATTTCGAAGCAGCCCGTGAACGTTTGGATTTAGTGAAAATCCTGGGGATGAAAAAAACATCTGCATGTGTACATCTTAATTTCGTAACCACAATAATCCGGCTGCATTTCCTTTCTGCTCACTGTGCTTTCCCCCTCCCCTCTCCCCTTCCCAACTTCACCCTTTTTATCTTGAGGCTCCAATCTGTTTTCCTTCATGATGGAAGGGAGTTGCTACATCAACAAGGAGTTGATCTATCCGTGGCTTTTTACAATTTAATTTTGAAGCAGTTACCCTTGAATCCTGCTTGGAAATAGGGTCAGAACAGGGCAGGGAGCATTCTGGAATGGAGCGCCACACAACAGCTGCTCTATTGACATTTGGGGCTGGATGCATAATTTTTTGTTGTTGGGGGCCGGGAGAGGGGAGGGTTGTCCTGTGCACTGTAGAACGTTCAACAGCATCCCTGGCTTCTCCAGTAGCAACCCAGCCACTTCATCTTGGTGGTGACAAAAATGTGCCCAGACGGTGCAGGTGCAAAATGTCTCGTGGGTAGGAGGGGGACAGAATTTGCACACATATCCACCTCGGTTGAGAACCACTGCTGTGATGGGTAATGTTCTGTCTTTGGAGCCAGGTATGTCGAGTTTGTGAGTTTTCTGCCACTTGCCAACTACATCTTGAATTAGTTTCTAAACCCTTTTGAGCCTCAGGTGCCTCTTTTCTAAAACGTAAAAGATACAACTTTGTAGTTGCAAGCATTAATACATGCAGTGCCTGGCAAATAAAGCAAGCTACTCAACAAATAACGGTTTTCTCTCTTCTAAGACTTCTGTCTCAGAAGAACTGGAGTATCAGGGGATTCAGGCATAAGCTAGTAAGTCAGGACCCTATGACAAGGGAATAAGCCAGAAAACCTGTTATAGTGACACCTGAAGTTCTGGTTCTCGAAGACTCTAGGGAAAGGAGAAAAGTAGGTTCAAAACCCAGGAGGGTGGAAGTGTGTGTGCGGCCCAAACAACAAGGGCCTAAGTGGTACCGGGGCAGAAAAGTATTTCTTAGAGAACAAAAACTCTCACAGCCCTGGCTGTGTAGCTCAGTTAAGAGTGTCATCCTGATACGCCAAGGTTTCGGGTTCCATCCTGGTCAGGACACATACAAGAATCAACCAATGAGTACATGGATAGGGGGAACAACAAATTGATCTCTCTCTCTCATTAATTAAACAAACTCTTTTGCCTACCTACTCACTAATGCTTGATATCCCTACTTAAGCATATAAAGCCTTGCCTCGCCAGTATGGCTCAGTGGTTGAGCATGGGCCTGTGAACCAGGAGGTCAGGGCACATGCCCAGGTTTTAGGCTCAATCCCCAGTAAGGAGGGGGGGGGGGGGAGTGTGCAGGAGGCAACCAATCAATGATTTTCATCATTGATGTTTCTCTTTCTCCCTCTCCCTTCCTCTCTCTGAAACCAATTTAAAACAACATATTTAAAAAGAACATAAAGCCTTTTATTCTACTACTAGCATCCGGAAAGTACCTTGCATATAATAGGCATTCAGTAAACGTTTGTTAAGTTAGAGCTAAAGCTTAAAGGGCAAACACCCCTGGGAGAGGCAACACAGTGACTTGATTCACACAAAGGTGATGCCAGCTCCTCCTTTGGAAAGTAGATTTTGGGGATGAAAAGTAGATTTTTCTTTGAAATAGGAAATGATTGGGAGAGAACAGCAAAATGGGAAGGGATTCTGACGACAATATTGCTTGGTATCCGACTTCAACTGAAGTCATCACTTCATTATTTGTATTTTGTTTCAATTATTTCAAGAAGTGCACGCTGGGATTTTCTCTCTCTCCATTGTTAGCAGTGAACAGGTTCTAAGTGCAATTTAATTTGTCCTTGGCCTCCACTCTGTGTGTATAAACACGACAGAGAACTTCCTTCCGGGTTGCTACTCCTAAGAGGTAATCCATGGGCAGATGCATGCCGCCAGATGTGCTTATTGTAGGTAGCTCTCAGGAACACCCTCCGTTGGGAGAATCGCCACCAGCGCAGTGGTCTTGGAGAGGAAGTGTTCCTGAAGACCTTTTGTTGAATACTTAAATATGAACTTCTCATCATTTAGAAATTATCCCAATGGTATATTTTTGTTACTGATGTCTAGAAATTTGGATATCTGTATTTTAGAAGGAAAACCTCTTACTCTCCTTATAAGTTGGAATGAGTCCTTTTATTATTGGGTTTCTCTTTTTGTTTTAGTGCGCAGGAAGGTCAAAACTAATATTTGTGCTCTGTTGCAATAACTATTCATAGCCGATTTTTCTATTTATCTCTTTAGTGCTCTATACTAGGCAAGTGGCTTTATTCTTTTACCTTCATTTTAATGGCTCAATTGCACCTATACTTTATAAGCCCTTTGGAAATGGAGATATAAAATAAACTATATATTATACATACCATAATATGTGATACATAGTTTATTTTAATGCATATTATTTAAAAATGTACTGTAGTATTATATATACATTTAATCTATACTATTATAGATGACCCTTAGTTTCATAACCCAGAGAATTCCTGAAATTTGTATTTACTTGGACATGCTTAGCGCCATCAATGAAAATTATCCATTAAATGCAGTAAAAACAATGAGAGATAAAGGCCAAGATAATCTTTTTTCATTCAGTGGGTTATTAGGAGCATACTTTAATCTTTAAAGTCCCCGAAGGACAAAAACGAAGAACATTCAGGAAATATTTTTTTTTTATATTTTATTGATTTTTTACAGAGAGGAAGGGAGAGGGATAGAGAGATAGAAACATCGATGAGAGAGAAACATCAATTGGCTGCCTCCTGCACACCCCCCTACTGGGGATGTGCCCGCAATCAAGGTACATGCCCTTGACCGGAATCGAACCTGGGACCCTTCAGTCTGCAGGCCGACGCTCTATCCACTGAGCCAAAACGGTTAGGGCCAGGAAATATTTTTTAAGGACTACATACTAGGGCAGAATAAGAAAAACAAATAGTGTGTGTGCACTTTGTAGTGACTCAGTGTCAAAACAAAATTCCTCAGGTTTTATGACTGCCTGAGGAATGCTTGAGAAGTCAAGCTATTGACTATCTTATTCTCCAATCAAAAAGACTATAGCTATTGATTCATCTAATCACTGAGGACACGGAACGTTAGAGCTTAGAGGTATTAGTATGATATGAAGTAATGGATTAATTTGCTGTTTGTCACTAGAGGGGGCTTTAGGAAAGTTTTAAGCTGCATCCCTGTGAGGGAGACTGCCAAGCCAAGGCAATATAAACCTACACATCTTACTCCA
The DNA here is from genome assembly GCF_951640355.1 of Cnephaeus nilssonii. Lineage (NCBI taxonomy): Eukaryota > Metazoa > Chordata > Mammalia > Chiroptera > Vespertilionidae > Cnephaeus > Cnephaeus nilssonii. Next base: position 98,022,159 of record NC_137075.1, on the reverse strand, counting down.
GGGGTGTAAAGAATGATAAACACTTTGAAAAGTCACACCAAGGTAAAGCTTCTCCAATTATATTTGGTGACATATACATTTTTTTTTTTGTAACACAGGAAGAAATTACTGAATTATCTAAAGGCCCTTCATGGATTAAAAAAAAAATCATTGTCAACCTATAAGTTGATTTTTCTTAATTTTGTTGTTAAAGCAGGAAAGAACAGGAATGTCCATAATTCCCTATAAAGCAGTATGTCCCTAACGGGTAGACAAAATGTACAGGCAGAAAAAAAGAGAGTGATAATAGGATACACTGACCTGCAAATGACCATTTTGAGTTCTCTTAAGGAATAGAACTCTGATATCTGAACACAAATACAATCCATGGAAAATGATCATTCTCAGAACTCTAACACCACACTGAGTTTGCACTGCACTTTTTAACATGCTCCATTCCACATTTTAGTTTCATTTTCCCTACCGTTGAAAAGAGCACAAAATTGTGATGCTGTAGGTAGCTTAGCTGGCTTCTTTTTTTTTTTTTAAATATATTTTTACTGATTTTTTACAGAGAGGAAGGGAGACAGATAGGGAGTTAGAAATATCAATGAGAGAGAAACATTGATCAGCCGCTCCATGCACACTCCCCACTGAGTATGTGCCTGCAACCAAGGTACATGCCCTTGACCGGAATCAAACCCGGGACCCCTCAGTCTGCAGGCTGATGCTCCATCCACTCAGCCAAACCGGTTAGGGCTTAGCTGGCTTCTTGTTACAAAAGATTCACTCATGTGGTGACCCTTTAGTGAAGGCTGCCAGAATCGAAGCTAGCAGGCCCAGTAAGAACTGTCATAGTCCTCCATCACTCCTGTTTCTCCCCAGCTGTGTCCTTTCAATCTTTTTGTCCAATTAAGAAAACAAGTCCCTGCAAACAGAATTTAATCATTCAGTGGTTACTAGGTAACCTGTCCCTGTAGCTGAAGAAAGGCATTTTCTTGGTCTTTCACTGCCAATCAGCCGCCACAGAACATCAGGGATGATGCTCAGCCTACAGGTTTGATAATCTTCACCTGACGTGTCCATTTACGAGTGGCTTCACTATTAAAAATACAGCAAAACAACAAGCATATAACTAAGCTGTTAGTCTGTTCTGGTAATGTTCTTCTCACTTAAAAAGTAGAGTTGGGAATTTTAACAATGGATTTCTGGGAAGTTGTAATAAAGCTCTTGTGAGTGCATCCATGATTCATAAACTGCCACATTCAAATCAATTAAAAAAAACCCAACAGCTTTTTTTAAGCCACCAATGTAGACCATCCTTTATTGATGCCCTTCCAAGCTTTTTGAAGGGATTCAATTTCTCCTCCCGTCACATTTTATTCTTTGTCCTTTAGGATGTCTGCCTGCAAACGAGTCCATTAGGCTGAATGACACAAAATTGCTATTTTAAAGATCAAAGTGGTCACATACCACCGACAGTATCATTTGGTTTGACCTAATAATAGAGTGTTTTGGGGAGCATCGTTGGGAACTTAGCTTTAGATTTAGGCTGCATTAGCTGTTTCTTTTTCTTCCTTTAAAAAAACATTGACTTGAGAGAGGGGGCGGAGGAGAGAGATACAACGGGAGCCCAGAGAAGATAACTAGCCCGCACAAGTCAGTTTTCTGACTCCGGTGCAGTGCTCATGCCTCTAAATCGGGACTTGTGCAGCCGCACAACGATCCCAGTGACATCTCATGATGCGTGTGTGCTCTTTTATGCATGTGCTCCCTAAAATAATGGAACCACCTTTTCATGTGCACTTGTGAACATACACAGCGGCAAGGGTAAATGGGACTGCTCAAGTCCTTTGTCTTCAGAAAGCCTGACTCTGCGCTGTCCGAGATAAAGGCGAGTATGTGTATTTTAAAGTCATATGGTTTTTCTAAAAGACCCACATATATTATTCTTCCAAAATGAAATAGAGCCCAGCTGAGCTCAATTTTTCTCCTACCCTGGAGATGGTTACTGTGCTGTGTTCCAGGGAGACTGTCATTCCCATCGAGTTTAGGAACATTTTACACTGGAGAGCTATCTATCCCTCGGGTAGGGCAGCCTCTCTTTTTCAAGGATGAAAAGAACAATATTCGTAACTTCCTGTTAACTAAACACTGTCATCTTATTACCCCCAGTATTAATAAGCACGGACTGCGTGTAAGGTCTGTGACTATTCAGCTCAGTTTTCCCCCTCTGGTTCCGCAGGACACCACCATACCTCTTCTGGTTTTCCTACAAACCCTTCAATGATTCTCTAGCTTTTACCTGCTTAAAACAGAATCACTGGCAGCCAGACCTCTACAGGGATACGATAAAGTGCCAGGTAACATAGAAGTCAATAGTGTTGGCGTCCATTTACTTTTTAATTTTGGCGCTACAGTTTCCTAGCTATGTGACCTTGACCAAGGATCGCATTTCTTTGTTTGTAAACTAGCATATTAGTGTCTACTTCACGTGATTGTCGTGAGAATGGTAGGAGGTTAAGACAAATAAATGGCTTACCACAGTGCCTGGCTGCCTTCATTGGGATTCCCCCAGAAGCAGACCCTGGGACAAGGGTTCAAATACAAGTAGTTTAGGAAGAGCATTAAGGTATTAACCTTTTGCACTCGGATGTCAAGATTAAAATTACTCTTTGAATGTATCAATAATTTGAAATATAAAAAAATCCAAATAAATAAGTTTTTATGAAAAGAAACTCCAGTTTTTTATTCTACTGCCGCGCTTTGTAAAATCTGGGGTATTTAAAAAATTAAATCCCAAGTAGAATAAAGGAATCGAGAAAAAAGCAAGCGAGTGCAAAGGGTTAATTACCTAGTTGTTATGAATGATGCATTCCATTCTTAATGCCACATTAGGGCCAATAGACTCGGTGCAGTTTATTCCATCTTGTATCAAGAGCATAAAAATCCTTGATGGGAAAGGACTTGAGACAAGGGTCAGCCAAATAATAGAGTGCTTTGAGGTCAGTATCAGTGTCGATGACGCCTGTGAACATCTCTTCGCAATGTTAATATGTTATTACTAGAGGCCTGGTGCACGAATTCGTGCATGGGTGGGGTCTGGCAGGGGGGTCGGGGGGATGAGGGGGTGGGGAGGGGGAGGGGACGCCGGAGGTTGACTGGTTGGTCCTGCCCTCATCAGGATGTGGGGGCTGATGGGGGTGGGGCCAGCCAAGGGGCCAGGCCCCCTGGTCGAACTCCCATTGAACTCCCGGTGGAGGGGACAATTTGCATATTACCCTTTTATTATATAGGATTAGGACAAGATATCTCAGGGACTCAAGAGTAGACACACTCCCAATTGCACACTGGCTAAAACTAAACTACCTCGTCTCTGCGCCCATTAGACAACCAGCGTTTGTGGTGGCTGCCTGCCTTTCTAGACTGATGAATGATGTCTCTATTTTCAGGATTCGTCTGATGCTTGGATTATGCGGAAATCCTGCAGACTCTGTAAGCCACGGATCTACCTACCTCTACCAAATTTCTACTCCAGTATTGGGTACTCAGGGATAATCTTCCCAATCGTGTCATGCATCTCACTGTACACGATTCGACACATAATTACATTTTTTTCATGATCGGTTCAAATGAGACTCTCTAGATCATTATCAGTAGTTTAGTATTTTTATATTTTCCTTTTCCTTTTCTTTATTTGTATTCACAAATTTATTTTTAATAAAGATGCCTTTAATGATGTGATTCATATTGTCATCTTTACAAACATGTGAAGAACATTAAGAAAACACACACACAAGTACTTTATTTAGGAGATCAACCCAGTGTATACCAGTAGGGGGGTCCATAACTGAGAAAGAGAAGGAAAGAAAGCCACCCAGGGGTGCTCTCATGCAAATGGACAACAGGATCTCAATCCCTCCAGGAAACTCTGGGAAACAGTGCAGGATACCCCATGGTGATCCTACCCAAGGTTGGGGCGCTGGGGGATTTACCCCCCATCTACCATCAGTCCTTGTGTAAGGGCTGCTGGGGAGGGTGTTTACTTCTCCATGGGCAGGTAAAGGGGGCTTCCGTGTTCAGAGGAAGCTCTAGGCAATAAGGAGCAGATATTGACATTGAAGTTGGGATTGGCATGCAAGGTGGTGACAAGGGCTAAGCACTGATGGGGTCTGCTTCCCTGGACATAGTAGTTGTCCAACACACATTTGTTCTTTGTACTTCTAAATGTTATTAGTAAGTGACCTTTTAGGTTATTTTCAAATTGAAGATGCCTGGCACAGAGAGGACATCTGTTGTGAACACTTGTTTTGTTGGCCCAGCATCCTTTCCCTTCTCTTCCTGTGGGGCAGGCACTGCATCCTTTGTCCTTTGGGTGGTATTGTCTCAATCTTCCCTCCTTCCCACTCCCCACCCCTCTCGCTTCTCCTGCCCCTCCATTTATCACAGGAGTGGGGAATGTGACTCTGGCCACAACATGTCTAGTCAGCTGGCTATAGGGATTGATTCAAAGGTGGGTGCAGGGACCATTGTCAGCATCACATCCTATCAGCGTCTTAGCTGCTAGGGTCTGCTAAGCTGGGAGATAGGAATTCTGGGCTGTTGACCAGCTACCTTGCTTTCTGTGGAAAGCACATGCACAAAGAAAGAGAGGGGAGGAGAGAAAGAGAGAGAGAGAGAGAGAGAGAGAGAGAGAGAGAGAGAGAGAGAGAGAGAGAGAAGGCATCTGGAAGATGTTATTTGAGTATCCAAATACAGCTCTGGTTTTTGAACTGGATCTTCCAGTTATATGAGCCAATAAATAATTTGCTTTTATTTGCAAGAGCCCTGATACTTTTGTAGCATGAAAGACTTATCTTTGAACACTTCACCTTCCAATATAAATTCCCAGTAGTTGTAAAATCTGCTAGTCCGATGTTGGAGGCAAGTATGTACTGGCAGTATCTTTATATTTCAGAATATCCTTCCTCTCGTTTGAAGTTCTGGCATTTCATGTTATTGCTCAGTCACAGCATTAAATAACTTCGAATTACCCCATGAGAAAGTTTTCCCCTTTGCAATTCTTTCAGTCCCAATTACATCAGAAAGTAAGCCTCCAGTTCGATACTGGTTTGGCTTTAGTGCCTCTCCCTTTTGCTAATCTCCTTCCTAACAAATACTGAAGCCCAGGCCATAGTATCTGAGGGCATTATTTTGTCTTTGTTGTGCTTATTTAAGGCAATTACTACCATTTTTTTCCAATTGTAATTGAAAATGCTTAATTTTAAAAGTGACTAAATGGAAAGGAAAATCATACAATAATAGTGTGGGTGGTGTAGCAATATGGCAAATGTCATCTAGGTGGCATTGAAAAGACTCAAGTTTGGGAATCACTTGTTTTGATAATGTATTCCTGCTTCCATAGGGAAAAAAGAAGGACTAGGTAGACATGGATCCACTCAGGTCTGGCTTATGATAGAATGGAAACATTACAGAATGAAGTCTTATTAAATTGGATCCTTGGGCTGCAGGGCCTTGAATAAGACACCTCTCTGAGCCTCAGTTTCTAACCCATTTTTAAAAAGTTAAAATGCAATAAATGTTGCTTTCAGTCCTTATTCTGTGAAAACTGGGTATTTTTAAAGGTAGTTTTTTTTCCTAGTGTTCTGACAAAGGCCAAATTTCTAATAACTTTGAAGTTATTTTTGGACCCATGGTATCAAGGTGTGTATGGAAGATGACAGATTTAGTGTGATTTCACTGATGTTTTGTTCTTAAAAAATTACTCATGGTCTTAAATCACATTCAAACACCTGGATTGTTGATATTACCATTTGTAAAAATTGAGCGTCAGAGTGAGGAAGTCCATTGTTCTACCTGGTACCTCCTTGACCAGTTGGAGTAAAATGGGTCTTACAATACTCTTGCCTTGGAAAGCATTCTGCTCTGTTCCCCTCAGGTGAATGCTTGTCTACCCTTACATATCCAGAGCAGAAATAGACATTTTGTGTCTGAAACTGATGCTGTTATAATAATCTGGTTATTATTTAACTGGAAAGGAGTAAAGAGAAGACCAGATAATATAGATATGCCATTTATTCAGCTTGCTAATTTAACACTCTTCAAGTCTGTTCCCTGTTAATAGGGACTTGACAAAGGCAAAAAGCACTGAGTGACATGGGAAAATGCTTTCCTGTCTGTCCATCACACCTGGGAACAGGTAATTGGCCAGAACAGACATGACCACTGCAAGGGTCCAAATATCTAAACTTCTCAAAAAAGGAAGATGGAGCTCTCTTGGCTCCCGGCCCTCTTGGGGCACCTGTTGGGACACCCAGGGCCATCTGGATGCTACGCAATGGACTAATAGACTTTAATTAACCGGATGCTGGACTGGACCCATCTGCAGCATGGAACAGAAGCTCTGGACACTGGCTTGCTTTGGCTTTACTGGAATCCCAGCTGCACCTTTTCCAGGACTTAAGGTTTAAGGGGCTTGGGACTTGATGACATGAGGAATGTAACTCCATGCAAATAAAGTCTTCTACCACATCTCATGCTCCCATAGGGGCTTCTGAAAGTGCTCATTTCAGTGGTGCCCCAAGAACCCCACTAGCAACGAGGAATCCCACTTGTGTTCTCCTCTGATGGTGATACTACCACTGTCTTGGTAGGTCTTCAGAATGAAGCCAATGCTAAGGAAAGTAAAGTAAGCAAGCTGAGTCGGTATTTTGGAATGCAGATTTTTATCAGATTTGTACAGAGGTTAACTGGATTTGATATAATCAGGAAATGGTTTTGTTTTCTCCTACCAATGCCTGGGGAAGAAAGACTCCACCACTTTCAAGTCAATGTCAGCCATTAAAAACAGTCCCGTCTTCAAGAATTTCAAAATCCAGGGCAGACCATTCTCAACCAAAACTTTAAACTTGCATGCAATTAAAACTTCTTTATACATCTGGCTCAGGCTCGATGCTAGGTTTGGGAATCAGCATATTGAGAGGTGTCATTCTCTATCCTCTTCTTGCAATACCTCCTACCACACTTCACTCCCCCAGCCCCAGTGCCCACTTCAGGGTTTTCCAGATGCAAGGGGGATGAGGTGGGGAAATAGCAAAGGAATTTTCACTTACTTGGTGCTGTTTGCTGTGCTCTCTTGGCTCTTAAAGTACCTCTATCATATAAATACTGGCTTCATTTGGTGGGTGGCAGTTATGGGTGTGTTGAAGACCACCTAGGGGACCTCCTTGTAGTATCATCATCTCCGAACCCAAACAATTCTTCTCTGCCTGAGCTCCTAGGACCCAGGCTCCACCAGCTCCTGTCCTAGCAGCATCTCTCTGGGGTACCCTCACTTTCAGTAGATAACATTCTTGGACAGAATCCTTCAAAAAAAACCTCAAGCCCAGATTCTTTGACATGTTTGCCTGTTGCCTTGAGGGTACATACTTGCTCCTCAAAGCAGGTCAAGAGCAGCCTGCTCAGCCAACTTGCTCTTCTTTCCCTCTTACTATGAGCTGCCCCAGCCAACCTCCCACCTTTAAGATTTCTCCAGGGGACATCAATCAACCTCTCCAGAAAGCTCTGTGTTCATAGGCAAGCTAATGTGTTTCTGAATCCCAGTTGGCATTCAGAAAAAATGTGCTATGGTCGCCCCTTGTGGCAGACAACACCAAAGTCTATGAGAAGTTCTTATTTTAATCTTTATTGTTGAGAGTATTACAGATGTCTCCCCGCTTCTCCCCATATTGCTCCCCTCCATCTGGTTCCTGCCCGACTCCTGGCCTTCACCACCCTATTGTCTGTGTCCATGGGCAATGCATATATGCATATAAGTTCTTTGGTAAATCTTTCCCCACCCCCTCTGCCCCCTTCCTTCTGAGATTCATCAGTCTCTTCCATGTTTCCATGCTTCTGGTTCTATTTCATTCTTCAGCTTATTTCCCCGCCCCCCCGCCCCCCCCCCCCCCCCGCTTAGATTTCACATATAAATGAGATCATGTGATATTTGTCTTTCTCTGACTGGCTTATTTTGCTTAGCATAATAATCTCCAGGTCACTCCACGCTGTCTCAAAAGGTAAGAGATCCCTCTTTTTTTTACAGCTGCATAGTATTCCATGGTGTAAAATATATCACAGCTTTTTTAATCCACTCATCTACTGATAGGCACTTGGACTGTTACCAGATCTTAGCTATTGTGAATAATGCTGCTATGAACATAGGGGTGCATATATTTTTTTCTGGTTGGTGCTTCAGGATTCTTAGGATATATTCCTAGAAGTGGCATCACTGGGTCAAATGGCAGTTCCATTTTAGTTTTTTGAGGAAACTCCACATTGTTTTCCATATAGGCTGCACAGGAAAAGAACCTAGCAACAAATTGAAAGGGGAACCCACTGTATGGGAGAATATATTTGCCAACGTTACATCTAATAAGGGTTAATTTCCAAAGTATATAAAGTATTCATACAACTCAACAAAAGGAAAACAAACAACCCAATAAAAAAAATGGGCAGAGGACCTGACTAGACACTTCTCTAAAGAAGACATGCAAATGGCCAAGAGACATATGAAAAAAAATGCTCAACACCACTAATCATCAGAGAGATGCAAATTAAAACCACAATGAGGTATCCCCTCACACCTGCCAGAATGGCTACCTTCAATAAATCGACAAGTGTCGACAAGGATGTGGAGGAAAAAAAACCCTAGTACACTGCTGGTGGGAGAAATTATTTTATTGGGTCTTTTTAGTTTAGCTAATGAATGGGAGCAAAAATCACAGCACAACCTCTTCTCCTCTGTTATTTTCCCCCAGAAGGAGACCCATAGCTACCTTGACTCACACAAATTCCCTTCAAAATAATTTACCCAATAAACCCCAATCTTCCAATATATAAGGCAAAACTTAGATGATGAGTACAGGTGTTTCAAGGAATACCCCGTTCTTCTTTGGCAAGTTCTGAATGAATGCGGAGTTATTTGACTCCATTCTTTTCAAATGCAAGGCTTTAACTAAAAGTCCAGTGTAGAGAAAAAACTCTTTTCTCATAGGCCATCACACAGATTCCACCTCTTTGGGAACGAGGCCTACCTCTACCAGGATAAAAAGTCATGAGAGGAGGTGACTGAGTGAATAAAATCTGCTTCAGTTTTATCTCCCCATCTCTACTGGACTTCCCTTGACTAATGCCAAGAAATCCTTAACACTGACCCTCCCTCCGCTCACAGTCATGTGTCTGGCCCCAGCCTTATGTGCTTTGGCCCCAGCTTTATGCGCTTTAATCCTTCCACAAGTGGATAGGTATCCTTCCCCCCAAAGAAACACCAGCCAATTTTCAAGAGTGTTTTAGATACTTGGATGAGTCTTCAAGCCTTTACTTCCGTAAGGCACTGAAACATCACATACATTCATACGAGAAATAGAAAATCCTCAACCAGTAACGTATGTTAGCTCATTAGAATGAAATGTTTCTTCTAGCCTCAAAGAACATCATCAGAATTAGTGAATCTAAGGCAACCATACAGACAAGAAAGCCATGGAACTTTATGAATAATGTCCACTCTCAGTTACGCTCTTGCAATTGAGAGGAAAGTGTTCATCTTCTCCAGGCTCAGGTTGTGCCTGCCTCACCTGCCCCTTGTGTTGGTATGACATCAAGGAATAAAATCTAGCTTAATATCACTCCCCAAAAGAGAAGTAGACAGCTAATACGCTCAAGAAAAAAAGCCACATTCTTCATCTTAAGCAAAATACAGATTGTTTCCCCAAACAATGAAATTGTTATATTAAATTGTCCCTGGGTAGCATAGTGAATCTGGTAGGAAAAACAAAGCACTGCACATGCTTGAATTTTCTTACACATCAAAGCTTTTGGCAGTCAGTGATGGTGATGCATACCATAACCACAGTATAAGGCAGCTCTGGCCTTTTCTCACCTGGGGTCCATTCTGAACACTCAGAAAAGTAATGGAGACCATGAGAAGGATGTGGTTGAGTAGTAGTAGGAGGAAGACCTGAGCCTCACTCAGGGCACCCCCCAGGACACTTTCCAGTCTGGGTCAGCTCCCTGCTATTAATGCAAGAAAAGAGGAAGCTAAACAGCTGTGCTTGCCCACCATCACGCAGCACCCTGAGGGTGGCCAGCTCCACGTGCCAGCTGACTAGAGATCAAGAAGGGATAACCATCTGTGGGGGCCCTGACCAGACTACCCTGGATATTAAAGGCCCATTTGCCATACACATGCGCCAGGGCAATAACACCGTAGTGTTACTATGTTTAAAGCCCATTTGCCACATACATGTGTGAGGGCAATGACTCAGCAGTAGCACTATACATACTGCGCAGGCACACCCTTCTATAACTATGTGAATGTAGCACCAATGTCACTAATTGGCATGAGGCCTCTCTTGTTTGAGCGAGCATATAAGGTGCCACTGACCAGCGGTTGTGGGCTGCTTTGTTTGCAATAAAGCATGAACCACCCCTCCCCACTGCCCTCGTGTGGTCTTCCAATTTCTGGCGTCCAAAGGGGTCAAGTCCCTGGCAGAGGAACTTGGACCCAACACCATCCATATTCCAACCCTGTTCATCCTGTTCACTCCGACACCCTCCTGGCCTCACTGTTTCAATGAGCTTTGGAACCCTAGCCTTGTCTCCGCCTTCCAGCCCACTCTTGTTCCCTGGGTTACATGTGTCAATCTGTTTTCAGACCATTTAAGAAGGGCTTTTAAAGGCTCAAATTTTGAGAGGATTCCCCGTCCCCCCTCCCCCAAAGTTTGGGTGGTCTGGTCAATTCCTCCCTCACCATCCTATCCTCCTCCCATTGAGTGCTATCAGAACTGGGATTGTTCCCGTCTGAGTGTGTCACCCCTCACGGATCCACATCTGTTAAAATGCTATTCCTTTCCCAACTCTCTTCTAAGCTAGGTGCAGCTGATGTTCAAAATATTTAACAACAGGTATACGATACGGGTACCAACCAATCAGAACGGATACCAACAGTAAACAGTCTTTACTGAAAGGCTAACGCACCCCCACTGAACATGGGCCCCAAAGTAAGCATGAGGAAACACAGGTCTGTGTTGACCAGTGGCTTTTCTTCCATCGTTAGCCTGGTGTTCTTCAAAAGCCCCAAGCTGTCTTTGGTAAGAGCTCGCTTGACTGAATGCACCCTTGAAAGAGAGGACAGCCTTCTCTATGTGGGAGCAGGACATGTCCTGCTTATATTTTTTATTTATTTATTTTTTTTTGGGGGGGGAGGTTTTGGGGTTGTTGATTATTTTTGACATTTAGATAATATCTTTCCACAAATAAACATCTCCACACCTAGAAATGTCATCAATTATTTGTTTTCTGAAACAACTTTCCTTCCAAAGGACAAACCTTTCCATGTTGCCATCACACCAACTACTCAGAAGTTCCACGGAGACCCGTCACTCTGAACTGCGGCTTCTCCTGCATTCAGAGATCAGGGAGAACTACACTGGTCCTCACAGACTGTCCTTCTACCGCCCCAATGGGATTGTGCCAACGGGTTTACCCCTCTCCAAATAAGCTAGACAGATTGGCATCAAAGAGAGAAACCACGTCAAAGGTCCCCAAATATAAATTATATTTTAGCAGGCAAAATAAGAAGTCATATTAAGACACCAGCCATTTCCTGGAAACAAAAGCCCACCCCCAGAGGTGTTTGGGAGCCTAAAGTATCACCAACACCAGCTAGTAATTAATCTCAGGGAAAGCTCTTCTTCAAGTGTGTCTCTATTACAGGCTAAATATACCCTACATATACTTTAAATACAGATGTGCTATCTATTCCTCATGTTCCTTAGGGCTGCCAGCGTAAGACCAGGATCCGTTCAGCAGCACTAGTCATTGAGAAAACGTGCTGGACACAATGGAGCTCAGCTTAGAGATCAGTGGCTGTGATGACAAGACAGTTTATCTACTTCCTAAAGAGCATGCTCACGGAGCGGCAGTTGCAGCCCTAGGAAGTATGGGTGCCGTTCGGCAATTTACCACGGGAGGAAACACCTCGATTCTAACGGGGTTTGTTCTGGCATCCTTCCCTATGCTTTACAGCATTCCAGGCCAGCCCTTTGATCCATATGTACATGACGACCGTGGAAAAAGAAATACTCAAGGCTAACTCCTTCCATGGAGTCCTGATGGTTATGATCTAACATCTGATTTAATTGACAAGATCATCAAGGGTGCATTAGCACTTCTCTACCATGCAATCAGAAAGCCTCAACAAAATCCACTGTCACAGATAACAAGAAGATTAAACACTCTCTATGCTACCATGCGTCCAGGTTTGCAGCCACCAACTGTTGACCTTGACCCGTCTCTTGATTACAAAGAAGCGGCATCTTGGCTTGCATATAAAGGGCTTGATGTTGTGATGCTCAAGTTTCTCCTTTTTGGTGAAGATCATCCCAGCATGGGGCCAACGGGAAAAGCTTTCATTGCCCAATTGCGATTGATTGCCACCTTTGCGGAAATGACACCTTATCTCACCATAAAGGCATTCTTCAATGACGGATACACAAAGGCAATGACACTTCTGGGAGTTGGTGACAAGATGGGTGCCTTTGTGGATGCAGAGAAATTACTTAAAGAACAACACGGCCGTATGCCCCTGGATCCGGGTGAGGCTGGGTCCCGGGTCCGGGTGAGGCCACACACACCTAGGTCCGGGTGAGGCCACGCGCCCCTGGGTCTGGGAGAGGCCACGCGCCCCTGGGTCCGGGTGAAGCTAGATCCCGGGTCCGGGTGAGGCCATGTGCCCCTGGATCCGGGTGAGGCCACGCGCCCCTGAGTCTGGGAGAGGCCACGCGCCCCTGGGTCCGGGTGAGGCCACGCGCCCCTGGGTCCGGGTGAGGCCATGCGCCCCTGGGTCCGGGTGAGGCCATGCGCCCCTGGGTCCGGGTGAGGCCATGCGCCCCTGGGTCCGGGTGAGGCTGGGTCCCGGGTCCGGGGGAAGCCACGCGCACCTGGGTCCAGGTGAGGCCACGCACCCCTGGGTCCGGGTGAGGCCACGCACCCCCTGGGTCCGGGTGAGGCCACGTGCCCCTGGGTCCGGATGAAGCCGTGCCCCTGGGTCTGGCCGAGACCCAACCAGAGGGAATCGAACCTGCATTACCACCATTTGTCCACCATCCAGAGCAGAGGGGTCAGTGCCGACATGTACACATAAGGAACTGGTGGACATTGATATTGGGTCTCAAAAGAACTGTTGGTCCAGAAAGAAACTCACTACAGACTGATTCATTTGCCTGTCAGCATAACTATTATTGCTCATCTCACATTCAGTTCATATAAGTATATCTCTAGTGACACATGATCTTGCTCATCTAGGGGAAATGATGAACAACATAGACTGATGAACAAGAACAGAACCAGAAACAATGAGGCATCGATCGGACTATCGGGCCTCAGAGGGAGGATAGGGGAGGGTGGGGGGATGGGGGAGAGATCAACCAAAGGACTTGTGTGCATGCATATGAGCCCAGCCAATGGTTAAGTTCAACAGGGGGTTGGGGCATCCGTGGGGAGGGGTGTGAGATGGGAATGGGGGGATGAGGACAAATATTTGACACCTTAATCAATAAAGAAATTAAAAAAAAAAAAGAACAACACGGTGTGGCTATGTTCCCGTACTGCAAAGTCCTTCATCTAGCAGGCCACGAAGCTCTTGCTCTTATCAACTTCCCAAACCTATGCAAAATCGCAAACACAAGGAAAAGGAAGATCAATGGAACTTTCCACGATTACAAGTCTACTAAGGAATCGTTGTCAAACCTCACTGATGGTGAGGTTGAAGACGCGGTCATGCAACCACCTATGAAGAAGACTATGAGAAGTAGAGATATTTCAGGGATCAAGAAGGTGTTACCCCTCTCGGATGAAGAGATCACCGCAGGGTGCTCCAATCCTGATAAAGTGCAAGCAACCTCGTAGTCCTTGATAGAAGCCATGATTAAATCCCTTAATGATTTGTTGGTGAGTTTCCAACCACCAAATTGACGGGCAGGATCATTGACGTGGCTATATACTCTGCAAGGTGTTCTGAAGAACAGATACAAACTACCTCATATTTCTTTACAAAACTATAGTTAGGCCTTATAACTTGCCGATGTGTTGTTAGGAACCTAACTAATAAAAAACATGACACGATGTCTCTACAGGCCCTCATCCAGGCTCTAGAGATAATAGTTGACAGACTATTATCGATGTCAGGTCAAGTTCCCAGGAAGAGAGCCAGCAAGAAGAAGAGGACAACAAGAACAACTCAAGAAGAAAAAGAGGAAGCGATACTGGAAGCCGAAGAAGATGTGAGGACGGGTAAGAAACGGAAGCGGGCGATATCAACATCAGGATCTCTGGAAGTAGCCCAGATGGCAGCCAACGCAGTATCGTGCAATCTGGACCAGACTGTGCTGGAAGAGATAGTCAGTCAAGTTCGAATCTTTATGGAGGCTGCGAAAGTTCAGGCAGTGGAGGAAGGATGCTCTATCAGGAGCGTATTGTCGCAACTAGTGAATACTCTGAAGGGTGTGCAGGAGAGAGAAGACGAGTCAAAAGCTCTTAGTGGTAAACTAGATGCAATCTTAGCTGAATTAAGTCATTCATGATGATGTAGATGAGATCAAAGCACACATGAAACAAACTTATTTTCATTTATGTCCATAAATGACACTGCCTCCTGCCTTCGTCCTTAGCCTGTCATCAGTCCCACTAAAGAGACACCTAAGGATGACAGCAAGAAGACTCCTTCTTATGTGGATCGTTCTAGATCTAGTTTCTACGGCCTCTTCTCTTAAAGGCTTGCTCTGTGACTCTTCGTCTACACCCAGCTCCACTCGGTTCAATCTCCCTTCTCCGCCTGATCAGAAACAAGCACGTGTCTCATGTGTCACAAGGATTACATCATTACAAACAGATTCAATCAATGCCCGTCTCACTAGATGTCAGGAACTCAATACCTACACCTCATGGGGTGTATTCCTGGACTGTGATTTTTTTCTACAGGCCAGAAATGAAGCATGCTAATTGCCTAGAAGTGGCTGAGTACCCCAAAGATCCTTGTGAGGATTGGTGGTATAGCGGCAATCATCCTTATATATGGAAGATGGCTTCACAACGATATCATAGTATGTTTTGTATGTGTCTTCCTGAAGCCACAGTCCAAGTGGCATTGATGTATCACCCTTTTTGGCTATATTGCTCCTTTGATGATTGCTCTGTCTGCTTAAAGGAAGATATAATAAAGGGAAGCTGTGTCTTGTCTTCCGGCTCTATGTTGTCATTTGACCCGGTTACTAATGTAGATGAATACTCAACTATAACCCTTGGAGGAATACTAATAGACTATCCTTAACATGTGATGATACCAGTGTTGCACGACTCCTTTCCTCTTGACGAGATTCTTTCCTTTGTGGATGATAAGGTCAAGATTACTTGTATGGAAGACAAGAAGCGAGAAAGGAGAGATACCATCCAACAGTACACAGAGGATCAAATCCAGCCTGCCTTGGACAACGTAACTGTATTTTCAACCCTGAATGAACCTACTCTATAAGACGTTACTCTCGCAACCTCTGACAGACATGTCACGATTTGTTCAAGAGGTTTTTGGGAGGAATGATGTTGTTGGACTTGTCAATAGAGATACCATTCTGTACTGGCCATGTACCAGGCAAGAATTTGAGTTTTTGTTGTGGAAGAATACTACATTGTACCGCCCCCCCCCCAATTCAAGTAGGAAATGACACATATTACCTTACCCTTTTACTGAGATCTTTTATGCTTCTTCACCTCTTGTGTCTAGGGGGTTATATGTTCTTATTCGTATTCAGGAATATACATACCTCGGATCAAACTCTCTTCCCTGGAGAGTCTACCCAAGTGGGCACTATTTGAACTTACCCGTAGAGTTTTTGACTCTGAACTCACTAGAGGACTTGAGAACATATACGCATTTAACAGATCCTACTTCAATCGTGGTTGGATCTCAATTCGATAAAGATGTGTTTCAGCACGAGATATTAGTAAAGTCCAATACGATTTCTGCACTTCACTCAATTGGGTTTGGTTATATTAATGGAATAACTCCTTTAGGGGTTCTTAAGGATCTTTATGTTAAGTTGTCTGAGTTTTGGTGGATTCCTGTTTCTCGTATCCTCTGATTACTGGTTAATTGTTAAGTCATATATGTTTGTTCAACTGGCCGGTTCACTCGGTCTTTACCAAGAATCCAGTCAAATATTTAGAAAAAAAAGAAAAAAGAAAAAAAAAGAAAACGTGCTATCCTAGCGCATCAGCATCCCACATCTGCCAAATTGATCTGGACCTTGCATATTTAAGAAAACACAAATTTTTCTTTGCTCAAAAAAATTTCATAAATTTCTTGAATATTTTTTTTACTGTTAAGTTGGTATAACAAAATATGTTTAAATCAGGGCACTGAGATTTGTTGCAAAACTGCAGTTGTTAACCTTCCTGTTTTTACCATAATGTTTTACCACTTTTGAAGCTTTGGACTGAAATACATACATATGTATATTTAGTCAAAGTCATCAAATAACCCAAAAGATCACGGGGTCTGCCAGCGGAGAGAAATTGATCACTAGGACTCTAGGTGAAATGGCCTTATTTGAGACCGAGGGCCTTTCTTGTTTAAGTTAGCATTTTGTGGGCATCTTTGGGGTAAAATGAGGTCAATCTGGTTGGATCAGTTCAAAGAATGGTCCAAGCCTAACTGGGCAAACCCTGACAAGTCTTTCTTCTGCTCCTGCTTAACTTTGTTATCAATCACCACAATGACATTAAGCATTCATTTGTATGTGGCTTTTTTCGAACAGCCAAACTCTCAGCCAGAAAAGCTCCCAGCCTCACAAAATATTAGTGTAAATAATCTCTAGGTGCATCCAGACTCTCAGCCCAGCTCTCCATTTTCCCTGCTGTAGCTGGCCTATCTAAGGCCAGCACCTCACCTAGTGTAGTTCCACACCAAGCCTGACTGAGCAAGTAAATGGTTGAGCGGCTTCAGTTTTCCCCTCTTGTTCCTTCCAACCTCATGGGCCATCTGATAGGGCTTAGCTTTAGGTGTGCTGCCTGTAGACTGACAGCGGAGTGTGGTGCCCACCCATGGTGGCTAGGACACTGTCCTGTGACTGCAACCACCCTGACTGCCATCCCTATCTGTGAGCCCCAGGACTGAATCCTGAGCTCCCACACATTCCTCGAGGCAAGTTCACTACCTCTTGTGTATCCATTCTAGTAATAGGGCAATCAGAGCGCCTGCGCCCTTGTGTACCCAAATCCAGACGATCGTTATGTAACCCAAAATCATAGAACTGGGTTTCTGCTTTGTACCCTGTTTCCAACGTCTGTTCTGATTCCTCAATCAGATTCTCCAGATCAGCTGCTCTAATTTTCTAAGCCCCCAGAAGCCCCGGCCCTAACCAACCACAACCATGTCAGGGCTGTTCAACCCAGCAGTGGGAACCCTCTGCTGGAAAGTTGATTCCACTCCTCCTTCCTCCCAGCACTCCCTTGGGCCAGATCCAGATCTAGAGCAGACACCTCCTGCTTGGGATGCCTTTTCTGACTTTCCTCATCACAGCAAGGTGAGAAGACCTCATCCTTAGGATGCAGAGCCCCCATATCGTACACATTCTCTTGTAATTCTGCTTCAACTTGACTGCCACGTCTAGCAGGCCGTGACCTCCTTGAAGGCTGGGGCAACGTTTTGACCATTTCTATACAACCTTAGTGCAATACAATGCCTAGCACAGAGAAAGAACAAAATGTCAACTGAGAGAATTTTGGATGGATAAATAAGAATATGAATGAGCTTTCTTAATAATAGCCAGCCCACCTGTACTTCTCAGCATTTCCTGAATTTCCAAGACCTAGATCCAGCTTCATGATGAGAGCTTCCCAAGAAAGCTGAGCAGCTCTAGCCACCTAGCTGTGGGGATCTATTGTCAGTCTTTTAGTGCCCTGGAGTCTACCCCACCCTAGTGGTGGTGTTGGTGGTAGGATGTCTAGCACCATCCCACCCCCCCTGACCACTCACTTCTTTGACCATGTCTCATGGAAAACTAATCATCTGCTCACACCAACAAATTCCAGCATGTGATACAGAAACCCCTTTTAAGTGATGGCATACATTGGTACCATTTTTAGAATAGCAGTAACATGTGTCTCCTTAAATAATATTCCGATAGCAAGTGACTCGTATTTCAGAAACGACAAAGTTCACAGGCTATGGAAGAGAGGAAGAGCAAGGAGGGGGGCATTTTATCATGCATCCCAATAACAAAGGCCAAACCCTTTAAAAATTTTTAACCACCAAACACCAACAACTTATAGAGAACGTGCATCTAACCCTGACTGTAGACAGGTTTTGCAGTATTCTGCATAGGTTGTCTCAGTGCCTCATGAGAGGGCACAGAAAAATAATCAGGGGACTTAGTTCAGGAGAGCACATTCTATGGGGTGGGGGGAGATTTGGAGGAGTATCAGGGCCAGGGTATGAGACTCCATCAGTCTGGACTTTTCAGAACAATCCTGATTTCCAATATTCAGTTCTCAAAAAACATTTCAGCACTTACTCATCTAAATGGCATCTCCTGGATTATCTCTCACACATAAGAGTTCATGTGTCTTTTTTGAAGGTTGGTAAAGAGTGGTACCCCACTGGTACATCTCAGAAGAGATGTCCTCTGACTTGAGCCTTTTATAGCCAGCGCTGCACACTCTGCAGAGCCCCTCGCCAAGTAAATCAGAAGGGAGCTTCTCAAGCTCAGGGTCTGTAGACAACACTCTCTCTCTGGCAGGATTGGGGCCAATACTAAAGCAGAATGCTCTAAAGACCACCCCCATCAGCAGAAGATGGCTAGAGGACATATGGCCTGGGACAAGTCTTATCAGACAGGGTGAGAAGCTCGAAGAGACTTTGGGCATTGGAAAACTGCTGCCACTGACAACTCAAGTGGGGCTGCCTGCTGGGGTCACTGAAAGCCTCTTCAGGGTCAATTAGGAACACATCATTTCAAGTGAAAAGTACTAAACTACCCAATGAGATGTGTCCACAGAGTTTTCAAATTGGGTCCCCCAGGCACCCAGGACTCTCTATGAGAACAGTGGAGGAGGATGAGACCCATCTGGCTCTTCCTTTATCGACTGCTCATAATCCTTGCTCTTCGGCATTATCTGTGTTAACACAGTCCATCTTTTGTAGTCATGAAGTTGATACATTTATCCTTCTGGGTCTGAGTGTTGTGACCTTTATTTTCTGAGGTGCCCTTTCAGCTTTGCAGTCTCCCCTAATTCACACTGCTGCCTCGGGGCCAGATGAGAAGTGTTTACCCTGCTGGTAGGGTTGCACCAGCCACTACCACCTAGAAACTAAACTCTTCAATCCCCATTCACCACATAGCTAGCACATCCTGACCTTAGCATTCAGTAGTTGTCATTGTCCTCCTGCCACAGTGCAGTGGACAGATGGCATGGATTCTTGGGAAAATATAGACTCTTGCTACATGTCCCCAAATAGCAAACCCAATCTTCCAATGAATGGGAAACTCACACAGCTCACTGCATCCCTTTGCCCCGACCATCCCTCTGACATAAGCTCAGTCGCATCCCAATGTTCCCATCATCTCTTTGGTACCTGGCCAATATCTTACAGAATTCCCAAACACCTTCTTGTGTCAAAATCAGGATCCATGGGTTGGTATCAAGGGGCCCACAAAAACACGGAAATTGTAGCTTTCATCAGCTCTCATAAGAATTCATGACCCAATTGATATAGGTATTTTCCAGTCAAGTAGGAATCACCCTCTGGCTCTCCATGAAAATGGAAAAGAAACAATTTCTCTGTGCCCAAACTGGAAAACCACTAGTAGGAGCTTTGGGAGGTAACCAAAGCCATAACTCCATAGCCTTTCAGTTCTGTCAACCTCCATTCACAGGCCTGTACCCCATCTCTCCCAGGGTACTGCTGTATCTGACTCGAGTCCTGGCTTACTTCCCATACATTTTGGTGATTCAGCTTGGAGTCTCTGAGTTCATCGCTGGGGAAGTTTCTGTCCCCATGGACACCATGGCCAGCTTTGGTACCTACTTCTTCCAGGAAGAGCAAGACCAGAAGGGCAGTTTCTGGGTGTCCCCCATTCCCAACTCCAGCACACCTTTCCACTGGGGATCCAGAAATCATGTTGTGATGTGCCAGTAAAAGGCCACCCAAAGATGGGGGAGGGGCTGTCCACCTTGTCCCTGAACATTTAAATGCAACTATGCATTTCTCTGCAGAGTGTGTGTATAAGACCATTGCAAGCAAGAGCACCACGAGTGGTTCACCCAGATCCACACTTCTCCTTGTCCTGCCAATGTCTGGCTCTGCATTTCCCTCCCTTCCTCTGGATCTTGATTTCAGCAGGGGCCCAGATGAACCATCTTCTGCGGCTCAATGAATTATTCAGCTCTTGCTTTACATGCGACTTTACCCAGTTCTGGCCCTTGTAAAGAATACTCTAACACTTTGGCCATAGAGAGCTTCCTCTGCGCGGTCCAGCTGGACTCCCTCACTTCCCACCTCCCATCTCCTCAGATCTGTCTAGGTTGCAGGAAGAGTTATCATGTAAGTTTTTCAGATGCTTGGACTATTCGGGGGAAAAGAAGGGCATTTAGAATCATCATTCCAGGATGTGAACTCACCCACATTTTGCTATTTAAAATTTCTGAAAGCAAAGAAACTGGGTATTATATTGAAGCATTATTTTCTTTCCTTTTCCCTGATGGGAAGTGGAGCCCTGGCCTAATGGGGCACATGTTTGTACGCTTCCTGGCTATCCTGAATGAAGCAATAAGCAGGGAAGGTGTTCCTCTTCCCTGCAGGCTGGACTTCATTCTGACAGTTACTTCTTTCCCACGTGGCCTTCCTTGGTGGCTCAGGGTGGCTGGCAGGGCACTCACTGTGAGTCATTTTCTGGCCCCGTCTCTCCCCCCAGACCCCCCACTGCCCACTTCCTCCCATAGAGCAAACGGTATGCTGTCTCTGGTCCTAATCTGCACATCCCTTCAGGCACCTTACAGTCTAAGTCTTTTCTTTCTTGGGAGCCATCCAAGACCAGATCCACTGAAATGTGAGTTCCCAGATTAACAATTAATTAGACAGGAAAATGACCCACCCATGGAGTGATGAGGATGGGCCCCCATTACCCTGATTCCCCGGGGAGGCAGATATCTGAAGGGGAGGGCACCCCATTCATTCAGAGATCTGCCTTTCAGCACCCCAACTCTGTTGCTCATCTTTCGGAGCACACCCTGTCACCCGCCTTCCCCTCCCCACTTTCTAACTCCTTTGGCTCAAGTCTTTTATTTTTTTTTTTTTCCTTCCCTTCTCTTCCTCTTCAGCCAAATCCAAAAGTAGATCCAGAAAGTTCTGGATCATGGGCAGGAAAATGGGGTGATGCTGTAAAGCAAAGGGGAATATAAGAGATTACACATTCTCTTGATTCTGCTGCTGGAAACAGCAGGGATCTGGGGTTTTATTCCGTCCTCGCCTTTAGACCATGGTTTGCTCCCCTTCCCCTCGCTGGAAGAGTTCTGTGCACTCTGCTTTGTCGTTTTGTCAGGGAAGCACCAAACGAGAGAGAAATGAAGGTATAGAGTCACAGGATGTGAGGTTGCAGTCTGGCCGGGCAAATCTGAGTCCCTGAACTGTGCACAAGGACCACCACCACGGCATCACCACCACCACCCCCCACCCCCCGGACCTCCCACAACCCTGGTGGGCTCCCAAGGTGTTGGGACATGAATCCTAAAAAATTCATCTGATTCCAAATGTACACAAACTGAACTGATGCAGCCCTTTCCAAAGATCTGGCCTGGGCCTCGGTGCTTCAACATTGGATGGGGCGGGGGGGTTGGTAAAGCTTGGCACCCAAAAGCAAAGAGTCCCCTCAAAGACAGAGCCCTTCATCAGCCAGACGCCATTCGAAATCTGAGCAGCCCTCTGCCAGGCCCTGCCCCTGGTTGATTTCTTTACTCTTCATAAATCTAAGTGGCTGTGTTTGTTTCTGCAAAACTCAGCAGACAATTACCAAACGCATCCTGAATAAGAACACTGTCGGGTAGTCTGTGCAGGGGGGCTGCAAAGGGGGCATTTAACAGGAACTGGGACTTTCAAAGGACCCCGGGAAAGAATAAAGAAGCAGTATGCCAACATCCTTAAAACAGTCTGATTTGTGAGCAGTCAGCGGCTCAATCCATCTACTTGTTTCTCAGGAAAGGGAATATGTGTAGCGTCCAATGAACTGATATTGAAAACAAATGGCCTATGTGATATTTGCTACAAAGACAGAGGGAGGGGGAGCCCCCACCTAGCTCTGGATTGGATTTTTAGCCATTTGTTCTGCAGATGGAATGGAGTCGACAAAAATTCTGTCCTCACCCAGAGGCTCTGTTCATGAACTCTGTGGCGTAAAAGGACAACTGTGGCGCCTTCTCGACTCTGGCCCTCCCTAGGCAACCATAGTCATTTCCCATCAGCAGTCATCCTTTCTGAGAACTGGACAACTTGCTAAACTTCACCATGGCATGCATCATTCTGTGTGGGTGGCAAATTTAGCCACCCACGTACCCTCGGGGGTGGGGAGTGGGAAGAAGGACCTGACTTTGAGTGGTAAGTTCTGAACTAGTTGGGAAAGCAAGGCTACTCGAGAGGCAGGCTGCCTGCAGACACAGAGGCAGAAGAGGCAGCAAAGAAAAGCCAAGGCAAAACCCCGAGGCGGCCCTTTTCTCTCCTCTCCTCACGTAAGAGTTACTGGCACCGAGGTCCTGCCCAGACAGAGCACACACTCTATGTGAGAAGACATTTCAACCCCTAGCAACGGAGTCTGGGTGTGACCCTAGAGGAGAAAGAGACAGCGTCTGAGTTAATCAATTGGCAGCCCGAACAATGGAAAAAGAGTCCTAACTCTAAAGGGAAGGCGGCTGTATTTGAAAGTCGTTTTTTTTTGTTTTGTTTTGTTTCTATTTGTCAAGGACTCACCCAAGGTCATGTTGAACTGAAGTCTTAAATCATCAATCCATGAAATTTCCCAAGTTGCACACCCACCACCAAGCCCCTGGCCTCTCCCAGGGCAAAGGTAGTGAATCCAGGAGCCAACCCGACAGGAGGCATTCCCGGGCTCTTCCGGGATTGGCAGGGCTGGGAGCTGGGTACACCGTCCCCCCAGCCCCCATATACTTTTCACTCTCTCGTGCCCACTGTCAACATTGGAAGAAGGAAAACATTTCTATTTAAAACTATAAGGGACTGCAATTGCTTTTGCCTTCTGGGGACGCGGTGTGCTCCGTCTGTCTCCATGGTTTTCCTGCTGAGGTACCAGTTTGAGGAGGCTCTTGAGATGAGACTCGTGAGGGCCACTGAGCTAGCTCTACTCTTTGGCTTAATCTGCATCCAGATTAATTGTTTTGCTTAAGAAAGCAACCAGAATTTTGGCGCTGTCTGCAGAGGCCACCAGTGAGGAAAGAGTGCTCTTAGAAGAAATGGAGAGGTAGTGGTTAGGGGGCCTGGCGAGAGATGTGGCCCGAGAAGAAACCCCAGAGCCTGGGAGGGCCAGTGGGTTTTGTTTCCTAGTCTATGTGGTGCCAAAATCTCGTCTACTAACCCCAAACCTTCAGATCCACAAAGAGAAGTAGCTAAGTTTCATTCTGAAGTAACAAGGGCAAAAAAAAAAAAAAAAAAAGAAAAAAGAAGAAGAAGAGTGAGAAGCAGTCCAGGAGGGAATTCGGTAGGATCTGAAATACGTAGAAAGGGAAGAACTAGAGAAATTCAAGGCTCACGGAAAACCCTCGGATATATTTGAGGGCGCTAGAGCTCTTGGGGTTCTGGAGTGGGGACTCCAGCTGGTGATCTGGTTCCAAACAAACAGAGCCCCTGACCTGGAAAGACAGCAAGACAACAGGGCTTGAGTTACAACAGAAGGGAAGTTGACTTAATCAACTTCCTCCCAGTTCATCTCATCTCACACCTGGGATCCTTCTCAGTCATCTTCCTGTCACCTCGTGTGCCTCCACGGAGTCAGTTACCCTCCAGCTCAGCCCGAGGCCTGCTCTGTGTACTCCCTTATTCTAACACTGACTTAGTCTCTCTTGCTGTCATTAGCAATTGTCTTGGTACCTTTTTTTTGTTGTTGTTCAGACATTCTCATTCTCACCTCTCTCGAGCACCCCCATCAAGATCCTGCTCGAGACTCCCTGGTTTGCGTGGAGAGAATGCCTTCTCTTTCCCTTTGTTCTCTTATACCACGTTCAGCGGCCAATCAGAACCAGAGCAGGAACATTCCTGTGCCCTCTGCACAGCTTTCCTGTCATCTGATTATGAAGATGTTCATTGACATGAACTTGACATGAGCGTTATGTCTTCCCCCAAACTTAGTAAGTGGTGAAAACACGCAAGGAAAGATCCTTCTGTGATCAAATGTCTAATGCCAACTTCCTTTCATAGTGAGTAGGGGGACGTTGCTGAGACCCTCACCCAGCTTAGTCATTCTAAAGCTCTGTCCCCCAACTATTGGACAATCAGGAGGCCGCCTCATGACCTTGCAGACCGGTGAGGCTAAAAGTCATCAATTCAAAGCAGCTTGTATTACGCCTTCACAGGATACACAGACTGCTTTCGGTTCTGACGCCTGGGTGCAGTTTTTTTTTTTTTTTTTTTTTTTTTTAACCAGGGAACTCATTCAGAATAAGTTCTCTAAGGCTGTCCTTTCGAAATAGTCTGTTCCATCTAAGCAGGAGACCCCACAGGGTCAGAGCAGAAAGTGCTGAAAGGAGAAGTATCAGGAAAAACTGAAAGGCCCGCATTATTCTACATAAAATCCGATGCCCCCGGCCCCATAGCTTGGCATGCCATTTCTGCTTCCCTAGTCAAAACACTGAAGCAGCGCACGAGGGTTTGAAGTAAACACACTTTCTGGTGTCAGGTCCACTTGGACTGCTTCACTTACTAGCCTTGTTTACTCAGGGCGAGTTCCTCTCTTTTCTCCGAGCGTCAGTTTCTGCATCTGTAAAATGGGAATAATTGTTCTACCTGGAAAAGTTCTTATAAGAATTGACTTCTACCATGTATGTCAAGGACCGAAAGGAGTGACAAGCAAAGAGTAGACCCTTAGAGAGGGTGACTGCCTTCCCCTCCACCTCCCCCCATCCCTCCTTTCAGCCAGCCACACTGCTTCCCTTTACCCTCTGACATGAAAATTGTTCCCTAGTGTCGGGGAGAGCGTGGTTGTGAACCAGCTTGGACCTTTTCTTTCCATCTCCAAAATGTCACATTCAACTCCATCCTTGAACACCAATGTATGGAGATGATTTTAGGCCGCCAAATGCCCGACAAGCAATAAGCGAGCTTATCTTCTAGCAAGTGGAAGGCGTGTCAACCCTTCATTAGCACCACTTGCTGGAGCCCTGGGGTTTTCAGTGAGCTCGAATGTCATCCGAACTCCCTGGCTTCATACCACCATGACGTTTTGTCTGTCTCGGCAGAGCTGGATACTGTTACCTCCTCCAGGAAGGAGAGTTAAGTCAACCAAAACAGCAAACCCTTCTATCATTGGACAGTAGGCCGCTGGTATGAAATTTTAGACCCTTGTGAAGCCCTGGGAAATAGAAGAGGTCATGACATTTGGGAGAGTGGAATTATCATAGACTCAACCCATCAGATCATGAAGAAGACTGGACTGGGT
Source organism: Cnephaeus nilssonii (assembly GCF_951640355.1). NCBI lineage: Eukaryota > Metazoa > Chordata > Mammalia > Chiroptera > Vespertilionidae > Cnephaeus > Cnephaeus nilssonii. The sequence continues at coordinate 97,996,429 of NC_137075.1, read as the reverse complement.
TTTTGTTAGGCAAACCTTTCACAGGTTAGCATCAACTCAGCTGAATGCAAGATGCTCTGTACCAAAAACTCATGCATGAGCCAGTTGAACACACATATTTATTGAACACCTGCTTTTCCTGGGGCCCAGAGGATATAAAAATGAATCCAACAAGCCCCTCTCCCCACCTCCCACCCCATCCTCATGAAGTCCCTAGGCTCTTAGGGGAAACAACCACGTAAGCAGATAATGTGAATAAAAAATGGAGTTAGGAAGAAACTTCTGAGTTCACCCATAAGAGGAGAAAAGGAGTTTTCTAGGGACAGAAAGTTGGGCAGGTCATTTTAGGCAAAAGGAACCTAAGTACAAAAGCCCGACGGGAGGAAACAGCAATACACATTTGCAAGGCACGAGAACTTTCTTTTCCAGAGCTGAAACCCGGCAGCCAAGGGGAGGCTGGGAAACCAGGAGGGTCAAGGCCCCAAGGCAGGCCCACGACTGTGCCCAGGAGAAAGGCCTGAATTCCGTAGGAGATGGGGAACCACAGAGGAAAAGAGGCAGTTAGAGCTGCCGCTTGCCTCTTCAGCAATAGTGTGAAGAGTGAGCTAAGAGTGGAGACCACTTTGCTAGCTGTGAGGTTTGGGGTTTAGAAAGGAGGAGCTTGAGAACAATGCCCAGAGCTGTCCTGCTTTGTAACACAGTCCTATGATCTTCAGAAAGTAAAGCAGCGGGGTGGTGGTGGTGGTGGTGGTGGGAGGTGCATGTCTATTTTGCTGGACAAGTTGCTAAGAGGAGGTGGGATGGTGGGTATATGATGTGTCCTCAAGCTAAAGCTTTGACTGGGCACGACTCCAAATAATTTGGTTAAACAAACATCTGAAAAATTCAGATGATGCCCATATGGTCAAGGTCAGCATGAGAGTTCAGTCCAATGTGAGTCCAAAGAAATCCACTGAGACAGCCCTTGTCTCAATATGTTCACAGGAAGGCTGTAGGGAGAGATGCCTGGCCTCGCCTCCCAGATGTGCCTACTAAAGTCACCTGGAGAATGGACCAGAGAAACAGGAAGCTCTCTGTTTCCAGAGATTGCTATCCGACAGCATTTGTATGAGGGAAAAGTTCAGCCAGAGAGTGATTTCAAATTCAGAGTTATTTCTTACTGGGAAGTGCTATCGACTAAGAAGTGGGGTGTAGGGGGAAGCTGGAAAGACAGAGGAATCCAAATGCTCTGCCCCCTGGCGGAGAGTCAGTATCAGCTGTGCTCCCGGAAGGCTATCTGGAGTATTTTAAGAGCCAAATGGTCCCAATCTGTGTAAACCACCTACAGATTGCCACCCTAAGTAAATGAAGACAAGAGAGGACAATGCATTTTTTTTTTACAGACTGAGATCATTCTTTTTCCTCTGGCCAGTGTCTCTCCCTGATACTCCCTATGAACTTCTCTAAGAAAGGCTTTGCATCTGAGTCTACTTGGTGCTTCCAGAGGCAGATATCTGAGAATCTCGGGAACCAGGAAAGGTCTGGAGCCCCAAATCATTTTCAAAAAGGACCGATGGAGTCCAGGGTGTGCAACTTTACACGTGCCGTCACGAGATACAAAAACAAGAAACCAACTTGGCATTTCATCATATGATTTCCCAATGGAAGTGAAATTTACTTAGTGAGTGCATGAATGGGGCTTTTTTGTTCTTGTTCCCTATTTTAATTAGACCCGTAACTATAGTTACCCTCATTTCTTAGAGGAAATAAGCTCCATAGGGTGCAGCCAATAAACACTGTGTAGAAAAGGTTATTTATTACTATGAGAAAATGTAACGCATAGTGAAATGCAAGAGCAAGCACAAGGTCAACATGGGAACATTTTTTGTATGCATTTATATATATTTATAGGTAGATTTGAGAAGAGGAGAAGCTAAATATAAATCAAAATACCAAATTACGTTTGCACAGAAGTCACTGCAGGTAATTTTTTTTTGTTGCTTTTCTTCCTCTGAATATTACTGAAGTCTACTATTGAGCATGCATTTTTAAACTATGAATGAACTTATTTTTTAAACTGCATAGGAACTTGGGAAAAGACCCAAGGACTATCATTTTTATTAGAAGAGACCCCTGAATCCTTTGCCCTTCTCTTTCTAAGCAATTTGGCCTTATAAATGGTAAAAAACTCCAAAAAACAACATAACATTCAAAATTCCCTATTGGACTTAAACATGCTATGTCTTCCACTACTATCAATGAGGGCATTTTTTAAGGGTGTCTGAGAGATTTCTGCAAGTGATTAAACTCACCTAGCTAGAGCGAGAAGGGAAGAAATGGACCCCATGAAATGGACATGGATACTTTAAAAATGAAGAAAAAAATGAGCAATCAAAATATCTAAGCCAAGGTTTTTGTATATTCTCACATGCTCCCCCCACCCAAAACTTAATTACCTACAAGGACCTTCTAAGTTTGTGGCTGCCAAAGTGATGTGGGTTTCATCACCTGCTTCCTCACTTTCCAGGTCAAAAGCAGTTACACTGAATGCGTCTCATCACACTGCTATGCTAGCCCAGCCTAGGAGAGAAGGGTTTCATGGTGACAGGTCATCACACACCTAGGCCCTCAGTCGGGGGCCACAGGCATTGCCCTTCTTGCAGCCAGCATGCCACACACACACACACACACACACACACACACACACTAATATCATTTCTCCTCATGGCCTTCATACACTGCTGTCCAAAAGGATCTGCTAATCTGAAATAGTGTGACCAGGGAAATTAGGGGGTCCAATTTCCCCGATACCAGTGGGAGTGGGGTGGTTCTTGCTTTATCTTCAGGAAAAGAACTTTCTAAGACTTGTCAGGGAGAACGAGATGGGGCAAAAGGCTAATTTATGTGCGTGGAGTTCCGTTTCTCCGGTTCCAAAGTCCTGTGCCCCTTAACCCAGTTCTGAAAAAAAAAAGGTGTAGCTGGGGTTCCAGTAAAGCCAAAAGGAGGGCCAGTGTCCAGAGTGTCCGTTCCCTGTTGCAGCCGGGCCTGGCAGAGCATCAGGTCAATTAAAGTCCATTAGTCCATTGTGTGGGTCCCACATGGCTGTGAGCCACGGGGGCGCAGGGGAGTGCATACCCTGCAACGGGAGAGACAGGAGACTGGCAGTAAGACACAGCCAAGAGAGCTAGAGGGCAAAAACCAAGAGCCAAGAGAGCCAACTTCCTTTGCACAGAAGTTTAAATATTTAGGTTTCCTTTGCCCTTGCAGTGGCCACCCCTCTTCTGGCCAATGACCTGTTCCCAGGTGTGACTGACAGACAAGCATCTTCCTCCGTCGCTCAGACCTTACTGGGCATGATTCCAAACTGCCTTTGCCCAGTCCCTTCCCCCCAATGACCAGCAGGGAACAGACTTGGGGAGTGTTAACCTGCCGCTTTTAGGCAAAGCTTTATACATGGCATGCCTATATGAGCTAGTCTTCCCTGTACCTACCACCTCCTGTTAAATCATACCATGGCAATAATCTGGGTATTATGAGGGATTATCAAAACAGGTTTCTGTTTCTCCCTCATTACTTATCCTGGAAACCCATTGCTAATTACCATTATGGGCTGCATGTTGCATCCTTAAGTCTTAGGATGCAAATTAGAGCTATCATACACGTCTTCTATCTACATGTTACTCTCTTCTTTGAAAGGAGTACTGGCTAAGTTCCCAAAACATTGCCACAGGAAGGCAGACGGCCACCAGGCCCACAGGGCAAATTCCCACGATGCCAGTCCCTCCCACAGGGTTTCCCTTTGTTCCTCTTCAACAGGATCTCAAAGGCCTCAATTCCTCCGGTCTGGATTTAAACACAGAACCGCTTCTGGGGTAGCCCACCCCTGGCAGTTGGAGATCAGACAGGGCAAAGGATAAAAACAGCATTTGAGCCAGTGGGCTTCTCTTAGCATGCCAACTTGACCGGTGCTTTTCAAACTTTAATGTGTGCACGAATCACCTGGGAATCTTGGTAAAACGCAGATCCTTAGGCCTGGGCTGGGACCTGGGGTTCTGTATTTCTAACAAGCTCCCAACTGATGCTCATGCCACGGCCAGTCCCCAGTCTACACTTTGGTGCTCCAGGACCTCGACCTTCGCAGCCATGGCATCTTCTGGATCCTATGGGTTGAGATGATTCATGATAACCAGCTTTGCCTGGTGGTGATCCAAGGTTTGCAAACGGTAATCAGGTGGTGCCCCAAACTTAGTGCCCCAACACTTGGCAGAATGTGGGAGGATCAGTGACAAGGAAAGCACGAGAGACAGCAATTGACACAGAGGAGGAGGACTTATCCAAGGTGGCTCCAGAAGCTAAAGGGGCTTAAACATGGAGAGGGCAGCAGAGGACATTCTTTTTTTTAAATAATTTAATAAATCTTTATTGTTCAGATTATTACAGTTGTTCCCAGAGGACATTCTTTATTAAAGACTTCCTGTATACCCCCGCCCCTCCAAATAAAACACCCCAAAACCAGGCACAAAAACAGTTTCAGAAACAGAACAAAACTGAAATAGAGCTTTCATTTTCTTTACTACTTTCCCTTGGAATCCAAAATGTTGGGGGGAAAGTACAGTTGGGAGGTGAGAATGAGATCACACTGCCCGTGTCTCTGGGTGTGATTTATGCCTGCGGGAGGCATTGGGGAATCTGCAGCTAAGACACCAGAAAGGCAGCTGCGCATACAAGCAAATGAACAGGTGTGATTTATGCCTGCGGGAGGCATTGAGGAATCTGCAGCTGAGACACCAGAAAGGCAGCTGCGCATACAAGCAAATGAACGCGCTACGGGGGCAGATTAACCCGACAGGCTACGGCAATGAGACACCCGCATTCCAAATGTCCAATGTTTTATGATCACAGGGCCTCCATGAATTAAGGACGCCTGGGGAGGATACGTTTGCTCCTTCCTAATGAAGCACTCGCCCCTGGCTCTTCTGGAGTCCATCAAAGGTTCCCAACCATCTACAGTTGCCATTCGCACAAAAGGGGTAAGTGGGGACAGGTGTCCTCAGGTATCCCCACACCATGGCACATCAGGCTTAGGAGGGATCCCACACCCAGGCTCCCAGGTCCACAGAGGACTCTGAGGCCCACAGTGACTTGTCCAGTTTGACTCCCAGTGGAGGGAATGCTCTACCGTGCCGGGAACGGGGTGTCGTCTGTGGAAGAATCACAGCAGCTCCATACCGTTTGGATGTCTGGATGCTGCTTGGCCCAAATCCAGCACTAATCTACAATTTGTGTTCTTCAGAGAAAAAGTAAAAAAACTACAGGGGGAACTTTTATCCAAATGTATACTTCCTCCGCTGCTTATAGAAAACCACAGCTCCCTAAGGGGGGTTCAGAACCTGAGAATCCAGCTACGAATCACAGTCCTGGGGACCAGGATGTTGGGGGAGGGGGGCAAGCCAGGGACCAAACAGCAGGTCTCCGTGGCTGGCGAGGGGCTGACCTCTGGCGCCTATGTGAAAGGGCGAGCCAGCCCTGGAAGGACATTCTCTTAATCGTACCTGGTTATCAGAGGTAGAAGCAAACACTTGGGCCTTCCCAGCTGGGCAAGAGTCTAAGAATTAAGGGAGATGAATGGATTATCATATATGCAAGGTCTGTACCATCCCATAATTGTCAGGGTGACCTTTTTCTTTATTAAGTTCCTCAATGTCATAAAAAGAAGAGAATGAAAGAAAGACTAAGGGACTCAGATCCCTAAATGCCAGGGTAAGTCAGAGTGTTTTGGATGCCCTAACCTCCACCAACACCAACAGAGATTTCTTGGGGAAGCTATTTCTCCATCACAATGCAGAGAAATGTGGTTAGGAATGTAGTACCTACCAGCCTGAGCAAAAAACAAGATCAGTAAGATCTGCGGGAAAAGTCGGAACACTATCCAACAGCCGGACCTCTGTGTGGACTTGACCAACCCCTGAAGCAGCACCATCTTCTTTTGTGTGTGCTAGTCCTCACCTGAGGATGTTTTTTTCATTGCTTTTTCAGAGAGAGTGGAAGGGAGAGAGGGAGGAGGGGGAGAGAGAGAAACATCGATGTGTGAGAGAGACACATCGACTGGTTGCCTCCTGCTTGTGCCCAGAAAGGGTGTGGGGAGCAAACCCGCAGAACCCACAACCCAGGTAACATGCCCTTGACCTGGGAATCAAATCCACAATCCTTCAGTGCGAGGGCTGACGCCCCAACTGTTGAGCCACACTGGCCAGGGAGGTGCCATCTTTGAAATGTTAATTCCAAGTCCTGGTCACCATTGTCCATTATCCTTCCAATGCTTCCCTGGCCTTATACCAGCTCCGAGGGCTCACTGATTCTGTACTCCTCCCCAGCCAATCCCCTTTTCATAACTTGCCTTCCTGTTCTGGAAGGACTCACAGTGAGACTCACAGGGAATCCCTTTGCGACCCCTCCTGACATTGTTGATGTCCTAGCCCCTTCTCTTTAAGCCCACCAACACTCATTGCCAGCTTTGGATGGGTCCAAACATGCTCTCCCAACTGTGTTCTACCCGTGCTGAGGTGTACAGCTTGAGAAAGACACCACACATGGTCTTCAGACTCTCCTGGAATCTCAGTGCCCTATAATATAACAACCCTCTCCCATCCATATCCTCCCCACAGCTCTTCCGAGACTTCACCACTCTTACTAGACCCCATCCCATTCCCAACTTCCTGCCCTTCGCAGACAGTCTTGCCTCCTACTTCAACGAGGAAGATAAAGCCCTCAAAAGGGTCAGGCAAAGGTCCCCTCTGCCAATCAATGTTTCCAAATTTGCATCCACCTTCACTCCAGCTCCTTCAGAGAACAGGATTTATTATCAAGTTCAAGGCAATCTCATCATCACCAGTGCTCTGCATGTATCCCGTCTCCTCTCTTTCTGACCCAGGACCCTGTCCCTCTTTGATGCTTTCTCTCTCCCCTGAATTCTCAGCCTCGCTCATCAGGTTCCCCCTGCACAGCTGTGAAGCGCACCGCACTGTGTGCCACACTTGTGGAGAAAGTAAAGGTCTCCAATTCTCCTCCTTCCACCTTCTCATGCACCTGCCCCGTCTTCTCCGCAAGCTGGCCTAGGAAACTGACCATGCTTGCTTCCTTCACTGCTTCCTTTAGCTCCCTGCACCAAACGTCTCTTCCATTGCTAAAAAAATAAAAATAAAAAATACCCTGGAAAAGCTTATAGGTCACCTAAGTAACAAACCCAGGCTCAATAGACACCTCTCAGACTTTGCGTGCCTGCTTTCCCACTCCTTTCTCGAAAATCCCCTTCTTGTAGCCCTGGCCCTGGCTTCTGTGATCTTGTTATTGGAGAAAAACGTGCCCAGTGTTTCCCTATTGCTACTGAGTGGGGTTCTTGGGGTACCGCTGGAATAAGCATTTCCGGAGGCCCCCCCCCCCCGGAGAGTGAGAAAGCTTTATTTCTGTGGAATTACACCCCTGGCTTTCCAAAGTCCCATTTCCCTTAGTCCGGTCATAGAAGAAGTGTAGCTGGGGTTTCAGTAGAGCTAGAAGCAAAGCTAGTGTCCAGTGTTTCCTTTCCATGTTGGGGACAGGCCCAGTACAGCATCAGGCTAGCTGCAGACCATTAGTGCATTGTCTGTGGGGGTCTGCATGGCTGTGGACCACACCGGAGAATGCCAGGAAGCCAAGCATGAGCCATGAGCCAATCGTGCCAAGAGAAACCAGGAGCAAAAGAGATAGAACTTCCTTAGTTAGGGAGTTAAGTATCCCAAATCTTCACCTGCTTGCAGTGGCCACACCCATTCTGGCCAATGACCTCTGCTCCCAGGTGTGACAGACAGAATCATTCCTGTTACCCCAACTTTACTGGGCATGAGTCCATCTTCCCTTTGTCCAGTCCTCTTCCCCCAGTGTTTGGCAGGGAACATGCCTATAGTGTCTGGCCTTTCCTTTGCCCCTTTCCTATTATTAACAATTAGCTAATTACAATGGTATCACCCCCACTCTTTTGTTTTTCTCTCCCACCCCTGCTCCATTAACTTCTGTTGGTTTTGCTTTTTCCTTTCACATGCCCCAAAGTTCTAGTCTTTTCACTCCACATGCTCAGGTAAGAGGGCTCTTAACCAGACTCATGGCCTCATCTCATAGATGGAGGACCCACTGTAACCAAGCCCTTTTCTAACCATCACCTGGTCCAAGTTTTATAAAGAACCCACAGGTACCTCATTTTCTGATTCACTCCTTCTTTCCCACAACTTCCAAGTCGCAAAGAGGGAAAGGGGCCCACTAAGTCTGGGTGCCTTCATATAAGAAAGAATCTCAGTAAGTTAGGAAAGTTGAAGACTCAGAAGAGAGGAGGAAGGTCTCCACAAAATCAGGGAAGAATGGGATTATTGAGGGCAAAGTTGAGGACTTAGCTTTGGAAATAACAAAGCTAAGTTGTCTGAGAAAGACAACTTGGTATTTATTGAGTGTCTACAGGTTCCAACAAGTACTAAGCACTTGGCATATAATAGCTCACTTTATACTCACAATAATCTTATAAGGGTTATATCATTCCTGTTTGACAGAAGAGGAAATACATTCCAGACAAGGTCAATTAATTTGCCCAAGGTCACAAAGCTGGTAAGTATCAAAGTTAAGACTCAAACCCAATTCAGCACTCTCCAAAGTCATTGTCCCTAAGTCATGAGAGAAATAAAACAAGGATCCTGGAGAGAAAAAAAATGGCCATGTGGAGAGGAGGGAAATTGAGAAGTCTGACAAGCTTCTGAATGTGAATATGAATAGAAAGAAAAAGGAATATCACAAAATCTAATAAACTCAAAAGCTTAGTAGAATACTTCCCTATGTTTTCCCATCATCCAATTTCTTTCTCCATAAAATCCAATAATCATAGGACTCAATGTTTCCCTTCCAACTGATGTTCTAGAAAAATGTATGTTAAATCTCTTTTGTGTTATTTTTCCTTATTTTATTGAACTTTAAGTGGAAAATTAAGAAGGGAATTGAGATTCTTTGTGCTTCCATCTTATTTTTGACTCTCTTTCCTCTTTCCCCATCACCTGTGGTGATGAAGGAATTTTGTACATTTCATATTGCTTTAGGTTTTGGCAGCCTGGGCACTCAGCGCTCACAATAGATACTCTCTGGGGAGCTTGGATCTATTTTCCTGAGGCTTAATCTTGTTCACTGCCTTTCACCTTCATTGCTGACATTTTAAATGAAAAATGTTCACCATAGCTGTAATTTGATTGGCCTCGTAGGGAAGGGTGGTGGGGGAGGATGGAGTAAGAAATCCATGTATTTATTTCCTTGGCTTTTTATCTAAACTGACTTTGATTTTCTATCAGTCAAGAGAGTGATCCCTCCCTCTTCCGCTTAGCTTTGGAAATAGATTGTGAGGACCAGCAAGAACTACATTGGATGGCTTGGGGCTGGTAGGTGTGTATTATGTGATTAGCCATAGTGTGTATGGATTGTGGGCTGAGGGCACTGTTTCTGAGGGAATGACCATTGGAAACCTTCCCCTCAGGGTCCTTCCCCCCAGGGCAATTAAAATCCAAGAAACCAAATACTCTCTTTAAATACTATAGTGAGAAAGGGAAAATGATTCTGACTGATAAAAAAAAAATCATAGTGCCAGTCCAATGACTTCACATTGACTTCTAAATTTGGTTTCTGTCAGCTGTTCAAACAACACCCCTGCAGTGCAAGAGTAGTTCAAAACATGTTCATCTAAAGGACACTATGTTGATAGTCTACTGTTTTTCTCTTTGTCTAATAGATGCCTCCAATCAGACCTCAAGATTTTGGTGACATGCAGGGCAAGCACAGTGGTCCTTATCTCCCTCCAGGCCCTATTCAGCCACAAGTTGCCTTAAAAAAAAAAAAATCCACTTTTGTGCCAACTCCTCAAAGTAGCTTTCCCTTCAAGCTTGCATTAGAGGACAGGCCCCTCATTTCCCCGGAAAACCTTTAACCCCAAGTTATCAGGAAATTCATACTGAAGAATGGAGCAAAGCCCATAAAAACAAGACTAGAGGGGGGAAACTGATTAAAGTTAGAGATAGTAGATCTTATCTTTGAGAGTCAAGTGGTCATGAGACACACAGAGAAGCTGCTGTGTGTCTGACGGGGATGCTGGTGACGAGAGGAACAGCCCAAAGGACAGTTTAACTGAATGGAACCTTGGTGAAGGCAAAGTGCCGCTGCAACCCCTGAATCTGGGGGGAGGGGCTTTGGAGAGGCTGCAGGCTTTGATTGCTCTCACATTCCCAGGGAACATGTCACTCTTGTCCCATAGTCACTAGTCATTTTTTGGTTCTTCTTCCACTTGAGAATAAGCCACTTCATAGATCTCAGTGCTCCAGCTGAGCCTGGCAAAGAGTAGGAAGCCAATGAACATGGAAGGAAGGAAAGAAAGAAGGAAGGAAGGAGGGAAGAAAGGGAGGGAGGGAGGGAATAGGACAACTGGAAAACCTACATACAGACACAGATGAAACAAAAACTTGAAAGGAGCAGCAGGACTTGCCTCAAGCAGACAGTTGAAAGACCCAGAGACTTCGGTGGAATTTCTGAAAAGTTCAGTTGACTCAGCTCAGTGGAGAAGAGATCCAAAATGCCCCAGCGGCCAAGACAGAAAGGGAAAGGCTGAGGACTGGAACAGAGAACAGTGTCCCCTATTCTTTGTTCCCCTGAGGGCCAGGGCCAGAAGTTAACGCAGAGCCTGGCAACAGGTGTTCCCTAAAAGCACGTTGAATGAATGTGAAGTTCATCTCTAAGGCCCTTTCCAGCTCTGACAGTATGGGAATCTGCCTTTTAGGGTTTCATGTTAAGGCAAATCCCTCTCTGACCCCATGCTTGGGTCTGGCAACGGAGATAGGACTGAGTTAGAGGACAGAGTCAGAAGCAAGAGCTTGGCCTTGAGAAGCAGCCTCACTGGTCTAGCACAGGAGGCTCCCTGTACCGCTAACCAAACCAGTGTTTTCCCCAAGAGATCATTCTGCCGATGGATGACAGCAGACACTGTCCTGGGAGAAGAGCAAAGATTCAGAATCTGTACCCTGATTACCCACTCCATGGGTGGTTTACACCGCAGAACCTGGTTCCACATTTCCCCCACATGGGAGCCCTCCATAACCTGACTGTATAAAGATTAGGGCTAGCTTCCCACTGAAGGCATATTTCCATTCTTCTTTCATTGTCTTCTGTTCTTACTAATGAAGGAGCTCAGCCTGGCTGACCTCACCTAATAATTTAGGGACTGTCCCATACCTTCAGTAGAAGGCACGCAGGCCATGGTGGGAGGAACTACTGCTGAGTTTTTTTCTGCATTTATGAAAGGGCAGTCAAAGTGGAAGGAAGGATGGGTGAGGGTGCAGGGAAGGAAAGTAGGGAAGATTGGAGGGAGGTGGGGAGAGGAAGAAAAAGGGGGATGGGGTGGGAAGGAGGTTGACCATATATACAGACACAGATGAGGACTGACTAGGCTCAGCTGCCTCTTTCTCAAGCCCATAGCTAAAAACCACCAGACATTTTGTTGAATTCATTTCTGAGAAAGAAGACACGCCAAGTTCTAAATACCTAGGCTCAGACCTCAGGGCTGCTGTTTTGTAGCTGGGTGAGGAAGTCCCTTTCTTGGGATGGTCAGATGGTCTATTCCTTCAGTTGGTTCTGGCTTCCCAGACAAAGTTTTAATTGGACCCTTCTCTAAGGCCTGGCCCTTGCCCACCAGCCTCCAGGGCACCCCCGCCCCCAGCCTGGAGGATAAAGTCCAAATTCCTCAACATGGTATTTGAGGCTACCGTGGTGGGCCAGGCTCCCCCATGCCCCCATCTGGGTCTTTCCATTCTAACAGCCCCTTGTGGCTCATAGCTCCTTGCACACCCCCCCCCCCCCCTCCCCGACCTGAGCCTCTGTGCTTTCGTTTGTTTCTTCTCTGCTGAGAACCCTCACCGAACCCCCACCCCCTGGTCAACTGCTTCTCAGGCCTCTTCCTGAAGCCTGCCATGCATGACCTCTGCCCACTCCCCCTCGCTGCTAGGTGGCAGAGGTGACCCCCTACCCTGGGCATGCCTCTTTCATGGCACTGGCCACATTCTAAGACATTGATCATTTTCGTGGGTTTCACAGACACCCCCTCCCCCAACCCCACTGGAGAATAAGATCCTTTGGGCAGAAACTGACCTCCACCTTTGAGCACCATGCCCAGCACACAGTAGGTATTCAATAAATATTTGTTGAATGAACAATCGCCTTCTCCCTGCACTTGAAACCCAGATGCCCTTTAGAAGATTGAAAACTAAGTTTGAAGCCACTCTATTTGTTGCTCCCTCCCTGCAGTCTCTCTCTCCCTGGATCCGTCTTATTCCCCTTTGTCACTTTAATGGCATGCCAGCTCAGGTGCGGGCTGAGGAAGAAAAAAGGGGATGGGGTGGGAAGGAAGTTGACCATATATACAGATGGCCCAGCAGCTGAAGAGGAACATAATGAGTACTGGTGAGAGACTCACTCGCAGGGGACTCTCAGGCTGATCTGAAAGAAACTTGAGGGGCAGGATCCCCTCGGGGCAGCTGTGGGCGGGGCCGGGCCAGAGGAATATGGCTGTGTGGTTGTTCCCCCACACGTGACAAAAAATGACTCCCAATTGAATGTTTGGGAGCAAACCATTCTGGACTCATGAAAGTACCCAGAATAGAGGTTATGGCAGCAGAAGCTGCGCCCGCCGCGATGGGGGTGATGTGGGCGATGCGGGGTGATGCGGGGCGATTTGGGGCTCGGGCTGCCAGGGGGAGAGCTCAGGGGAACTCGCAGCTTGACAGCGGTGAAGGGAGAGATGACAATTATGGGGACCAGAGAAGGAAAAGCACTTTTCATTGAAATTGTCCAGTCGTGACTGACGGGGCAGGGAAGGTTTTCCTGTCCCACATGGACCCAGGAAATGGGGCCTCTCAGGACTTTGCCCAGCCCAGGGGGCCAGGGCCAGGGCCAGGGCCAGGGCCTATGCCTGGTAGTGCATGGGAAGCAATGCTGCCGTATGCCGCAGCCCTGTCCAGAGAAGGCCGCGGGCCCTGCCTGAGTCTCAAGTCGGGCTGTTTCTGTACTGGGGCACCTACCTCCCCAGCTCCCCTTTCCCTGTATCTCAGCTAAGGCACCGGGTCCTAGAATCTCACCTCGCACCAGCCAGTGCCGCTGTGAATGACCTTTTCAAGGTGCAAATGGCACAGAGCCCACATGGCAGCGGAGACAGAGATGCTGGTTCAGCGTACCCACCCTTGGAACCTGTCGACTCCCCCAATGACCATTTCCTCTCACCAGCCAATCTCCGACAGGCGGCTGATGCCCTGAGAGAGGGGGAGCAGGAAGTGTCCCCCTAGATAGGGAAATGTCTGCAACTGGGGGCAAGTCCCTGCCATGGGGTCAGTCTGCTGTAAGCAACGGAGATTCCCGACCAGTGGTTGCCTTCTCCCGGGGAATGTGAGGTGGAGAAGGGCTGGGCCTCCGGGCTGGCTTGACAAGTCTGCTGCGGAACCCAGGTTCGGCTGCCTGCCGCTCAAAAGCCGATAGTCGAGAGACACAGGGGCTGGTGGCAGGAAAAAGCGGTTTATTCAAGAGCCGGCAGCTTGAGAGGATGGCGGACTCTCGTCATAAAGACCATCTTAACGCCTGGACACGGGCAGGGTTTTTTTTTTATCTGTAGGGAAGAGGAAGAAAAGGAAACAGACCAGCGGGGTTGCAGGGAGCGGGCTCCCTGCAAGGCGCCGCCCAGGCTGTTCAGATGACTGGCTGAAGGTCAGCAAATATCCCGGAGCCAGAAGGTCTGAAGGTTGGCGTCTGCTTCTTTGGAAGTTAGTTCCTAGAATTCTTCAGCTAACGGGCTGCTCATCTGCAGTCACGTGTCGGTTTTACTGGCCATCATTTACAGAAACAATGTTAAAAGCGTGGTAGTTGGTTACAGGCTGCAGCCGCTGCAAAGAAGAAGCCGCTCTATTTGCTGCTGCCTCCCTGCCGCCTGTCTGGGGATGCACCTGTTGTGCCCTTTCCCCCTGGAACGCTCTCATTTCTGTCTCTGTGTGTAACGGACCACAGTGTGCATAAGCCATGGCTAAGCCTCCCTCTGGAGAGAGAGCGAGCTTTGGATAGGAACCCCCTGCCTCCCCCCTGCCGCCTCTCACTGGCTGCAGGTACACAAAACTAGCTTTTGACGGCCACGTCTGGTTCTTAAACACACTGTCCCAAGCGGGGAACCCCTTGGGGTCGGTGACAATCTCAGACCAGAAAGCAGAGTCGGCGCGCAGGGCCGGGGCTGCCTGTAATATCACCAAGGAAGGTCAGAAACGTCTCTACTTATCCAAACACGTGTTAGGCCATCCAGGAGAGGTACACGTGTGTAATGGGAAAGACAAGGTGGGGTCTTCACCGCCCTCTTGACTCCTCTCTTTAGTAACCCCGCCCCCACACCCCACCATATCTCTATATGTGCGTCTTCCTGTTCCATAACCGCAAACAAAATTGTCCACCTCTCCCTCAACAGACGGGAGCAGCTTGTGCAGCGGTACCCAGCCTGCCGTGTCGCTGGGGCGTGGCACGTAATTTAGGGCTGACGGACCCCTCCTGCCCTCATAATGCTTTGTGATGTATCACGTTGAAGCCAAGTAATTCCCAGTGTCTGGCCTCGAATTCCGCCCCCCCCCAAAGACCCCCAGGTCAGACTCGAGTGCCATTGACACCCCATGTCAGACACTGATGGATGACTCATTTCGTTTTGAGCGTTTGGTCAGGCCCTTGAAGGAGCCAGGCCCATGAAACCTCCTCTTCCTCCTCGGGCCTAGCCACATCTTCACCCCCTGGTGGGAGCTGTTGCTGAAATCCTGGGGTGGGGGTGGGGGAGGGGAGAGCCTCCCAGAGCCAGCCCAGGATACCCCACACTCAGCCCCTAAGCCCTTCAGCTCAGTTCCCTTCGGGTCCTTTTCATGGTCTCAGGCCACTTCCTCTTGACTGTTTCAGAGATCATTCCTTGGAGACTTCTCACCTGTGGGGGGTGGGTATGGGTGTGTGTGTGTGTGTGGGGGGAGGTTTGGGGGGGGCTGGCTGACCTTCCTCAAGCCCCTGGCTGCCTTTAGCTTCCTGACACGCCTCTGTGCCTAGGACAGGGTGTGGTCATGTAGGACCCCTTCTCCTTCTCCTCACTGTCCAGCACATTTGCTACACACGCACACACACACAAACACACACCCCTCAACCCCACGCCGTCACACACGGTGTGGCCCGCCCCGTGCAGAATTCCAGCTGCCTGGGGAGCAGAGCCGCCCAGGTGCACTTTGCAGGCGCCGCTCCCGGTCTGGCCACTCCCCTTTCTCGCTTCTTCTTCTCTTTTCCAGGATGCATAGCTTCTTATGTCTCTTTGTTTCTGGATGACATTTCTGCCTGCATCCCGTGTCTTTTCTCTTTACCGGTTTTCATTATTCTGTGGGCGTCACCCAAGGATTCAGACTTCGAAGAAAAGAAAAAGTTGGGCTATTTCTGCTTTCCACACAGTCCCATCCTTCTCTTGACTGAGTTGGGGAGGGGGCTGTTTGCACAGGGGACGGACTGGGAAAGGAAAAACGGGGGGAAATTAAGGAAAAGGAAGCAACATTTTATACGGCACAGGAATCGTGCAGCCTCTTTCGTCATATGCAGTCAACTTTTTGTTGATGGTTCTGTCTTCTAGAAGGTGCTCTGAGGCCTGGGGAGGAGAAGGAGAGAAGAGAGGAGGGGGCGGCGGGATGCTTCTCCATTCCTCTCCTTAATGCACATGGGCCTGAGATAAGTCCTTCCTCATGTTGGCCAGAAACCAGTCCTGGATCCCAGATCCCATAGTGCTGAGATAGTGACTGGGAGCGGCAAAGGGTGTGTGTGTGTGTGTGTGTGTGTGTGTGTGTACATAGAATAGGAGGGTAGGCAGGCCAGGGCGGGCATGGAGTCTGGTTCTGTGACCTGGTTTGCCATGGGGATGGCTGGACCCCTCTCTCCCTACAGGGGACCCCCAGTTCTTCCCTCATCTCCCCTCCTCTTGTCCTGAGGGAAGAGGCGAACCCTGCTTAGCCTTACCTTCCCACCTGTCAGCCAAGGGCATTCCTTGCCTCTAGTGACAGGAGCCCGCCTTCCCCATGCCTCCTCAGAAAGAGATTATCCAATCTAAGGCAATGCATGGATACAAAGTGTTTCTAGAACATGAATCTTCCAGAAATCAGGGAGAATACCGAATTTCCATTCCTGCCTAAGACATGAGACAATACAGGTTCGAGCCAAGAAGCATTTAGAACAGGGGGGAAAAAAAGAGTTCAGGGGTGCAAGAAATGGTGCAACTCTTTAGTTTCTTTAAATCAACGTAATTGTAGTTTCAACCCCCCTCCTACAAGGAATGTGGGAAACTGGGCTTCAGTTGATGGTTTGGGCTGGGGTCCTGGGGCCCTGTTCCAGCCCACAGTGCCCCCTCTGGCAGGGCTGCCCCACCTTGCAATCTCTTCACTTCAGGAGCTATACACAGCCCCCCTCATACCTCCCCCCTCCCCCGGCTCCGTGTGGGGGGCCCCCAGACTTCTCTGTGCTCTGTCCTCAACCTAAGGAAATCTCTTTTGACTCAGGGAAGCCTCTTTCCAGTCCGTGTGCTCCAAGTGACTCCGCTTCCTGACAAGTGAAACCCTCCCGTGGGCCTGGCTTTTGGGAAACAAAGGCAGGGAGGGATACTCTTGCCATTATCTTCTTTTCTTGATAAAATGAAGTCAAAACCTGGGATCTACTTCATGTGAAACAAGAAGGAGGGGAAAGGGAGAGAGAAGCTAATACACTATACCGTCTTCACCACACTTGCTTTCAGAAGGAGTTACAATTTCTGTTGTAATTAATTGGTGACTGTTAGGGTTTCTCTTTTAAGCTTGGCTTGGAGTTGTGGCTTATTGTAGTCATTTAAAGCATTTCTCCCTTATCAGAAAGTGTCTTAAAACAAAGTAATCCCAAGTGAGGATTTGTTTGTGGTATCCTCAGAGCAAACAGAACAGTCCTAGACAGTGTTATGCTGAATTACGCTTTGGAGCCATTCACGTTCTTCTGCTCCCTATATTATTTTAAGATGTTGCCTCTTACAGGAAGTCTGCTTTGACTGCCAAGGTGCACTCCAATCCTCATGCTCTCTGAATGTGTAGGATTCATGTGATAATTCCTTGTGCTTTTGTACCGAATCCCATAAAGTCCTGTTATTGTTCTTCCTCCAACCGGATTGCATGATTTTACCTGAGATTCTTGAGGGCAGGGACCATGGCTTTGTCATCCCAGTGCCGCCTCTCAGGGCCTCACACAGAGAAGAGCTCCACATGTGTTTGAAACACGGATGGATGTAAGGATTGAACAATCTTAACCAATAACCATCATCATGAGCTACTTCTGCCACACGCCCCTCCCCCCAATAATTCAGTGGGGAAACTGTTTCAAATGATTCATATTCACTTATGGATATAATAGAATGGTCCATTATACACCCCCCCCCCATGGAATCAGATAAGAGAACAGAATGTTCTTTAACACATAGGTGAATGCCCTATGTAAAATATTGAAATGCACAGCCACAAATTATGCTAGCATTATGTGCGTTTCTATTTCTTACATCTGCAACTAATGTTGTTGATTCCAGAATCTTAGGGTTCTCAAAGGTTCCTTTTTCAAAGCATATTTTTATCTCACTGAACTCTTGCACTTTCTCTTTGTCTCCGGTGTTTGCAAATAATTCAAAAGAGCCATTGAACTAGGCAGTTTGTAGAGAACAACACGGGTGACTATATTGGAAAATAATTTAATGGTATCATATTACCAGTGTGCAAAACTCTTATTTATCCCACATGATTTCAAGTAATGAATGATGACCTTTAAATCTCTTTCAAATAGTGAGATTTTGACTACTTTTTGCATTTCAAACTGTGGGACATTTTAAAAAATATATATATTTTACTGATTTTTTTACAGAGAGGAAGGGAGAGGGAGAGAGAGTTAGAAACATCAATGAGAGAGAAACATTGATCAGCTGCCTCCTGCATACCTCCTACTGGGGATGTGCCCACAACCAAGGTACATGCCCTTGACCGGAATCAAACCTGGGACCTTTCAGTCCACAGTCCGACGCTCTATCCACTGAGCCAAACCGGTTAGGCTCAAACTGGGGAAAATTTTAATTATTCTTCTTTTAGTCTTAGATCCTTACAGTGCATTTTTAAAGTTTATTTCTAAGGACAAGTCATGCAAATTTGAAATATTTCCCACAAAGGCAATGGAAGGATGTTGACTTATTTGCCATGTCCTACAGCCATGCACACATGGGCATTTAAAAACTGGGAGAGCTCTGTGGTAAGGGTGTGTGCGCCACTTGGTGTCTGTGGTTGATGTAAGTTCACAGAAGGGGCCGGGTTCCAGTTGCCATTGGGGTCAGTATCTTGTCTCTGGAAACCTTCCAAGATACTTTCTATTTGCCTGGGTCCCTAACGACCCTCTGCCCTGGGATCCCCTCACACAGGGCCACCTTTTACCCTCCTGTCCAGCTCACCCAGATTTGGCCTCTTTTCCTCTGCTCCTACTCTCCCCCAAGGCCCTCTACTCAACACATGGGCTCAGATTTGCTATTTATCCAACACATATCTTTTGAGCTCCTATCATGTTCCACGCACTGGGCTAGGTCCCTGAGAACAAAGAGGGAAAGAGAGCTCCCTCGAGGAGTTCTCATTATGGACAAGATGAACAGTTACCAAAATGGAGTTACTGTTGTTACCAAAAAATCATTGGGAGGCCATCTAATCCATTCCTGGATGGGCAGGGGGGCTCCTGGAAAGCTGATCCCCATGGTGCGGTGACCAGGAGCCAGAGCCCCCGAGAGACCCCTCAGGGCTACCTGGAGAGGAATCTGAGGAGCTGGACCACCCCAGAGCAGCTGGGCAGGGCCAGAGAAATACTGTTTTATGGCTGTTGTTAGATCCATTCCTACGAGGCCAATCAGAAAGCTCCTTCCAAGAAAAAGATCTAGGTATACTGGGGTTCTCTAAAAAATGCAGGTTCACGTACTATCATCTTGGAAAACTCTTTCCAGGAAAAGGTGTCATATGATCTTGCCTCTGTTCTCTGAGTGACTAAAGCTACTCAATTCTAAATGCTGTACACACGGGAGAATGAGAGTGGAAATGGCAAGTAATGTCTTAATGTTATTCTCTTAACGGTTCTGACCTCATGGATCCCATGAAAGCATCTCAGGGACTTACCAGGGTCACTGGACCATATGTGGAGAACTACTCACCTCAACTATAGTCTTAAAATGCATTCCGAGCATGCACCTGAGTTAATGGGGAAGAAATCCTGTGACTGATAAAGATATCTGCCTTGGGCACGGGAGTAAGGAGTGGTGACACATTTGTCATACCTTTGACATCCCCTTGAAGCATAATCTCAGATTTCATTAAGTTCATGGACATTCAACCTACCTATGATAATAAATGGTTTAAAAATAAATCTTCCATTATCTATACATCAAAATGAGAGTTATTCTGCAGAGCAGTGATCTTTAGGGGCTAGTTATTTCAACAACTACCACTGGGATTAAAATGTTGCAGTTATTTGTATACCCAAAATGCAAATCAAACTGATCACTTTGTAGACAAACTTGGTTTTGACCAAGATGACACTTCGGAGCTGGATAAATTACTTACTCCACCAGTCGTGGCTCCAAATGACTTCCAATTCGTGAACAAATGAAATTGGCCTGGAAGGATGCACACACGCTATCAATAAAGGAATTAAAATTATTTCACCAATAACTTGTGTGTCTATATTGTACCAGTTGCTGTGTTCAGAGCAGGAATGGAAAGAAAAGGCATAATTCCTGCCCTGAGGAGCTTATAATCTGCATCCGACAGACAAGGACACCAGCAGTTAAAATCCCGCATAGCACGTGTGATAGTTGGGGGGAAGGCAGCTAACTCTCTCTGAGGGGATGGAGAGGAGTGAGCTCAACCGAAGGACTGGAATGCGTCAGGTGGCGGTGGAACGGGGGCAGGTGGCACCTCAGTGAGGGGGACTTTCAAAAGGGAAGTCCTGGAGGTGGAAGAACTTGGAGGCGGAAGACGAAAGCATGGGCCATGTGCACAGCTTGTTGGTAATTCAGCAATGCTGGCGGCAGAGGCTGGCGTACAACGAGGCAGGAACGCACAACAGGCCTGATAGACCAGCACTGCTGGGTTTTATCTTGAAGGCTAAGGAAATTCATGACCAGTTTGCATTTTAGAAAGATCACTCTGCGCTCCTGCCATGTGCCATGTACTGTGCCAGGTCCATAAAAACAAACAAACAAACAAACAAACAAACAAACAAACAAATAAATGAAGAAAATGAGCCATATCTGTCCCTGCCCAGCCCATGATCAGTGGTCATGCTGGGTCAGCCTGGGTGAGGCTCTTGGCTTTGACCCATGTTAGGCCACTTGACCTGGCTCAGTCCCACAGCCAGGCATTCACTTCTGACATCAGGGCTCGCCTCTCTGACAGATAGGAAGGGAGAGACAGGGAGGACAAGTCAGAAAGCACCACGCCTGTCACTTTGACTGGAAGAGTGGGCAAAGCACGCGCCGCACACAGCTGCACACCTGGTGACAGACACTCAGCTTTGGAGCTGATTCGCTGGGGTTGGACGCTTCTGATTCCCTCTAAGCCTCAGAGTCTTCATCCACAAAGTGGAGAAGTGCAACTTGCCTCACTTGGGAGATTAACTTTACAGACTAGTCTGTAAACTGCCTCGCACAGTGCCTCATACGTAGTAGGTGCTCAAAAATGGTGGGCGTTTTCTCTGTATGATGCCCAGGGCTGGTGGACACACGGCAGAGGGCAAAACCAAATACAGCTTGGAAATGTGGGCACCTGAGGAGCTGTTCATTTTACATTGGCAGGCTTGCCACAATGTCCAAATTGAGGGTTTCGCCTAGATGGTGTGACACCATGCTGTCCAACCTCCAGGGACATCCAATCAGGATCAAATAAAACTGTGGAGGAGGTGCAAGTAACTACAATACGGGGTTGTTTGAAGATGCTCTTTCAGGGTTGTGGCGGGCTCCTGCGCCTGCAAGACCACGAATTTCCATAGGCTCTGCCCGATGAACACGTGTGAGTGCCCAGCCAGGCTTAAGAAGTCTGTCCCCAGGGTGTGGGGTGTGGGTGGGGGGGTGGTCCCGAGTGCAGATTCCAACCCATCCGCTATCACCCGCACTTGGCCCCCACAAAAGAAAGGAAAACAGGAGAGACATTGGATTGGGTCTTCCAGAAGGTCTTTGTTGCAATTTTCTCCATCATTGAAAAAAAAAAATTACATCATCAAATAAAGACAGTAGCAGCACGGCGTATTGAAATGTCACAAGCAAATTTGCTTTTGTACTTTTCCTAAGAACATTATGAAATTCCCTCCTCCCCCACCCCCCGCATTATTTTCTGTAAAATGCCTTTTTTTATTTTTAAAGCACCATGAAATCCTAGAGAGAAAAATAGGTGAAACACCTCCACTCATGGGTTTATCGTTGTCGTCTTCGTCGTCACCGGGTCCCCTGCCTGTGACTCTGGGACGGGAAAGAGGCCTGAGGCTGGCATGTGGGTGGGTTTGCATATCTCTTCTCCCTTCAGGCTCCGGTGCCCTGACACCGAAGAAGAGGTTTGTCAATTACCTGCTACAGCACAGGTCTGCGATGGAGTGGGAGTCCTCCCAAGGGTTTTTTTTTTTTTTTTTTAACGCACAGGGAACTACTTGAGATTTTTCTCTTAAGAACCGAGAACAGAAAGTGGATTCCAAATCTCTTAGGCACCTGTGAAAATGGTGACGATCAGTAAAATCAGAGCCCCCTCTCATTTCTCCTCCATGCCACTGTGTTGATGTCAGGTGACCTGGGGCCCGCCCTGGGGGGACTGAGGTACACGTGGAGGGGGGACCGGTGGGTGAGGTACGGGGCAGCTGGTTTTTGGTGCCAGGACAGAGGGCAGGGCTTTTTGGACGGCCACGCCATCGGCCCGCTGCTGCCGAGTTTCCTTCTGCAGAATTAACGGAGCCTACAATGCCGAAATCAAGTCCCCTTTGCTTCTGAGAGTTACCGTTTGTGTTTTTCTAAGGCCAGGACTAACTCGCTCTTATACCCCCCGAAACTCCCTCTGCTCACGCAGCCGCTGCTTTGCACACAATTGCATCATCATTGTGAGAAGGCATGACCCCCACTGGAACCGTGAGCGGGATGCGGAAAGCAGGGACGTGAAGTGCAGGACTGGCTTTTTCTTCGCTCTTTCTTCAGAGAGTCTCTGCAGGCTTGCTTGCTTTCCTAGGCCTTCCCTATGGGTCAGACTTGGTGGCGCCCACTGGATGGTCTACACTCTCACCCCGTCCAGTGAGCAAAAACCCGCCCTGCCCACATTCTGGCCGCACTCTCACTTATCCCCAAAGCCACGCCCACACATAGATGAATGGCATGGACTCAGCCAGGAAATGATAGCATCTCAGAGAGAGGCAAGGGGGCGGTTTGCTAATGTCTAGCACAACTGGGGCGTTCAGTGTGAAATGGTCACCATTTCCTGCGTGTGTGTGCGCACATGTGTGCACGTGTGTGTGTGTGTGTGTGTGTGTGTGTGTGTGAGCGAGAGATGTCTATAGTAAATGAATTCATGAAGCAACCAAGGGGAACCTTGACTACAATTGATTGCAAATAGCAACGGCTTAAAATTCTTCAATTAGTCTTAACACCGTGCAAAAAATGCCCGCATAGCATGAGCCCTCTGGGTGACAGTGTGCTGTAAGGGAGGGCAGACTGAGCCTACAACAGGGCACACTCCTAATTTGGACAGCAGGCTCTCAGATGCATCCGGTCTCCATCAATCATCCAGAACACAAATCCCAAAGAGCAGGAGATGAAGCTCTCATGTTAGCCTAAAGTGAGCGGGCCCACTAGTCAGTGTTCACAAATCCAGCTAATAAGCAGCTAATAAGACATTTAAGTTGTAGACCAGGGACTGCTGGTCAGAGAACTGCAGAACTAAAAGGGACCTTGACAATGATCTTTGTTCAACTCCCCGGATGTGCTGACGAGGTAACAGAGATGTAGGCAAGGGGACAGGGGTCCCCACAAACCCAGGCTGGGACCGGTAGAGCACAACCAGATAGTCCCACTCACCTTAACTGTAGGCCAGGGACACCCCTGCCTACACACACATTGAGGCCTGACCCACAAAGTGATAAATTTCTGGAGTCCCAGTTGGGTTAGGACTGCGTATTGAGCTTCAGTCTCTTCAAATTACCCCTTGGCTCTCACCAGTAAACCTCCAGATTTGTTTTGGAAGAAAAATTCAGGACCTAATTACCAGGTGAAGCAAAAGACACTGCCGGCTAAAGACCCTGAACAGGTGCCCTTTCTGTGTGCAGAATCAACACGTCTATTCCAGGTTTATGGTGGGGCGTGGGGTGTGGGGTGTGGGGTGGTGGTTAGAAGGGCAGGGCTGTGCTGCTGGGCGTTAAGACTTTGTAGCAGCTTTGCCTTACCCACATGTTTTCTACATGCTATTTGACCCCACCTTTGAAAAGTAACATTCAAGCAACTTCAAAATAACTGGCCACCCCCCCGCCCCCAAGAAGAGGAGTCCAACCTCCTATTCCCTCTCAGTGTCTCCTTTGGAGATCACATTATAGTTTGTCAAACACTTTGCCCACATGTGTTTAGTTCAAACTCCCTAGAGGAGGGCTCTTCTTTGATTTTGTTCATCAGGGTTTTGGCCTCATCTGTCCTCAGGGAGAGGGTTACATACATGGGGGATGTTCCCACTCTCAGTCAAGGGCCATTGCAATCCCTTTATCCTACTGCGATTTAACGCAAATGGGGAAGCGTCCATGCACACACCACCACCTGTTCCATTTGGTCCAGGGTGCACTTTAGTGCTGTGACTTGTTTATTCCTGCTGTGTGCAGAGTTTCTGCCAGGTAAGTGAGTAAAGTGCAAAAGAGTGCTTTCAAAGGGCATTTTTAACAACACGGAAAGGGTGCCACACACAGGATTCCCACAATCAAAGCCAAAAGAACGCACAATCACTCTGCAAGGCCAACAGTTGCGGCCATTTTTACGCAAAGACCATGTATGCTCTTGGTGGTAGAGATCTCCCCACCTCTGTGTGCTGTGTCCATGAAACTAGAAAGACATACACGCACAGATCACGCACACACACATGCACACAAACACACACTCACAAGGGTCCATTGTAGCAAAGTCGAAAGCAGACTTTGGTCAGACAGGCTTTGAATAGCAGCTCTACCACTTTCTTGCTGTGTGCCATTGGGTAAGTTACTTAGCCTTTCTGAGCCTCTGTGTCCTCATCTCTACAAGGGATTTGCAAACACTTCCCACAGAGTGTGGCTATGATATTGGGATGGTTCAATGTCTTTAAAGTGCCTAATCTAATGCCAAGCCCATGGAAGCCACTGGATAAATGACAGGGAAGCCGCTTTGCCAGATTTGGCTGTCGGGTCTAGAATTTTATCACACCACTCTAAAGAAAGTACCAAGTCATAGAGGGTGGATACCCAAATGGATGACATCCATGAACAGTTGGATCAGGAAGCTTTTAACTTGACAGAAAGCCCCAGTTACCTACCAATTTCTTAAAACACATCTCTTCAGGCTGAAATGACCCCAGGGTAAGAACCATTGCCCACACCCGGACAAACATTGCTTCCCAAGCTCCTGTTTATTACTGTGGGAGACACAGGATGTCACCAGTGAGCCGATGTTCCAGCCCCACGGAAGCGTTACCCCACGCCTGCCTCGGACAGGGAGGGCCTCATCAAAGTTGATCTTGCTTGGCAGCTTCCCCAGACAATGCCCAGCCTGAGAGCCTCCAAGTTTGGGCCCGGGAGAGGGTGCTGCCTGTGCTCCAGGCAAGGGAGAGCTGCCTCCCACGGTACCAGTGGTCAAGGATGGGGTGGGTATCATTTTCCCTGGAAGTCTCCGCTAGTCCTGGGAGCTTTTGATAAATGCACCTGTGTGATAGTCACGTGGATGCCCCCAAAAGGTGGCACTGAGCAGCGGAGGCCCATGACCATCCAGGTCCTGTGCTTGCCAGGTCCCAGTGCTTAAGGGTGAGGCCCAAATAGCTAAGTCTGAACCAGTCCAAGAACCAGCCCATTAGGAAAAAGGCTGAGGCTCTCCCGGGATGGTTCCCCTTTCAGATAAAAATCCATTTAAAGTCTTCCCCTCAAAACATATGCTAGCCATTCCCCCACTTTCCTTCACTGAGGTTCTCACCTCACCGAGCAATTTTGTATCGCGTGTTGGTTATTGTTTGCCTCGAAACAATCACCTTTGTGTTCCAATTGGTGTTGCAATAGCAGGTACTGGATAAAGAAACGAGCAAGGAAAAGGAAAAGGAAAGCTTTCAAAATAAAGGAATGCCCAAACGTAAAGGCAAAATATTTGAAATACTTCTCTTAAGTATTATTTTTTAAAATGGCATTAATGGCACTTAAACTGCAAACAAAAACGATTCCGTTTTCTTGTACAAGGGTTGGCTGAGGGATTAGTTTTCCTCCTGTTTGGAGACAGCAAGATTGGCTCTTGTAACTATGTCTACCCTAAGACACCCAAAGGGACAGAAAGCCCTGAGATGGAATGATGCCATGGTCCCCCTTGGTGTGTCTCAGACATGCAGGATGTCTATTTTTATAAAAACTTAGGATCAGCTAGACAGAACAGCAAGCTGCTGGCATCATGCAAGGCAATAGTTTTGGTACTTTCTCCCTCCTCTTATCAAAACAGGTTCACAACCGAAGTTCTACTAGAAAAGTGAACGTGAACATTTCAAAACCAGTTTATTTCACCATTGCACCCACTGAGGAAAATGCATGATTCTTTGCCTGTAACCACACAGCGGTTGAGGTTGAAGTTTCACCAAGGCCTGCAAGTCCGATTGGACTACCTACCCCCTGTGAGAAAGACCAAGTTCGGGAGGCTTCGGGCCTTGGTTGAGGTGATATCCACAGTGTGATGTTTGTGATTATTTTTTCTTCTTTTGTGATGAGGAAAGCAACTGCACCTTTTAATACGTGTGCTCTGATCCGCTTCCAACAGATTGTGGGGGCTCTCGGGCCCCGCGCACACTCACTGGAGCTGAGAAGGGCTAGGGATGCGCTGCGTGGCTTGGATCAGAATTCAAGCTCAGAGCAACATGCCCAAATGTCAACTCAAACCCTCCTTACCGGTCCCAGGTCACCCCCAATCCGGTCCCCTTCTGGGTGTGCATATATCACAGACGGGAGGCTCAGGAAGTGAGACTCCGTGTAAAAGACACCCCTGCTTCTCTCAGAAGGCTGGTCTAAGGGAATAGCTGCCCTTGTCTCTGTGCCCTCCAGGGCGGCGCTGGCCCAGGGGTACAGCACCACCGGCCACTCGGCCTTGACCCCTTGGTGGCCGTGACCTCCAACGCTTGCAAACACTCCCCGGGTGTCCTGCGGTTGCTCATCAGAAGCGAAGTCCTGGTTCTTTGATCCCTTTTGGCAGAGCAAACTTTCTCAGTTCTTTATGGCACAGTGAAATATATTCTCCAATGCTATGTAATTTTGGACTAAGGAGAAGTCTGTTTAAGGCACGTGTCTCGGGGTGAATAGAAAAACACACAACGCTTCCTCCAGCCCGGCGTCCCGGGCCTTTAGCTCCTGTCTTCAAGCAGCGCGTTGTTCTCGTGTTCCCTGTCTTTGGTGTCCGCGGGGACCATGCCGTTCTCCACCCCGGCGGGCGGCTGCGCGCAGTGGGTCAGCATGGCCGTGCTGGAGTGATCCGAGTTGCACATCTTCTCCGTCTCCTCCTCTCTCTTCTCCTCGTCCAGCGAGTAGTTGCGGAAGGTCTTGTAGATCTTCTGAACGTCCTCGGGCAAGGCCTTCTTGGTTTCCTTGTTTTTCCTCTTGGTGAGCTTGGCGCTGGACCCGAACTTGTTGATGATGTTGTCCTCGGAGGCCCCCTGGCCGTGCTTGTGCAGCGGCTCGGGCCCCCGGAGGCGCAGGTTGTTGGGCCGGTTGTTGATGCTCTCCTGGGAGGAGGCCTTGGCGCGGCCGGCGTCCAGCGCCGCGAACACGGAGCGCTTCTCGGGGGAGAGCATGTCCAGCGAGTGCGCGCGCTGGTCCAGGCCCAGGCGCCGGCGCTCCATGCTGCGCAGCGTGGCCGCGCGCTGCAGCTTGTCGTGGATCTCCACGCTCAGCCGCCGCCGCGTCTCCCGGAACTCCGCCGTCACGTTGGCCTTCCACTCGGCCGCGTGGGCCTTGATCTCCCCGACCTGGCGGGACACAGAAGGGCAACAGCACGCTGAGAGATGGCGCTCTGCCCTGCGCCCCCCCCCAGCGCCCACCGCCCTTGGGTGTCTCCACGGGAAGGCCCGGAGGGGGCGCAGCAAACGCCCAGGGCCAGGGGTGGATGCTGCCTCGGCCCTGGTCTCTCTGGCCTAAGGACCATCTCTAAGGGGCTCCTGGCTGATGTGGCTCAGGGAGGGGCCTGTGCTGGGGAGCAAGGGAGGCTTGGGATTTGGAGGTGGGCTTGGGGAGAGGCGGGCGGCATTGTGGGGGAGAGCGCAGTGTGCTGAGTTGGACAGGCGTGCGGGGTTCCAGTGATGTGCCCACCGCCTTTTCACAGGATGGTCTCATTCCTCGGACGTTACTGGGGGAGTCACCTCTAGCTGATGGTTTTTAGTGTTCAGTCAGAGAAAGACGTGCACCTAGCTCAGACCTGGGCACAGAGCAGATTGATGTTCAGATGGTCCTTTGCCCTTCGCCGTCCCTCTGGCGCCTCTCTGGGGAGGGTGACTAGCCTGTCCCGAGTCACCTGGGACTGTCCTGGTTTTTAAAAGGGAGAGTCTTGTATCCTAGGTCCCCGCCCAGGACCGGGCAGGCTGGGACTGTGGTCGCCCTGCATCTGGGCCATGCTGTGGCCATGCGCCCTCAGGCTCAGCCTGGTGTAAGAAGCCCCTCCAGGGCACCGGGAAACCACATTTCCCCGGCGGCGAGGGAGCAGGAAGGGGGCGAGCTCAGAGTCAAGTTCTGCATGGAGCTCATTATCAGATCTCTGGGCTCTTACTCAGCACGACAAAGAGCACAAGTCCCATGTTTTTCTAGACAGACGAGGAACTCAGATTTCAGCATTGAGGAAACTCAGTATTTACATGGTACTTGCTCTTTGGTTACAGCTGATTTTTAGCAGGTCGGCTAGCTACCTGGGGGGTCAGACTGGACGGAGACTGCACTGCTAGGGTTTCTGTAGGCCAGGAGAACGGCATCGTGCCCAGGAGTGAGAGGGCAAGCTTCTCCACTCAGCAACCTTCTCCTGGACTCTTACATGCAGAATGGCTGTACCTGGGAAGTACACAGCTTCCTTCAAGAAGTTGCCCCTCATTTATCTATCTATCTATCTATCTATCTATCTATCTATCTATCTATCTATCTATCTACTTATTTTAATCTCCTTTCCTTTCCTTACTTCTTCCCTTCTCCTTCCCTTGTCTCCTCCTCTCTTATTTCTTTTCCTCTCTTCCTAGGAGAACTGTATGGACTTTTTTTTTAAACTCACAAAGAATCTACTTTTCCTTCCTAGACTTTCCCTTTCTCACCTTTGTGTAGGCTTTCACGCACGTTTAGCTGCGGGAGTAAAGGCTGCGTGCTCTGGGATATACTTCTTTCTACAGATGGGGCCACCAGGAGGGGGCACAGGTGAAAGGGGCCCCTTGGGTTCGCTTCCCCGGGGCTGGCCACTGCTCAGCGATTTCAGTCTCACTCGGAATCAAGGAAGATTCATGATGTTCAAGTGCATTTCCATTCAGGCCCTGTGACCTGAAGGACAGGCGGGCTTTCTGAAGCTTTTGATGATTTTTCTAAGCTTCCCCAGACATTTGCTGATAGGGGGCAATTGTACACCTCCTTCGACCACAGTCTACCTCTGCTGACTATTTTTATATTTTCCCTTTCATTCCATTTTTAAAACGAAGTTGCTGTTTACTATTCTTTGCAGGATCTGTGGGCTGGTGACTGAGTCACCAGATTTTCTCACCTGCCAAGAAAGGATCTGCAAAGAATTGCTATTCAATTTCACTTGGCTTTTAGGTAATGATTCCAAACAAGGAAGCCTTGGGAACCCTCCATTTAGTAAGAAACACTCCAGCCCATAGAATGGAGAGAGGAAACCCTTGACACGAGCTCATCTGATCTTAGGAACATTCGTAGAATCTGGAAGGGGTCCTACCTCTTCTTTTGTCTTTTTGGACAGAACCCGTAGCCAATCTCCGATCATACTGAGGACCGCGGCAAAGTAGGCAAGGCCAACAAGGATCCAAAACCACACGAGGGGCTTATACCACTCCCGGTAATTGATGCCAGCATTTCCCCCTGAAAACAACGAAACGTTACTGTAAGCAGGATCTAGCAGGTGGTCTTTGCAGAGCAAACATATTCTGGTCCATGTAGCGGAGGTGCCAGCCCATCACCATCTGATACTAAGACGTTAGGCCTGCTACTGTATAGGAGATGTGATGGGGGTTGGAAGACAAGGAAAAGATGTTCCCGTTCCTGAAGGAGCCTGACTTGTGGCTGAACTCCCTGTGATTCTTGACCACTAACTGTAGTACCCACAGCAAAAATATGCCCGTGGCCAACTTGATCCACCTCTTCTCTCCCTGAGCTTGACAGTGAATGACTAGAGCGAGAGGACAACAGATCAGGCCCAGTTGTCAATTGTTTTTCTTAAACTTCTTCAAATGTAATACAAATAAAAACACACCATGAAATCATCCCTCATGGTTTGGAAGTCATGACACTGTTTCCTTCTTAAGCGCACATGCATTTACCAAGAGCTAAGTGCAAGTTTAGACTTTATGGCCTTCCTGACACTTTGATCCAAGCCATCGTGATTTAATGCTGAGGGCTGGTGTTTACATGATGCTAATCCAAAGGGTCAATTAAACTGAGTAATTAGAACCACCACGGCCACGCTAGAACTAAATGGGACCTTTAAGGCCAGCTAGTCAAATCCCTTTGTTATAAATAGAGATTACAGGAAAAATCCATCAACCCAAATTGGCCAGTTGCCTGATTGCATTGAATGGCTGTTGCGTTGAACCGACCAGTCATTTGTTCCAAATAATAAGCCTATTTATTCTAGCCCTCCTGCAGGCACTGCCGAAGGTAACCGAGCAAAACAGGTTCCAAGTCAGGCCCCCTCTCTGAAAGAAGTGGGGATGTTCCATGAGATAATTGATGTCAGCCTCGTTCTCACTCTGTGAGCTGTGTTACCCAATGAACCAGGCAGGTGGTGATTCCTAAGACAACCGACATTAGCAATGTGTCAGTAATTATGCTATTACATGATGAATAATAACTAGTCTTTCCCACTGGGTCATGGTCGTAACCTCATCTAGACCGCTAAATCCATACGGAACTCTTACAGTATCAGTTGTACTTCCCAAAGGCAGTGGGCCAGGCGCTGTGGCCTGTGGTTCTTCTCAATCCAACCGAACACACTTAAAACTTTGTCCATCCAGCCAGGGTGGCTCAGTGGTTTGGTGTCAGTGCACAACCCAGGAAATCATGGTTCGATTCCTGGTCAGAGCACATGTCCGGGTTGTGGGCTCAGTCTCCAGTAGGGGGCATGCAGGAGGCAGCTGATTGATGATTCTCATCATTGATGTTTCTATCTCCCTCTCTCTCTCCCTTCCTCTCTCTGAAATCAATAAAAATATATTAAAATTTTTTTCCAATGGTGGATTATTTTCAATATTATTTTGTACTGGTTTTCGGTGTATAGCTTAGTGGTCAGACAATCATATACTTTACTCTGTTCCCTTCAATATTTCTAATACCCAACTGATACCCATACATAGTTATTGTCATATTATTGACTGTATCCCCTATGCTGTACTTTACATCTCGGAGACTATTTTGTAACCACCAATTTGTTCTTCTTAACACCTTCACCTCTTTCTCCCAGTCCCCTAACCCTCCTCCCCTCTGGCACCCCACTTTTCAATGCAGCCCATGAGATCTCAACAGCTACTGCCATTTATTAAAATTAGAATTCCAAACATTGCTAAAGGGCTCCATGGCCAGACCCCCTCTGTTTGGTTTAGCTGTCTTTATTGTTACCCTTTATGTAACCCCCCCCCCCTCCTCCCCCACCTGCAGCTTTCTCTAGGATGCTACTGGAGTTCATGCAACATTAAGTGGTTTTTGAGCTTTCTCCTTGGGGCTATTATCTGAGAGCAAATATTTACCTTAGCCAGTCACCATCATCCAACAGGATTGTCACTAGGGTGTGCTATGGAGCAACACATTAATCATCCTTCTCCCTCTTTTTCCGAGGCTTGTCCAGAGTTTGGAGCTTCCCCTGTGCTCCCAGTCAGAGCTGTGAAATGCTATAATGCTCTCTTTCCTAAAGTGAGTCAGCTACCCAGTAAACCAGCACGAAACCTGTGTGGCGATCGGTGCTCCAGTTATATTTTTAATAGAGTTGATATCTTGTTAAGTCACAGCAACCATCAACTCCTGTTAGTACACCTTTTTAAACAACCGGGCATCCTTCCCTGTCACTCTGAGAGCATTGTCAAAAAGGTTGTGATAAGCTTCCAGTCCTTTAAGGCGTGCATTCTTCGCACCAGTCTATGTAAGCCTGGGAACTGGAGAAGGGCCTGGCCTAATTGCAGCCAGCTCTGTGCTTAGAAGAGATCCCTATCTGTGAAGACCTCAGGACGTAGGAAATACGGCTCTGTACTCAGCGGTAAGTAAGGGAATTGAAACAGGACCTTGTCTGTGACTATGGAGGTCACGCCCTTCCTAGGTAAGTAAAGATAAGGTCAAGTGCTGGTCTATGCTAAGTGCTCACAGTCCATGGTGCCTAACACAAATAAACACAAGTCATAAAGTTTTAAAACTCATGTTCCCAGGGCTCTGCTATTTGTGCCCCTAGATGAGCAGATGGACAGATTGAACTGAACAATATTAGAGCAGGGGTCCTCTAGCAGGCAGCCCGGGATTAGCACAGTGCTCTGAGGCAAACTATGCTTGGGGGGGGGGGGGGGGAGGGGGAACGTAAAGATGTTTGTGAAATGGTTCTAAACGCCAGCTGCCATGACAGCCTTAATTGGAACCTCAGGTGAGTTTTCCCACAGACCAGCTCCGGAGGATGCTAAGGAATTAATTGGACAGCCATTCCTCATTCTTTTCTCTGCTTCTCTGTGGTTCTTCTCCAGAGCGTCAGGCCCCTCCCTAGTCAGGTGGCCCCAGGGGACTTGTCCCCCAAGGTGAGGAACTGCACAAGTGGCTGAGCACTGTGCATAAGGAAAGACTGATGGGCTCCCAGGCTTTTATACACAATGTTCAATCACTTCAGCTTTGCCATTCTTAGCCCCTAGTCAATAGAAAGGAAGACACATTGAAACTGCTATTTCTACAGCGGGGACATCAATCTTAGCCTGGCCGGTTGCAGTAGCTACAAGGTCACTGTGCTGGTTATCTGTATCACAGAACTGGCCTGTTGAGGAGCCTTCACAACCCCCTCCCCAGACTCTCCTGTTTCCCAGATTCCCAGGGACCAGGTCCCTGTCGTCATGGGCACCATACGCCATGGAGAGGCCAAGGCACAGCCCGGATCAAATGCCAAATGAAGGACAGTCGGCCTGGGAGTGCTCCCCTGAGCTGGCCAGGCTGTTGCTTATCCGGGGACTGGTCAAGGCCACATAGACCACCCACCATTTTGAACTTACAATGGAGGTGTTCACTCAAAGCGCTCACTTCTTGGGGTAAAAAAGGACCGGTCAATGGTCTGGGTCCCTGGAACTATCCCATTAGGAGGGAGTAGGGTGGCCTCCTCCTTCTGTTCCTGCCTTCCTACCACACTCTGGGAAAGTGGTAGGTACTTGTAAGAGGCCGGATCCCACCTCATTTTCAGCTCTCTCTGTCCCTAGAGGAAAGTGATGGTGGTTTTCTTTTGCTTCCATAAACCTAGCCCATGGGCATTTATGTTCACACTGAAGGCTATTGCTTCTGTACACATTCATGCAGAATCTGTTACACTATGTTCCCTCAGGGGGCAGCTCTCAGCTCTCGGTTGTCAACTGAGTCCTA
Source organism: Cnephaeus nilssonii (assembly GCF_951640355.1). Classification (NCBI taxonomy): domain Eukaryota; kingdom Metazoa; phylum Chordata; class Mammalia; order Chiroptera; family Vespertilionidae; genus Cnephaeus; species Cnephaeus nilssonii. The sequence goes on along the minus strand of NC_137075.1, from coordinate 97,963,294 downwards.
AGCCTTGTGGGCACATCCCGGACAACTTTTGCAGGGACAACGGCCCTCACCTCTGGTGTCTTAGGAAGCTTAAGCTGCAGATCATTGCAGGCTAGGCTCTGTGCTAATCTCTTCAGGGTCTCACATTTGCTGCTTGCTAATATAGCCTTTATCGATTGATCCAAGGAGCCTTAGTACAAGTCAGAAGCCCAAAATTCAATGAGAAATTCATTTCACTCATGCATAATTCATATGACGATAAGGGCGCTATGCATCCTGGGAGGAAGAGGCTGCCTTCCCTCTCACGTTGGAAGCCTGATGCTGCTTAGATCACAGAGGACCACAGCCTTGAAAGAGCCGGTGCACAGCAGCGGGGACACTGGGCCTTTGTCGTTTGCTTCTCTCTCAAGTCCTTTTCTCATGGAGTTGAAAAGCACTGCCAACAATATCTCCACCACCCACGGGGGCCCTGGTGACTGGGACGCCCAGGGTGCTCACCTGCCACATAGTCGCCAAAGCCCACCGTGGTGAGAGTGACCACCACAAAGTAAATGGACTCCAGGGCCGTCCACCCCTCGATGTATTTGAAAACGACGGCAGGGATCGTCACAAACACAATGCAGCCAGCCAGGATGAACAGGATGGTGGAGATGACACGGATCTTGGTCTGACTCACTTGCTTTTTCTAGGAACAGCAAAGGAGAAAGACAAGTCAGTTTCATCGCCCTGGAACCGGGAGACAGAGAAACAGAAGAAAATGTATTCTGTCAGAGGCTTTTTGAAAATTGAATTTTATTGGGGGTGACATTGGTTAATAAAATTATAAAGGTTTCAGGTGTTCAATTCTAAAATACATCATCTGTATATTGTATTGTGTGTTCACCATCCCAAGTCAAGTCTCCTTCCATCACCCTTTACTGCCCCCCCCTTTACCCTCTCCTCCTACTTCCCCCTCCCTCCGCCCTTCCCCTGTAATAATCACCATACTGTTGTCTGTGTCTATGAGTTGTTTTTTTCTTAATCCTTTCACCTTTTTCACCCTGACCCACAACCCGCTCCCCTCTGACAGCTGTCAGTCTGTTCTCTATGAGTCTGTTTCTGTTTTGTTAGTCAATCTTACCCTTTGCGACAGCATGGATGGACCTGGAGAGCATTATGCTAAGTGAAATAAGCCAGTCAGAGAAGGACAAGTACCATATGATTTCACTCGTGTGTGGAATCTAATGGGCAAAATTGCCGGTGGCTTTTAACCTCTCTTTGGCCAGGGGCAGCTGTGAGAGAGTCTGATGAAAGCCGTGGACCTTCTCCTACAAAAATGCACATGCAGGTGTTTTCAGGTGTTCTGGGTGCTTCCAGACCCCAGGAAGCCGGTTCATGGACTGGACCAAGGAACCCTGCTTGGCTCAGACCTCGGCTGTCCTCTGCGTGGCTCATGAGTGCAGCCAGACTGTGATCTCCCCTCCTCACGGGTGGGAAATGTAAGGAACTCCCAAGAGGGGCTTGCTGCCAGTTTTCATGGAGGCCGGGTTTGGGACTCTCCACAGTGCTGGTGATGAGTCTCTCCCTGGTTTCCCTTGCATCAAAGGGATTCTGCTGCTAATCCCCCACCCCCTCCAAAAAACAACAACAACCAAAACACAACACCAAAAATACTGACCTGAAACAGGCCAGAATGATTGGCTGAAGAGAAAAAACACAGCCATCCCCATCCACATTTGTGACAGACCCTAGGCAAGTCTCTGTGTGTGCCCTCACCCTCCTTCCCCTGCTGAGGTCGGACAGTTACACTTTTCCTTTAAATACACGTGTCTGAGCCGGTGCTGTGGTCATCGTGTTTGCTGCTGTATCACCCACAAGGGTCGGGACAGGAGTTGAAGTCAGGATGGCAGGGTCACTGTTTAAAATGGGTAGTAGGCACGTCAGCTCACATCAGCTTTTGAAAGCGTCAATAGTGAAGAGGTCAAAGTGCATTTGGAAGGGCAAGGACGCTGATGGAGGCCAGAGGTGGGTTAGAGGCATCAGTGGTGTTCCCCTTGAATGCACTCCAACAACCTTGGCATTGCCTCCAAGCTGAATGATCCTGAAGGTCTCAAAGCTGCCGGAATTGGCACCCGAGACTGTCTTCGGGAGACCCTAGTATAATAGCCTCACCAAAACAGTATGCCGTCATAAATATACAGTGAACACCAGAATGCGTGGGCCTTGCCCCACTGCCTGGATTGATTTTCTGCAAAAGTCCATCATGTGGAGGGCAGTCGATGCAGGAAATCCTTACCAGGTGATCTTTTTTTCCCAGCCATTGCCTCCCGGAGAATTAGGAGGCAGACGGCTCAGAATGCAGGGACCTGTGCACTCAGAAACCTCACGTCCAGATGCCAAAACAGAAGCTAAAAGGCATGAAGGGGTTTGCGTAGATGCTGCTGCTAATTAAGGGCAGAGCTGAGAATAGGATTCTGAGGTGATTAACTCAGTCCAGGGAGTAATGAAGAGTCCAAAAACAGCTTTTTAAGTCTTTCAACAACTCACCAGCTCAGACAAAGTTGCCAGAGTCGTCCCCTAACAAAAGGAACCAGAGTAGCCTCCACAAGGAAGAGACCACCTGGCTCCCTTCTGGGAAGGGAGATGAATACAAAGCTGTGGCTGGACCACCTGCTCAGGAATTCCGAAGCTTCAGTCCTGGCAAGTGACACTTGGGCCAGGTTCCCAGGACAGACATGGTCAAGAGATTCTCCTACCATCGGCCACGTGGCTCCACCCCGGAAATGACAGCCAAGGAAATGACTAGGTCTCAGAGACAGGAAGGTTGATTATGGTTCTGTGTCCCTTCCTCCCACCCCCTTCTTCCTCCCTGATTTTTTGGGAGAAACATCCGTGCTGCCTCTTCACTGGAAAGCTCCAATGAACAAGAGCTGAAGTGATGGGGCGGGGTGTGGGGGTGGGGTGGGGAAAGCTGCTCTCACCTGTGATCACACCCAAAAGACGCAGCCCCACTTGACTGACTGGGGTCCTGAGTCCACGTATAGTCAACATAGCAGAATGGAGAGGACAATGAAATGAGTAAGAACGGTTACAGTGGAGAATATTATCTGCACCAATCTAAGTCAGCACTATTTACGCTCCAGTTCCCAGATCAATATATATTCCCTAAACATGCATAAGAAAAGCTAAAAAAAATACAATCCTTCTTTATAAAAAACAGTCGTATGCTCTAACTCTCCAGAGGACACTCAGTATGTAGAACAGGGAACAATAATTGGGTTCGTGCTCTTATATAGGCCCCGCCCAGCCCTCAGAAAAGCCATCTGGGGGTAAAATAAGATATTTTATTGATATTTTAGAAACTGTATATGAAATACCATTTTTCCCACAAATAAAAGTATCATGTCAGGATAAATTACCTGAGAACCCCAGGGAATGTTTCACCTGTTGTATGAATTTCCATATTGGCTATTACAGGAGGACTCTGTGGGGGACTCTGAGCCCCCACAGAGTCCTCCTGTAATAGCCAATTAGAGAATCCAGGAAGGTAGTTATGATTAGCCTAGTTTTGTTTGCAGACATGAGCAAAAATCCAGAGCCCAAAAGCGGATCTTGCCAGAAGTTAACTAATTGCCAGCAATGGGAACACTATTCCCCGCCCCACTTGTAAGTCGTCGTCCTCAAACGCATAATGAAATTAAAGCAAATTAAATGTTTGTGAGACACCTGTTAAGTCACAAATTAGGATGTGAATGCAACTGCAGATGAAATGAGGCGGAGGTCAGGGAAGGAGGACTGCAAGTCTGGAGGAAGCTGGAGACACTCTCAGGCGCCAGGGGGTGGGCAGAGGGAAGGTGGCACGGGATGGGACTGGTCTGGTGGCAGACAGGGAGGTGTGTGACAAAGCCTAGACTGCCTGCTGGCCAGTTTCTGAACCAGGTACACCTGTCAGCACTGCTCACTGCCCAAGCCAACCAGTGCGTCTGTCCCTGGGCGGCTTCCTCCAGACACCTTGGGGTGATGCTCAGAGGCTTGGAGAATTTAATCACTGCGGTATTTTAGGGATTTAAGAAATCAAGTGTCTTGCGCGTGTGTGTGTGTGTGTGTGTGTATGTATGTGAAAATGTGAATACCCATACTTCAGTATAAAAGGAAGAGGTGTGGGTGTGGGGTTTTCAGCAATATATGTTATTCTAGAATCTAGAATCGAGAATCTAGATACTCGTGTTTTTGCTGCCCTGTAGATATATTTTTTAAAAAGTTGCTTTATTTGAACATTTGAAACTGTGGCTTTCAGGATAGAACCACAGACTATCTTATATGTCATTCGGCGATCTTGGGCTTCTTTTTTTAAAAAAATATATTTTATTGATTTTTTACAGAGAGGAAGGGAGAGGGATAGAGAGTCAGAAACATCGATCAGCTGCCTCCTGCACACCCCCCACTGGGGATGTGCCCGCAACCAAGGTACATGCCCTTGACCGGAATCGAACCTGGGACCTTTCAGTCCGCAGGCTGAGGCTCTATCCACTGAGCCAAACCGGTTTCGGCGATCTTGGGCTTCTTAGTCAGGTTGGCCCTGCAACTGTTAGTTATACTGTAAAGCGGTGCTTGAGGACCTGGAGTCTAGGGGCACACTGCCTGCCTGGACACCTCCCGTCCCCACTGCTAAATAGCTGAGTGATCTCCGACAACTCCTCTGTGCATCTTATCTCTGTGGAGAAAGAGAATCCATCTCATAGGACGGCTTGGAAATTATACAAGTGTGCCAACCCTTAGCCCAGTGCCCGCTAAGTGCTCAATGATTGTTAATGACTGTTTTTATTTTTTGTTAAACCTCACCTGAGATTATTTTTCCCATTGATTTATTTTAGGCAGAATGGAAGGAGAGAGAGAGAGAGAGAGAGAGAGAGAGAGAGAGAGAGAGAGAGAGAGAGAAAATCGACATGTGAGAGACATATCGATTGGTTGCCTCCAGCACTCACTCCAACTGGGTCCGGGGATCGAATCTACAACCCAGGTACGTGCCTTTGACTGGGAATCAAAACTACAACCCTTCGGTGTGTGGGCCGGTGCTCTAACCACTGAACCACCAGCCAGGGCAACTGTTTTTTTATGTCAAAGTTTAAATATTTCCTTCGATGTGGACAGTCCCAGGCTGGATGCTGCCCTTTGCTACGGAGGCATGTTCCCTCGGGGCTGGCTTAAGATCATCTTTGTTTCGCTTAGGAGGTCACTGCTGTTTGTCCCTTCCTGGATACATTTTCTCACGTAATTACTTCATTTTCAATAAGAGAAACGTCTTCATTGGTTCTTCTATGCTGACTCCAGAATGAGCTGCCAGACAGTTTTAGCTCACAATCTTGAAAGCATTTTTTATTTGCCTTTCAATTAATTTCCCCCTAGTTCTTGATCATCCTTCTGAAACTGCCAAGAATTGCAGATAATGTTGGTGACATCAGGAACCAGTGGCAGAGGGACCTGAGAGGTGGGCGTGGCTTTCCTTACCCCGCCCCCACCTCTTCCACCACTTAGGGAATCAAGCTGGGTTTCCAAGGTGGGGTTGCTAGGCAAAACCTCATTGCTTATTTACCAGTAAGCAGAGCCGCTAGCAAAAACCTTGGGAGAGTCCAGATCTGACTGAGCTAATGTGTTCTTGGACTGACAAAATTGTTATCCCAGAAAAGATGGTTTGATACAATATTTGGGCAGAAGTGATAGGATTTTTGTGCGTATCTGTCCAATTCTTGTTTTCCCAGTTTGTTGATTAGGCAATGTTTTCTTTCCGTCTCCTTGTGCAAACAGTAGTAAGCAAAACTATTACCTGTGTTCCATTGATGTTAACTGTAGGAATTTTTGAAGTACTCGAAACCTACCTTCTGTGGAGTTCATTTAATTCTCAAGATTACACATGCAATTATGTCAAAGAGCGAAATAAGCTTCATTAATCAGGAGGCAGGGGTGCCAGCTCTCAGAGCACCCCTTCGAGGAAGGAATGTATGCGCGGACCATTCTGGAAGTGTTGGCGTGTCTCAGACCTCAGAGGGCTGAGCCGCATGTCCAGTTCTCAGGAAGCCTAACGCCCTGCCTGTGTTTGTTTACTTCCACAAGCTTGTGTTAGAGGGGAAGTCTCTTTCCATTCACCTGTGGGCTATTGCTTTACTTGATTTTTATCCCCTCTCCAACGGCCATGCTTTTTTCTTCACTTTTATGTGATTTCTTAGAATTCTGAGAATAGCCACCCAAGTTGTTGTGTCTAGGTAAGAAATGGTGCACTTGTTGTGGTTTCTAGCCGGACACTGGAGATTTTATATAAAAATAAAGATACCAGGATAAAGGTCCTAGGACAGGAGCCAGACACGACCAGCTGTCATTGACTTCAGGTTTGTTTTGTTGAAATGCAGACATGTTGCCAGTGTAATACAATTGAACTGAGAATAATTTTTCCAAATGGAAAGATAGTAGGAACTGCCTCACACAAGAATTGATTTTATTTTCCAAAATTGTGATGTTTTCCACAAATATTTCTTCTTAATAGGCCAGTTCTAATACTACTTTCAACATCACAGCAAATATCCGTGTAGCACCACATAGATTATGAGACTTTTTATTTATTATTGTTTTTTTACATTTAAAAATTTCTTTTATTTATTTATTTATTTAAATTCTTTATTGTTTAATGTATTACATCAGTCTCCTTTTTCCTCCATTGACCTCTTCTCAGCTGCCCCCAACTCTCAACACATGCCTTCCCCCCAATCTGTGTCCAATGGTTATGCTCATATGCATGCATACAAGTCCTTAGGTTGATCTCTTACCCCCTCACCTCCCGTCTTCCCTCATAAGTTGGACAGTCTGTTCGATGCTTCTATAACTTTAGTTCTATTTTTGTTCATCAGTTTATGTTGTTCACTATATTCCACAAATGAGTGAGATCATGTGATATTTATCTTTCTCTGACTGGCTTATTTCGTTTAGCATAATGCTCTCCAAGTCTATTCATCCTGTTGCAAATGGTAAGAGTTCCTTCTCTTTTTACAGCAGCATAGTATTCCATTGTATAAATGTACCATGGTTTTCTAATCCACTCATCTGTTGATGGGCACTTAGGCTATTTTCAAATATTAGCTATGGTAAATTGTGCTGCTATGAACATAGGGGTACATATATCCTTTCTGATTGGTGTTTCTAGTTTCTTGGGATATATTCCTAGAAGTGGGATCACTGGGTCAAATGGGAGTTCCATTTTTAATTTTTTGAGGAAACGCCATACTGTTTTCCACAGTGGCTGCACCAGTCTGCATTCCCACCAGCAGTACGAGAGGGTACCTTTTTCTCCGCATCCTCGCCAGCACTTGTCATTTGTCGATTTGTTGGCTTGCGCATGCACAATACATATGTAGTTCTCACTGGTGCCAATCATACGCGTGTGTTGCTTTCTCTCAAGTTCAAAGAGCGTGTGATGTTAAAGTTAAAGTTGTAAATACGTTATCACAAGGGAAATTAGTCAAGCACTCTGAAAGTGTTTTTACTCTTAATGTGTTATACAGGGAGATATTAGAATAAGATTAATCAATTTATCATTCATTGTTTTTATCAATGTTCTTTTTATATCATGTTTTTATATAATTTCTTTGTTGTTATATCATGTCATTGTTTATTTATTAATCAATTTATATATTATTTTCATATACATTTTACTAAATTTCTTTCATCTATGACACTTCTATTATAGAGAAAGGGCAAATAGCAATATTAAAATATTTCTTCTAATTAATTTCCTTTCAATGTGCACAAATCTGTGCACTGGGCCTACTAGTTTGAAAATAATACTCTATCAACACACAAGATTTTGCATTCAAAATTCAACCAATTAATACAGCACATAGTTGCAAGGGACACACCAGTTTTTTTTAAAAAGAAAAAGTTTCCTCATCCTGCACACAAAGTCTGTACACAAAGTGGGTGGGTAGGCGAGGGGCAAGGACATCTGAGTCTAGGGCTAAAAACATGCTTTGTGGCGCTGTCCTTGGTGCCCAGCACTGGTCCAGCTATTGATGGCAAAGATTAGTGCCGGATGACATACCACTGATTAAAAACATCACCTGAGAGAGAAGAAAGGAATATTCTTGCATCTCCGGTATGTGGAACACACAAATATGCCAAGTGCAATGGACAGTCATTAGATCTTTGTTAGCTAAACATTCAGAAACTATGTCACATAAGCAATCGCATGATGTAGGAACCACCCAGATGCCACCTTGGCTGAAGAATGGTCTTCTCTCTTGCTGAGGTGAGAAAGGCAGACCCATGGAAAGGAGAGGGGGATGGGGCACCTCCTGATGAGCCAGATCAACAGAATAACTCCTGGCAATTCGATAGATGCCTTGCCCAGCTGCTCACGCATCCAAACCCCTAATTTATTTTACCCAGATGTCAGCAGCACTTGAATAATATCTCCACCCTAAAATGCCTCCCCCCGCCACACAGACAAAATATTACTACAGTCACAGTGCTACAGACAGCTGAAAGGTACTCACTCTTCTCCCTCTGCTAGCTAACAAAGGTTCAAGGTTAGAGTTTGTTGGCCAAGCAGTCCACAATAGTCAAGGCACAATATTTCACCAAATAGGATAAATGTTCCCTCCCACCCCTGTAGCATCTCTTCTTGTTCAGGGAACCCTACCCACTATAACACACATGGACTCCGCCTCTTATTCTGGCCAAGGAACCAAGGACGGGGCCTTTTTTCTCCCCCTCCTTTTGGGAGCAAGTTGCCCGCAAGAAGTGTGTGCTTCTAGTAATCACCTGTCTAACTCTGGGCTGTATTAGGAAACGCATTTTTCCAGAGATAGAAGCCATATTCTCCAGTGCCAGAGGACTGGAGTAATATTAGACTTCAACCACTGAGCCACACTGGCTGCGCCAGGGTGGGTATCTTGACATCCTGATAGATTGTCCTCTTTGTACCTCACTCAGGTTTCTACAAATGTCTCAAGGAAATTTCAGTTTCCAAGTGTGCATGAATTGTAGACAAATAAATGAATACATAACCCATCTGTGTTTATTCATCTAGCATTCACCTTCCATTATTAAGAGTAGCTTCGTTCTTTAATTTGATTAGAATGAATTTGATTAGAATGTGGGTTTGATTAGAATAATCAGACAGAAGCTTATTTAGATCACTGAACACACATGATGAATATCCTTGTGGTTAGTTAATTGGTACATTTTTTCCTTTTAAAAGAATTAACTTATGCCCTAGCCGGTTTTGCTCAGTGGATAGATCATCGGCCTGTGGACTGAAAGGTCCCATGTTCGATTCCGGTCAAGGGCATGTACCTTGGTTGTGGGCACAACCCCAGTAGGAGGTGTGCAGGAGGCAGCTGATAGATGTTTCTCTCTCATCGGTGTTTCTGACTCTCTATCCCTCTCCCTTCCTCTCTGTAAAAAATCAATAAAATACATTAAAAAAAGAATTAACTTACATATAAACCTTTTAACGGAGCTCAATGTAATGACTAAAGTATACGTTCACCTTTCATGATATGACTGGGCTGTTTAGCTATGCAAATGAGAGCAGTTGTGGGCATCACGTGTTCCATGAGATAAAGTAGTAAAGGGTGGTCTACCCTTAGGTAGGGTTGCATCTCTGCAGATAATATTTTCTTAGAAAAGTATTCTCTTTAAAATAGTTTTAGATGACTTCATCCTGCAAAGTATTTAGCAGGGATGTTCATGGGCTCATTGGAGGACCAGAAACAAAGAGCAGAAAAGGACATCGAGGCCTCCTGATGCTCCCTTCAGGCTGGAGGGAAGATTAGCAAGTGGAATTGGACCAATGCTGGTGACACTCAGGCTGGACTGCCCTGTTCGTGTCCATCAAGGATGCTATTTAAGGACCAACACCACCCTATTGTCATGTTGTGAGGGAACTAAAGGAATGAGATGACTGGGCACTGTCACTTCAGAGGACACTGGTCATTCCTTTGGTCTGCCCATCATCTTAATCCCCTTCTTTGCTTTGGTGAAAGACAGAGAACTCTTCCCAATACAGAAGCTGAAGGATGCCCGCTACCCACTTTCTCAGCCTCCCCATTGCGAAGACACAAGCATGCCACTCAGGTTCCCCCAGCTGTGGAGACCTAAGTCAGGCTTTAAACCAGACACTAGTGCCCTGGCCAGTGTGGCTCAGTTGGCTGGAACATCATCCCATGCACTGAAAGGTGGTTTGATTCCTGGTCAGGGCACATGCCCAGGTTGTGGGTTCGATCCCCAATCAGGGTGTGTGTGTGAGGCAATTGATCAAGTTTCTCTCTCTCTCCTTCCTCTCTCTAAAAAATATCGATAAACCAGACACTAGTGAGGCAGATGTGACAGACTTGGTCCTGAAGTATTCATCTGATGATTTTCTGTGTGTTTTCCTCTCCCTCTTTTCTCTCTCCTATATTCCAAAGGCTATTTCTAATGGAAGGATGGAGATTCTCAGAGGCATGCCTTCAGGACCAGAGGGCTAGGATTGGAGACAGACTAGCCACTCATCCTGGGGAGGAAGGAACTATGGAAGGAATGCATCTCCTTAGGGTCTTCCAAGTGGCCCTGCTGGCTGTGCAGACAGACACTGTGGTGGCTTCTTCCAGGACCAGCCTGTGGTATGATTTGGGTCATTGTTCTCAGCTGGCTGCTTGTCAAGTGTGGGTCTCCAACCATCCCAAGGATTTGGTAACCATCCAATATCCTTCCTAAAAGCTTTCTTTTCTGCGTAAATCACGATAGTAGGTTTCTCTCCATTCAGCCAAGCTGCCTGCCCACAAGCGCGTCTCCTGGAGGTCAGGGTAAGCTGACTTGGGCTACTTGGAGGCAGGCAGGGTCACAGCCTCGCAGTGGTCGGTTTGAAATTCTGCTCCAAGATCAGCCAGAACTGTAACCAGATCTGATTTAACCACTTTAATGTCTCCGACATTCCTAATCTTCAGAAGAGTCTTATCAAAAAGTACAGCTCATTTTGGCCGTGGTGTGGAAGGGGCTGTGTCCACTCCTGGGATGGGCAGTACAGGAGGAGCAGTGCCAGCCTCCTCCCCTGGGGCCAGCAGGGCAGTAGCAACCCCCGACTGAGGCAGAGGGCTCTGCCCCTGCAGGAGGGACCAGCAGCATTGCCGAGAGAAATTGGTGGTTAGAGCAGAGATTGGCAATCCATGGGGAACACAGGGCGTGGCCAGAATAGCCATGGGTGACATCCCCTACATGTCTAGTGGGCAGGGAACCTTGGACAGGAGAGCTGGGGAGGGGCCTGCTGCAGGACCAGTGGAGCAGCCGGGATTTGGGCTAAATATAGATGAAAGAGAAAAAAATTCCCAAGTACAATTAGTGGCACGTTAGTGGTGGAATTCTTGGGATGATGGATTTTCAGGGGATTTTATTTGCTTCATTGTACTCTTCTGTGTTTCCCAAAGTCTCCACAATGACCACGCATTCTCTTTGTAATGTTTGTAATGGAAGACAGGCAAAGAAGGAGGGGTGGGAGAGGAGGAGAGGAAGAGGAATAATGAGGAGAAAAGGGAAAGAGAAAACAATGAACATGCTCACAGACACCACGTGGTTCCCTCCCGAAATAGCACAGTGCCCTTGAAAGTCATACAATTTGTCTTCCTTTCTTTGGGAAAGGGGCGATGGCCATGTCCTCGAGGGAAAATCAGAAGAATGAGCGTAGATATTCCCCACAGTAAAGTAAGAGAGATGGGCCTTGTCTGAGCCTTTGTAATCCCAGGGACGTTTGCCAAAGGTGGCGGTGGGAGCTGGGAGGGAGCCTTGTTCCAATTCAGTCATGGCATCCCGCTCGCTGCCAGGGCCACCTCCTCTTCCTACAGAAATCTGCTCCTCCCTCCTGAGCACAGTGCCGGGAGCCCTGCTGTTGGCAAGCTCTTGCCTTCCCTCTCCGTCTTGTGTATAATACTGGTTATTTTTGCACCTTACCCAAGGGACTGGATCGTTTATTCGTGCCCAGATACAGCATCAGTCTATGCTTCTATGCCTTTTTTTGTCAATCCTCACCTGAGGATATTTTTTTCTATTGAATTTTAGAGAAAGTGGAAGGGAGGGAGGGACGGAGTGAGGGAGAGAGAGAGACAGACAGATAGACCAACATCAATGTGAGAGAGATACATCAATTGGTGGCTTCCCACATGTACACCCACTGGGGCTGGGGATTGAACCTGCAACCCAGTAAGGCATCCTTGACCAGGAATTGAACCCGCAACCTTTGGTGCATGGGGTGACACTCTAGCCACTGGGAAACACCAGCCAGAGGATTCTGGGCCTTTTAAAAAGGCTGTCCTAACTGCTTGGATGTCCTTCCCCTTTTCTCTTTCCCTTGACAAATTCTTGTTTATTCCTCAAAACACAATTCCAGTGTTGCCTCCTGCAGGAAGCCCTCCATCCTCTGGTTAAGTAACAGGGTCCTCCTCCCGGCTGTCTTCGTTTCTTGCATATTCCCCTGCCGATCAACCAGCTCCTCCTAGTTTGCTGTCTACCTGCTTGTGTGTGGCACTATCTTTGCATCCTGGGTGCCCTCCATGGCGCATTTTTCTACACCTGCTCCTTCTTTTTTAGCACCCAGAGAAAATATGAGAGTAACTGTTTAAGGTCAACTATTTTATGAAGGATATAAGACAAAACTCTTTATCCAACAAGAGATAAACTGCCAGGATTTTGTAACGTGGAATGCTAGGAAAAGCACATGTGATGGACAGGCAGGGATGGACATCCCCACACACGCACATGACCTGTACTTCTTGGATTGAATATTAATACCACAGGCACTGAGTCAAGGGGAGTCTTGACTATTTGAACATGGCCATTGACACGAGAATAAAAATCACGGACGTGTATTCTGGGAAGTTACACTGGAGCTCCTGAAAGTTATTTTTTATAACCCTGTTTAGATCCTAACACCCTGGGAAGTGACGGGTCAATCTGTGAGGATGTTCGTGGTTGTCACACAATTGGAGGGACACTCCAGGTATGTAGTGGGTAGAGGCGCTGCCCGTAATACAAGACTTAGTGCCACAAATCAGAGTCATCCCAAATTTAGCACGGGTTATCAATGTCCCACTGACAAAATTTATGTTTATAATACCTAAGCTGAGAACTCCCTTTTATACTTAAACACACACACACACACACACACACACACACACACACACACACACCTGTTTGGTACTGCTTCAATATAGGCTGAATTTTACAAGAATATGACTCCTACGTAAATTGCGAAAAGGCTGAATTTTGAATATTTGGAGCCTTGCCAAGGATTGTTCTCCATTTTCCATATCACTGATGGGAAAGTCCCTGGTGGTATCTTAGTCATGGATTTGATGCACCTAACCAGCCTACGTTGGGAGCTATGGCATTTTACATATTGATGAAAGGGTCCCTCTGCTTCAGTAGGTCCCCTGGGGTTTCATGACTGAGCACCTATTACTGAAACATGTATTATTTATTGTGAGTGAGTTTCTTTTTTTTCTCCTTTATATTGTAGCTAGAAAATAGTGTTGAATTTTTCAAAATTAGCTGTGTAGGTAAGTTGCACTATCCTATATAATAAAGAGCTAATATGCTAATTAGACCGGATGGCAGAATGACCTTCTGGAACAACCTTCCTGAACAACCTTCTGGAACGACCAGTGGGCGGGGCTGCGAGGCAGTTGTGGCTTCAAGGGCTGAGCCCCTTGCATGAATTTCATGCATTGGGCCTCTAGTCCTATATAATAAAGAGATAATATGCAAATTGACCATCACTCCAACACAAAGATGGCTGCCCCATGTGGTAAAAGATGGCCGCCACAAGATGGCCGGCAGGGGATGGCAGTTGTAGGCAATCAGGCCAGCAGGGGAGGGCAGTTGTGGGACCAGGCCTGCAAGGGAGGGAAATTGGGGGCGATCAGGTCTGCAGGGGAGGGCAGTTAGGGGTGACCAGGCCTGCTGGGGAGGACAGTTGGGGGGAACCAGGCTGGCAAGGGAGGGCAGTTGGGGGGGGGACCAGGCCGGCAGGGGAGGGCAGTTAGGGGCAATCGGGCTGGCAGGGGAGCAGTTAGGTGTCGATCAGGCTGGTAGGGGAGTGGTTAGGGGGTGATCAGGCTGGCAGGCAGAAGTGGTTAGGGGTGCCGAAACCAGTTTGGCTCATTGGATAGAGCATCGGCCTGTGGACTGAAAGGTCCCAGGTTCGATTCCGGTCAAGGGCATGTACCTTGGTTGCGAGCACATCCCCAGTGGGGGGTGTGTGCAGGAGGCAGCTGATCGATGTTTCTCTCTCATCGATGTTTCTAACTCTCTATCCCTCTCTCTTCCTCTCTGTAAAAAAAATCAATAAAATATATTAAAAAAAAAAGAAGTGGTTAGGGGCAATCAGGCAGGCAGGCAGGCAAGCGGTTGGGAGCCAGCAGTCCTGGATTGTGAGAGGGATGTCCGACTGCCTGTTTAGGCCCGATACCACCGGGATCGGGCCTAAACGGGCAGTTGGACATCCCTTGAGGGGTCCCACATTGGAGAGGGTGCATGCTGGGCTGAGGAACATCCTCCACCCCCGGGCACGAATTTCGTTCACTGGGCCTCTAGTATAATATAAAATTCATTTCAATGTGGTAAAAGGGCATGAATAAGGATTGGCTACAAAAGGCAGTGTTGGGTACAATACAATATAAGCATGATGTATTTTAGATTTGCACACCTGAAACCTATGTAGTTTGTTAACCAATGTCACCCCAATACGTTGGGAGCTACGGCATTTTATAAAAATGTATTCACCAATTTTGAAAAAAGGGTGGGTATTGGGTATTACAGAGTTGAGAACCACTGGATACAATTAAACTGTGTATTGTGCTTAAGGAGCTTCTGAAAGTCTTTTATAACCCTGTTGAGAAATCTATAGAATTACACTACAGGCATCGCCTAATGAGGTGAAGGATCCTGAGCAGAGAAAGGCCACATGCAATAATCATTATCAGTGGACAGCTCCCCTACTAAAGAGCCCTTTCATCAAAATAATGACATTTCAAAGGTTAAGACTGTTTTTGGTTCCACTGACATTTATTTGCGTACGGTACTCCTTTTGGTCTCAAGGTCATTTTCTATATAAAAAATGTATGAGGTCATATCTACTGATGCTCATCCATTCACCAGGTCTGGGTGTCATGCCCTGAGCTAGACACTGCTGACTGGTCAGACAGGACCCCTTCCCACAGAGCGCTTGGGCTGATGAGCACAGCGGGCATCGAACGCATACACCTCCAATTAGAGAGGTGAATGCTATTCTGGGGTGTGCACAGTGTGATGAAAGGGGGAAAGGTGCTGGCCACACTGAGGAGTGAGTGAAACCTCCCTAAAGAACTGACACCTACCCCGAGAGCAGGAGGAGGATGCGGACGGTTGGAAGCACCGTGAACATCACCTGGGAAAGTCTGGAAGTGACAAGCTGTGACGTGTTCAGGGCACAGGCCTTTCAATTTCCCCTGTGGATACAGATTTCTCCCCACATACGACCCTCAATGACCTCACTCTGGGAAAGAGTGCTAACTGTGAAAACTTTTAAATGTTTGGTCCATATGAGCATTCCACAAAATCTGATCAGTGCGCTCATTTTCTGTGGTTTCCCTAATCATAAGAGAGAATTTGAATTCAAGACATTTTACAGAAAGATTATGAAAACGAAAGGCCTGTGCTAATTTTAAAAAATAGAAGCCCGGCTGGCATGGCTCAGTGGTTGAGCATCAACCTGTGAACGAGGACGTCATGGTTTGACTCCCGGTTGGGGCACATGCCCAGGTTGTGACAAGCTCCATTCCCGGTGTGCTGGAGGCAGCCGATCAATGATTCTTGTCATTGATGTTTCTATCTCTCTTTCTCCCTCTCCCTTCCTCACTGAAAGAAAAAAAAGTAGAAAAGATGGAACGCATTTCCTAGGCAGAGGGCGACCGCAGCAGCCCTCTGCTCCCCGGGAGAGGTTCCCAGAAGCAGGTGGCACCTGTCTGCATGGCCATCTGGACAGGCCCCCTTCCTTCTCTCCCATGAAGAAGAGGTTGAAGCACCTCCAAAGGGTAGGCGGGAGAGAAAGAAACCTAACAGAAATGCAGAATCAAAGGGCTGAGGACAATTAAGGATTTTTAAAAGCGGAGCGAAGCAAGAAGCAAAGAGAAAAAAGAAAGCCAAAGAGAAAATGGTAATAACCCTGCGAGAAGACCACATGGCATTTATATGCCATGCATTTCATTTTAAATGTCGCTATTTGCTTTCTTGTTAGCTTTGCTGCCAACTCTGTTACAGTACTCAGTAAAATTCATTTAAAAAAATCACACAGAAGCTTTCTCTACTCTATCCTTAAAATCAAACATAGATTCCTTTCCTTTTTTTAACTGCATGATAATTTATCTATATCTATCTATATCTATATCTATATCTATATCTATATCTATATCTATATCTATACCTATCTATTTATAATTAACTCTTCAAACTAAACTGCAAATCAGTGTTAAATTAGAAGGGAAAGTCCTGATAATGATAGGAGACGCCCAATGCATTGGTTTGTGCCAACTTGGCAGTAAAAGGGAACCTAGGGGGTGGGGGTGGATAGGTAGACAGACAATATCCTACCTAATAAAAGAGTAATATGCAAATTGACCATACCTTCGCTACACCCATAAGCCACACCCACCAGCCAATCAGGAGCAAATATGCAAATAAACCCAACCAAGATGGCTGCAGCCACAGAGAGCAGGAGGGAGGCTTGGGTTTCCCTGGCAACAGAGGAAGACAAGCTTTCCACCTGCCCTTGCCAGTCAAGGCCTCCACTCAAGACTACAAAGTTTCAATTATAGAAGGTAAACAAATCCAAACAGAAATGGTGGCAGCCACGGAGCTGGAAAGAGCGGGAGGCTAGGGTTGCCCCCGGCAATGGAGGAAGCAAAGCTTCTGCAGCCCTGGCCAGCCCAGGCCTCCGCTTAAGGCTACAAAGTTTCAATTATATTAGATACATAAGTCCCAACAGAAATGGCTGCATCCACGGAGCGAGCAGAAGGCTTGGCTCCACTCCAGGCTACAAAGTTTCAATTGTAGAAGGTAAATAAATTCCAGATACCAAGGCCTCCGCTTGGGTCGCCAGGGGGCGTAGCTGGCCTGCAAACCACCACAGGCCCCTCGCTCAGGCCACCCCACGCCCCAAGGGAACCCCCACCCTGATCCAGGACACCCTTCAGGGCAAACCAGCTGGCCCCCACCCATGCACCAGGCCTCTATCCTATCTAATAAAAGAGTATATGCAGATTGACCATCACTCCAACACACAATATGGCTGCCCCCATGTGGTCAAAGATCCTGCCCCCATGTGAACACAAGATGGCCAGAAGGGGAGGGCAGTTGGGAGGCACCAGGCCTGCAAGGGAGGGCAGTTGAGAGGGACCAGGCCTGCAAGGGAGGGCAGTTGGAGGCGATCAACCCTGCAGGGGAGGGCAGTTAGGGGTGACCAGGCTGGCAGAGGAGGAAAGTTGGGGGCAAATAGGCTGGCAGGGGAGCAGTTAGGCATCAATCAGGCTGGCAGCGGAGTGGTTAGGGGGTAATCAGGCTGGCAGGCAGAAGTGGTTAGGGGCAATCAGGAAGGCAGGCAGGCGAGCAGTTGGGAGCCAGCAGTCCTGGATTGTGAGAGGGATGTCCGACTGCCTGTTTAGGCCCAATCCCGCCGGAATCAGGCCTAAATGGGCAGTCGGACATCCCTTGAAGGGTCCCAGATTGGAGAGGGTGCATGCTGGGCTGAGGGACACCCCCCCTCTCTGTGCAAGAATTTCGTGCACTGGGCCTCTAGTTAATAATAATAATTTAACAAGAGCCCTTTCAACCATTCCCCAGGCTCTGGTAGAAAGATAGTTGATGTTGAGAAAAAAGATGGCGACCGGCAGGAAGGTAGGGAGAGAGAGAGTGTGAGTGAGGAACCCATAGAGGAGAGTGTAGATGTGTGCGGTGTGTGTGTGTGTATGAGATAGGGTCAGTTAGATTCTGCAGGTCTTCCTAGGGGCTCCCGAACAGGGCAGCCCTAGACGGCGGAGCCCCGCGCACAAAGCGGACACTTCTCGGCAGCTGGTGCGGACGCAGAGACCACGCCATCTTGGGAAACAGAGCTGCCCGAGACTCGGATCCTGGCTTCTGACACAAACCAGGACCCTGCAGCCACTGGGGACAGAGAACTGCTATCACAGCTTCAGACAAACAAACAACAAGAATCCAGACTTCCCGGCAGATTTCCGTGAGTCAAAGAGCCTATCCCCCTCCTCGCAGGCGCTGATAGCGCCATAGTAACTGATAGACCCGCCCCTCCCCCAAGCTGCTGAGCGCCCACAGGCGTGCGGAAAGCGCCATAGTAACTGATAGACGCGCCCCTCGCCCAAGCTGCTCACAGGCGTGCGCACAGACAGCGCCATAGTAACTGATAGAACCGCCCCTGGCCCAAGCTGCCGAGCTTTGCACAGGGACGCGCTCCCTCTTAGGGAATTTGGCGCGCGCTCGCGCACGGGACAGAAGCAGCTCCCCGTCGGGAAATCTGTCAGTGCGCACAGAGGGCTCCCCTTCGGGGAATTTGGGGGAATTTGGCTCGCGGGGCACAGCTCCCCCTTCGGAGATTCTTAAAAGCGTGCACAGAGGGGCTTCCCTTTGGGGAATTTGGCGCGCAGGACGGACTCCGCCCCCCTTCTGGGACTTTGGGAGAGTGCACTGAGCCGGCTCACCTTCAGGTTTTTTAAGAATGTGCGCTCTAGCCGGTTTGGCTCAGTAGAGAGAGCACACACAGGACGCAGCCCCACTTCAGGGAATTTGGCACGCCGGACACAGCTGCCTGGGATCCCTGACTCACAGCGCATTCACACTAAGAGCCAGCGACCCCAATTGTTGGTGCGTGCACACACAGGGACCCTGATTCTCAACGAGAAACCGCACAAGGCAACAGAGACTTTGACACTCGAGTCTTGGTGCAGACACAGGGAAACTCTGACTCCTGGCACATGCTAAGGATCTCATTCTCGGCACATACCAACAGTGTGGTGCAGACAGGGCCCCTGATTCTAAATGTGCACACGAGACCACACGGAACACTGGGGACACTGATCCTGGGCAAGTTTGGTTCCCACCAACCAAAGACAGTCACACGTCCTAGTGTCAGAGCACTTCAGTGAAACTAGGGTGGAGCGAAGTCCCCACAGCACACGGCCCAGGTCCACGCAAACAGAAGCTTGAGCTTTCTGGTAATAGCCAGAATGGGGAAACGAAATAACTCACAGAGGAAAGAAAATGTGGAGTCGCCAAGAAAGGAAATTAGTGAAAATGAAGCTTGCAACATGACCGAAAAGGAGTTCAGAGTAATGGTCATGGAATTTATACATCGGATGGATGAGAAAATCAACAACTTATGCAAGAATCAGGAAGAAATGAAAAGTGATATAGCTACAATAAAAAACACCATGGAAAGTTTCAACAGTAGATTACAAGAAGCAGAGGACCGAATTAGTGAGTTAGAAGATCAGGTACAGAAACAAGCTCAAGCTGAACAGCAATTGGAGAAAAAAATTAAAAAGCAGGAGGAAAGCCTAAGGGAGCTTCGGGACAACATGAAACGAAGTAACATGCGTATAATAGGGCTGCCAGAAGGACAAGAAGAGCAGCAGGGATTAGAAAATCTATTTGAAGAAATAATGACAGAAAACTTCCCGGATATGGGAAAGATAAAAGTTACGCAAGTAAAGAGAGTCCCAAGCAGGATCAACCCCAAAAGACCCACACCAAGACATGTCATAATTTCAATGGCAAATATAAATGATAAAGAGAGAATCCTAAAGGCGGCAAGAGAGAGACAGAGAGTTACCTACAAAGGAACACCCATCAGATTGTCAAATGATTACTCATCAGAAACACAACAAGCTAGAAGTGAATGGAAGGAGGTATACAAAGTGTTGCAAAGCAAAGGACTGAATCCAAGAATACTATATCCAGCAAGACTATCAATCAAAATTGAAGGGGAAATCAGGAGCTTTGCAGACAAAAAAAGCCTCAGGGAGTTTATCACCACCAAACCAGCAATGCAAGAATTGCTAAAGGGAATACTGTAAAAAGAAGAAATAAACAGGTAAGAAGGAATACAGACACAAAAATAGATATGACTGCAAACAAATACCTTTCAGTAATAACTTTAAATGTAAACGGACTAAATGCTCCAATCAAAAGACATCGAGTAGCTGAATGGATAAAAAAACACGACCCATATATATGCTGTCTACAAGAGACCCACCTCAGAACAAGAGACTCACACAGATTGAAAGTGAAGGGATGGAAAAATATCTTTCAGGCAAATGGAAATGAAAAAAAAGCTGGGGTAGCAATACTTATATCTGACAAAATAGACCTCAAAGTAAATGCCATAACAAGAGATAAGGAAGGCCACTTCATAATACTAAAGGGAGAAATCCAACAAGAAGAAATAATTCTGGTAAACATATACGCTCCCAATATAGGAGCACCCAAATACATAAAAAAACTCCTGGAGGATATCAAGGGAGATATTAATAGCAACACAATCATAGTAGGAGACTTTAATACCCCACTATCACCACTGGACAAATCCTCTAAACAAAAAATCAGCAAAGAAACAGCAATCCTAAATGACTCACTAGACCAGATGGAATTAATTGACATCTTCAGAACATTTCACCCCAAAGCCACAGAATATACATTCTTCTCAAGTGCACATGGGTCATTTTCAAAGATAGACCATATGCTGGGTCACAGGCAAAGTCTCTTCAAATTCAAGAAGATAGAAATTATATCAAGCATCTTCTCAGATCACAGTGGCATAAAACTGGAAATCAACTACAATAAAAACAATCCAAAGAAATCAAACACATGGAGACTAAACAGCATGCTATTAAACAAGGACTGGGTCACCAGAGAGATCAAGGAAGAAATAAAAAACATCATGGCAACAAATGACAATGAAAACACAACAATCCAAAATCTATGGGACACAGCGAAAGCAGTCTTGAGAGGGAAGTTCATAGCTCTACAGGCCTATTGCAAAAAACAAGAAACAATGGTAATAAATTACTTAACCCTACAACTCAAAGAGCTAGAAAAAGAGCAGCAAGAAAAGCCCAGTGTAACCAGAAGGAAGGAAATAACAAAGATCAGAGCGGAGATAAATGACATAGAGACCAAAGAAACAATACATAAGATCAACAAAACCAAGAGCTGGTTCTTTGAAAGGATAAACAAGATTGATGGACCTCTAGCCAGGCTCACCAAGAAGCAAAGAGAGAGGACCCAAATAAACAAAATCAGAAATGAAAGAGGTGAAATAACAACAGACCCCGCTGAGATACAAAGGATTGTTACAAAATACTACGAACAACTCTATTCCAACAAACTGGACAATCTGGAGGAAATGGACATATTCCTAGAAAAATATAACCTTCCAAAAATCAATCAAGAAGAATCTAAACAGCTCAATAGGCCAATAACTATGGACGAAATTGAAGCAGTCATCAAAAAGCTTCCAGCAAACAAAAGCCCGGGGCCTGATGGCTTCACAGGAGAGTTTTACCAAACATTCAAGGAAGAACTAAAACCTATCCTCCTCAGACTATTCCAAAAAATTCAAGTGGAAGGAACACTTCCAAGCTCCTTCTATGAAGCCAGCATCACCCTAATACCAAAACCAGATAAAGACAACACAATGAAAGAGAATTACAGACCAATATCCCTCATGAACATAGATGCCAAAATCCTCAACAAAATTCTAGCAAATCGGCTCCAGCAGTACATCAGAAAGATCATACACCATGACCAAGTAGGATTTATCCCAGGAATGCAAGGATGGTACAATATCTGCAAATCAATAAACGTGATACATCACATAAACAAATTGAAAGATAAAAATCACATAGTCATATCAATTGATGCAGAAAAAGCATTTGACAAAATCCAACACCCTTTCTTGATAAAAGCTCTCAACAAGGTGGGAATAGATGGCTCATACCTCAACATAATAAAAGCTATATATGATAAACCCACAGCAAACATCATACTCAATGGACAAAAACTAAAGGCATTTCCCCTAAGAACAGGAACAAGACAGGGATGCCCACTCTCACCACTCCTGTTTGACATAGTACTGGAAGTATTAGCCATTGCAATTAGACAAGAAGAAGAAATAAAAGGCATCCAGATTGGAAAAGAACAAGTAAAGCTGTCTTTATTTGCAGACGACATGATATTGTACATAAAAAATCCGAAAGACTCCGTCAAAAAACTCATAGACTTAATAAATGAATTCGGCAATGTAGCAGGATACAAAATTAACGCCAAGAAATCTATGGCCTTTCTATACACCAATAGTGAACTTACAGACAGAGAGACTAAAAAGGCAATCCCATTTACCATCGCACCAAAAAAATTAAGATACCTAGGAATAAACTTAACTAAGGAGGTAAAAGACCTATACACGGAAAACTACAGGACACTGAAAAAAGAGATAGAGGAAGACGTAAACAGATGGAAGAACATACCATGTTCATGGATTGGTAGAATCAACATCATTAAAATGTCCATACTACCCAAAGCAATCTATAGATTCAATGCACTCCCCATTAAAATACCAACGGCATATTTCACAGACCTTGAAAGAACTCTCCAAAAATTCATCTGGAATAAAAAAAGACCCCGAATAGCCACAGCAATCCTGAGAAAGAAGAATAAAGTAGGAGGGATCTCAATACCAGATTTCAAGCTGTATTACAAAGCCACTGTTCTCAAAACAGCCTGGTACTGGCACAAGAACAGACATATAGATCAATGGAACAGAATAGAGAATCCAGATATTGACCCAAACCACTATGCTCAATTAATATTTGACAAAGGAGGCATGAACATACAATGGAATAAAGACAGTCTCTTCAATAAATGGTGTTGGGAAAATTGGACAGATACATGCAAAAAAATGAAGCTTGATCACCAACTTACGCCATACACAAAAATAAACTCAAAATGGATACAGGACTTAAACATAAGACGGGAAACCATAAAAATACTAGAGCAATCCACAGGCAGCAAAATGTCAGACATATGCCAAAAGAAATTCTTCACTGACACTGCCCCTAGGGCAATGGAAGCTAAAGAGAAAATTAACAAATGGGACTACATCAAAATAAAAAGCTTTTTCACAGCAAAAGAAACCATCAACAAAACAACAAGAAGGCCCACTGCATGGGAGAACATATTTGCAAATGGCATCACTGATAAAGGTTTAATCTCCAACATCTACAGGCAGCTTATACAACTTAATAAAAGGAAGATAAATGATCCAATAAAAAAATGGGCAACAGACCTAAATAGAATCTTTTCAAAAGAAGACAGAAGGAAGGCCAAGAGACACATGAAAACATGCTCAACGTCACTAATTATCCGAGAGATGCAAATCAAAACAACAATGCGGTACCATCTCACACCTGTCAGAATGGCTATCATCAATAAATCAACAAACGACAAGTGTTGGCGAGGATGCGGAGAAAAAGGAACCCTCGTGCACTGCTGGTGGGATTGCAGACTGGTGCAGCCACTGTGGAGAACAGTATGGAGTTTCCTCAAAAAACTGAAAATGGAACTCCCATTTGACCCAGTAATCCCACTCCTGGGAATATATCCGAAGAAACTAGAAACACCAATTAGAAAGGATATATGCACCCCTATGTTCATAGCAGCGCAATTCACCATAGCTAAGATTTGGAAACAGCCTAGGTGCCCGTCAGCAGATGACTGGATCAGAAAACTGTGGTACATCTACACAATGGAATACTATGCTGCCATAAAAAAGAAGGAATTCTCATCATTTGCAGCAACCTGGGAAGAATTGGAGAACATTATGTTAAGTGAAATAAGTCAGTCAATGAAAGAAAAATACCACATTATCTCACTCATTTATGGATAATAAAGAACATTATAAACTTGAACAAAAAGATAGATACAGAGACAGTAAAGCATCAAACAGACTGTCAAATTACAAGGGGAAGGTTAGGGAGAGGTGGGGGAGATAAGAGATCAATCAAAGGACTTGTATGCATGCATATAAGCATAACCAATGGATGCAAAACTCTGGGGGGTGGGGGCATATATGGGAGTGGGGTGTGGGGAGGGCAATTGTAAGATATGTACACATATAATACCTTAATAAAAAAATTGAAAAAAAAAAAAAAAGAAAGATAGTTGATGTTTATGGTAAAATTCACTTCTGACAAGGAGTGGGGAAAACTAACTTAGGGGACATCGCTCCGTTTAACTGGCAAAACGTGGCAAGAATGCAGCATCTGAACACAAGTGCAGCAAAACCCTCTTCTGAGGGTCCCCCTTGATATCTGAGGGCCAGTTTTCTTTTGGGAAGAATGTCTAGGAGCACGTTAAGGCTTGATAAAAATATGAACTGGCCCATGTGTTCAAGATCTAGTAAGAGCACCCACAGGTTGAGAGGCAACCCCCAAGCAGCTAAAATAAATTCTTTCTCATTCTTTTATCTTCCTTTTAGTAGAATAGTGGAATATCATGGACACATCTGTGTAAACAGTTGTAGCCCTTTAAGTGCAGCTGAGAAAGCGAGTACAACCTCCTCTCTTGCACAGAGGACTGGCCGGGGTTCACTCAGACCTTCTGCATTCTTCCTGGCTGAGTCATGACCAATGCAACTTCTCCTCCCAGGGCAATGACTGCTGATGGGAGTTGAGTCCCGTTGAGTCTCAAGACCTTCCACCCAGCAGGTAGGACTGATAGCAGCATCAGCAAACATCTCTTCTTCACTGGGGCTTGTCAGGGGTGCTGCATGGCCTGCACACCCTGTGTGTTAGAGGAATCTAGTCCATCTCTCTCTCATCCCCAATGAATTCGCAATCAATGAAGTATTTACCGAATACCTCCAAAGTGCTTAGCGCTGAGCAGGGGTACAGGGAAAGAAAGACATAGTAGGCCTTAGTTTCAAGACCCTCATGCTTTACTTAAAGAGAACAGTCCATTAGCAACATAAGACAGGTGCATCACCGAAGATGTGCGCCATGTCAAATACGCAAGGTAGAATCCACAGTCCCTCCTCTGAGCTTCCATGGCTGACAGGTGCCTGCCATAGCCATGTTCACCACTTATTGAGTGCTGACCACATGCCAGGCATTGCTCACAAGCATCAGCTAAATACCGAAAGAGGTAGCTATGGAATTTATCCCCATTTTTCAAACGAGGAAACTGAGGCACAGCCTAAGGTCACATGGCTTAGGCACTGAGACAGTGAGGCAGAGGATGCCTGCCCCAGCCACGGTCTTACCGGGGACATTGGTCTTTTTTTTTTTTAATCCTTGATTTTTAGAGAGAGTGGAAGAGAGAGGGTAAGACAGGGAGAAATATCAATGTGAGAGAAACATTGATTGGTTGCCTCCTGCACAAGCAGAGCCACAACCAGGCAGGAGCCTGCAACCAAGGTACGTGCCCTTAACTGGAATCGAACCTGGGACCCTTTGGTCCTCAGGCTGATGCTCTATCCACTGAGCCAAACCGGCTAGGGCAACATTGGTCTCTATGCATGCCTGTTTCCTTCTCGGGTGAGAAGACTGTCTCTTGTTTATTGCCACATACCCCATTGTTGCCATTGCTGAAGGTGCTATTTGATAATTGCTCATTAAACTGAGCTGGGAAGGGTCTGAAGGGAAAGCTACGAGGGGGAGTTGGAAAGGGAATCATTACAACGTGAATAAAGGGATTTCAGAGCAGCGGCAAGGCAAGGGGGAACCCAGATGTCACCAGCGTGCAGAGGCCCAAGGTGGCCTGGCGTCTGGCTGCCCTCCCTCCCAGTAGCTCTGCTGCAGTGCCAGAGCTGGAGCAGGATGGGAACAAGCAGGGGGCATGGCTGGAGGTGAGGACAGGAGGGGGGCAGGTGCCAGAGGGAGGCACAGCATGGGACCCCGCCTCTCGCCTTTGCCCCCAATGTAACAGAATGGCAGCTATCAGAGCAGCTAAAACATAAGGGACAATCAAATAGCAAGTTAGCCAATGCTGTCTTTGTGGCCCATAGAAGCTGAAGAAGAAAAAAAGAAACAGAGAAGAATAAGTGTTGGTGAGGCTGTGCAGAAACTGGCACCATTGCGCATCGCTGGCGGGAATGTAACATAGTGCAGTGCTGTGGAAAACGGTATGGCAGTGCCTCAAAAAGTTAAACATAGACATACCATATGATCCAGTAATTCCACTTCCAGGTACACCCCAAAGAACTGAAAGCAAGGACCTGAACAGATTTTTCACAACCGTGTTCCTAGCAGCATTATTCACAGTAGCCAAAAGGTGAAGCAACCCTAGTGTCCATCAACTGATAAATGGATAAATAAAATGCAGTTCATATATACAATGGAATATCATTCAGCCTTAAAAAGGAAGGAAATTCTGACATGCTGCAACATGCATGAATCCTTAAAGACATTATGCTGAGTGAAGTAAGCCAGACACAGAAGGAAAAACACTGTGTGAAGTATCTGGGGCCGTCACATAAGTAGAACAGCGGTGACTGGGGCTGAGGGCATGGGGAGAATAAGTTATCATTTCATGGGTACAGACTTTCAGTTTTGGAAGATAAAAAAAATTCTGGAGATTGGTGGTGAGGATGTTTGCACGACAAGGTGAATGAACTTAATGCCACTGAACTGTGTATTTTTAAACAGCTAACATGGTACATTTTATGTAATGCATATTTCACCACAATAAAAAGTTAGGGATAAATAAAAAACTGAAGCAGGCTTTATAGTACCCCAGTAATTCCTGGGGTTACCTTAATTGAGAACCTCTTTGAAACTATGTGACTATGGCCAGGACAAAAATGTAAATTCCATGGGGAAAAGAGCCCCCAAAACAACATAGAAACGGTGCTGATGGGAAAAGCCAGCGTTGCTCTATCCCTTCGTACTCAACTTTTCCTGAGGATGGGAATCCTTTTTGAACATAAAAAAAAAAATTCCTCAATCCCCACAGAACAATAGAACCTTTGGTACCCACTGATTGTGAAAACATATCAAGAAAAAAATATACTATCACCTTTTAAAATGAACTTAAGTGATGACAACTCCCTTCTATACATGAGGAAAAGGGCAGTACATGTGTGAAGAAGACAGTCTTTATTCTCTCTACCAGCAATACTAGATGCACGAAAGGATTCTCGGGTCCTTTAAAACAGCACTTCAGGCCCCTGGGGACCCACCGCCCACAGAGGGAGAAACACAGCTCTATACTAACGAGAGGCTAAAACTCAGCAATAAACTCTAAGACACAGTTCAAAACCAGTAGGTCAAAAATGCTGTGATACACAAATGCAGCTCTTCTCAGAAAATAAAAAGCAAAGCATTCCCCCCCCCCCCCCCCCAGAATTACAGAGTGTATTTCTTCTACCTAGGCTGGATCCATGCCGGCAGGCAGCCCTGCCTTATACAAAGCCACCAGAGCCTGCTCAGCAGTGTGACCAGGCTGTGCCCGGCAGGCTGGCACCTCCCAAGGGAGCTGCCTCTTTGGGGTAAAGGTCCCAAACACTGGCACGCCTCCCAGTAATGACGTATTCTAATCATTTTCCTTTTCCTAATGCGAAAAGTTCTAAAGCTACTTTTTTATCGACTCCTGACACACCAGTCATTTAGAAACATCACCCTAGTGTAAGCCTGTGGATCGTATACCAGCTCCGTGATGGGCAGACGCGACTCAACAAAGGCATCTCTCAATTTTTAGGAACCTCAGTTTCTGGAAGCTGCACTAGAATGGTTTGTTACTTGCTTGGCTGACACAAGTACCATGGGGCTAGATGTAAGAGAAAAACCCGTTGTTGTTTTACATTGATAAATGTAATTTTTTAAAAGTAGAGTTCTACAAGAGGGCAAAGGATTATTATTCTATGACGTCAGCATGCCTTGCTGAGGACCCACACTGGCCTGTGAAGTGGGTGGTGAGGGGTGACTATGGGAAATTGTCCACCTGGTAAGCTGACTCTAGGATACTAATAGAAATGAGTGCTTGTAACATTCTTGCATCAAAGTTGTAACCCAAAAGTACCTGGAAGTTTTAGAAACAGGTTACCATGTGGTGGATCGAAAGCATGTGGTGGGTCCCAAATGCAAAGATATAAGCTGCTTTAATTAATCAAACCCATGGAATCATGTCTTCAATGGGCACAGCCTTGGAGAGAACGAACCCAGAAATATGCCAGAGACTTTCCTCTAGTGGTTCTCAACCTTTCTAATGCCGCGGCCCTTTAATACAGTTCCTCATGTTGTGGTGACCCCCAACCATAAAATTATTTTCATTGCTACTTCATAACTGTAATTTTGCTACTGTTAATGAATCGTAATGTAAATATCTGTGTTTTCCGATGGTCTTAGGCTCTACAGCAGCGGTTCTCAACCTGGGGGTCGCGATGACCCACAGGTTGAGAACCGGTAGCAGCGTCGCCTAAGACTAGATATTTACATTATGAGGAACTGTATTAAAGGGTCACGGAATCAGGAAGGTTGAGAACCACTGCTCTATTGGGTGACAGCTTAGGAGGAGCTTCTCCATAATTCGTTCCTTGAGTTTAGGACTGAGTTAAACACCCAGTGGGAATTAAAACCTTGGTGCGGACTCCCTCAAACTCCAGGTTCTCAACTCCACTGAAGGAAAGCTCTGAGGCAATCGGTGAGGCCCAGAAAAAGAAGTGTGGTTTTGAGGGCACGACCAGCTGCCTGGGCTGCCCAAGAGCTTGGCTGTGAGCTGTGTTTCCTCTTATTGTCAACAATGAGTGGGTTGTACAGAGAGTAGAGAATGCATCAACTTCTCTCTCAGAGGTGGGTCAAAACAAGTCAGCTATCGGGATAGCACAAGCCCCTTTTAGAAGCCCACCTTTACATTAGTCACATCGTGGACATGAGCAAGGAGGCATTTAAATCCTAGATTGAGCCTGGCCGGGGTGGCTGAGTGTTGACCTATGAACCCGGAGATCACAGTTCGATTCCCGGTCAGGGCATATTCCCGGGTTGCAGGCGGCAGCCGATCAATGATTATCTCTCATCATTGATGTTTCTATTTCTCTCTCCCTCTCCCTTCCTTTTTGAAATCAATACAGATATATCAAAAAACTAAAAAAATAAAGAAAATAAATCCAAATGGATCTTCAGGAGTAGAGAACACCGAGAAAGAGATGTTTGCTAAGAACAACCCAGTACTGGGAGACAGAACAGGTGAGTAGGAAAGAATCGGAGGTTATGGTCCAATTCAACGTATGGCCAGATGACACAGGGCCAATATGAACGTGTTCTCATCTTTATCTGTCCCAGATCATCCTAACCTTTCACAAAGACTCTCCTGAATCACCAGATGCTACCCCTGCCTCACAAGAGAAAGAAGGAAGGAAGGAGAGCGGAAAGACTCAGTCTGGCTTGAAAATCCTCGCTCTGTTCCTTATGGCCTGGGTGACCTTGGTCAATGTGTACCTTCTGGTCTCATACAATGAAGAGGGTGACACGGCCTTTCTGAGAGGGTTGCTGCACAGCTTACTCTCGGCAAAGCCCACAGCCAGTGTCTGGCCTAGACTAAAACCTCGAAGCAGATTTGCATCTTATCTCTAGACTTTGAGACGGAGGTGCCAGAGTATTCAGTCTGACCTCAGTCAAATCCTCTTGGACAAATGACAAATCCGAGTCTCCCTGCAAAATTCAAAGGTTTACGAGTGACTTCCCAGAAGTTCCACACACTTTCTGGGGCACTTGCAGCTATACCACCTGGCTTCCCCCCACACTTGTTTAGGCACAGCCCTGATGTGCATAACTAATTCCTCAGTGAGCATTTCCACTACTGTTAGGACTGGAACTTTGTACCCACAGAGCTGAAAATAACACCCAGTTTCCAAAACAAGGGTTTTGATCTTCCTGAAATAATCTTTTCAAGTGAACCCCACTGCCGCTGGGAGCTAGCTCAAGACTCCTTGTGAGAAACAGAAGCCTCCTGCAAATGTGTCCTTCAAATCTCTCCTCCACTCATGCCAGGCACATGGCAGAGGCCTCCAGGAGTCCTTGGCTTCCACCGCCAGCCCCTTCCTGCAATCCAAAGTGATTGACTAGCCCACTAATTGAGCATCATTAGCAGATTGAGATCGTAGTCACCCGGTCTTAAGCACTTGGCAGGCTCCGAAGTCCCCAGGGAATCGTGGCACCAATAAACCTAGCATAATGTGTGATTATGTGTCAGCGACACCCAGGCTCCTTTGGCTTCGGAGGCAAATGAACATTTCTGCGGCGTCCTTGGGGGAAAAGGCCAAGGAAGAAAAAAGAGTCCCTTAGTTACAGAGGTAATATCAGAAAGCCTGAGCTGCTTCCCAACAGAGGCCGAAGTCCAGCTCAGAGCAAGAAAACGGGATCCAGTCCAAAATCAGACCGGTTTTCCTGCAGCATCCTCTCCGGTGACAGTTGGCCTGGCCCCACAAAGGAGCCAGCCCGCAGCAGGGGACACAGAAGCTGTCCACTCCCCAAATCTGCTTTGGGACCCACGATCAACCCTGCGGAACCCCAAATCATCATCCTTCAACCGCCAACTGCCCAGATTGCACTTGGAAACCTAGGAGGAATTATTTTTACTGGGTATTACATAAATACTCAAAAATCATCTCCAGGAATTCGAATGGTATATTCACAACACCTAAACTCCACGTTGGACTCATGGCCTGGGCTCAGACCTCTGACAGTAAATATTAGTGGCCCACCTGGACGAGGAGGCAGGATTACTGGTCCGGGTCCAGGCTGTGCCCCCAACTGACTGTGTCGCTTCAGGCAAGTCATTGAACAACCCGCAGGCTCCAATCCTCCGGTGTGAGAAGAGTCTCACTGGAGCCGTGTTCCCCAAAGAGCCATCTACAGGCCATCTGTTCTAAATGCTAGGGAGCCCAGGAGTAGTCCCAGGGGACAGGCACAGGAGATGACTAGTGCTCACCAATTTCCCACCTCCGCCCCTTCCAGGAGATCAAACAAAACCTTTCAGCCCCCCCTTTGCAGTTGGGTGGGTCCATGTGACTAGTTCAGGCCAAAGGGCTGTGACTGGAGGCCAAAGCCCTTAAGAGCCAGTGTGCAATGCCTAGCTGGTCCCCCCATCTCCCCCCTCTCCCTCAAACCCATTAAAGCCCGGAGAGCTGCCTGGGCCGCAGCAGACCCTGGCAGAGGGTTATTTGTTACCATAGCATAATCCAGTCTCCCCTAAGTGATTCAAGGACCCCAAAGGTCACCTGATTAACGACAAATGGAGGGAGGACAGCTTCCCAGTAAGGGGCCTGTGTGGCTAGCGGCTGTGACCCCTGTGGCCCATGCTGCCATTTGTTTCCCCAACTTCTCTGCCGACAGAATTCAAATTTAGCTCATCACAGGGATGTGGTCAGCCCCAGAGCTGTGACATAACAAATCAAATGGGTGTTGCTTTTTTAAGCCTCTGCATTGCCGATCATTTGCTGTAAAGCAATAGAAATCCAATGACGGGTGAGATAGTGAAAAGTCCCTCCGTCACCGAAGCTAAAGCTACATCCTCTGATGAGCTAATCAGCAATAAAGTGGACACTTTAATGTCAATATGCTTATTTCCATGTTTATTTCTCAACTAGTTCTGAGCTTCAGAGGACAAAAAGGTGTTTTCTTTTATTCACCGCATGCTAACCCCAAGCATCTTGTCACCCTGTAGCCAGAAGCATTCCTACATAATACAGACACCCTCAGCAACTCTTCAAAATGAGGCTCAGATGTGGTAGAAGGCCCCAAATCCTGTCACTTCAGAATACAGGCAGCTGGAAGGCTGACTTTATATTTTATCTTTACTCCACGAAAAATCCTCTCTATCCCCCCAAAAACCACAACAGACGAAAGGAAAGGCTTAACAGTCACTGAGCAGGTGAGGAAACAAAAACAATGAGCCTTCTCCATGGGAACCAGAAATCGCCACCCCAAGTTTTGTTGTTTTCAGTTCTCAAACAATCACCTAAGAGTAACTGGCCTTTTAGATGTAAACTGGCCATAGTTTAAATGAATGGCAGGAGCTGGGAGGTTCTCTAGCAAGGCCGCATGCAGCAAGCCAAATTGCTGTTTGTATCTCCAGGAAGTGCGCTTCTATGGCTCCTGGAACTCATCATCCCTGCCAACAGCGCCCTCCACTGGGCTGCAAATGCCTACCTTGTATGCTGCCAATTCCATAATACACCACCCTCAGCTTCCTGGAACGGAGTGGCATCAGTATAAAAATGAAATGTGAGATTTTTGAGGCTGTCCCAGCGCCCGTTGAACTAAGCACGGAGAGGCAGCTTCCAGGGGAAGGAGAGCAGTCCTCTAGTTGAAGTTCAAAATACATTAGGGGGAACGAAGTCCCCAGATTTGGTAGCTGGTGTCATCAAATGAGTGCAACCTCTTTCCTCGATTAGAATACAGTCCCTCATTTTGTTTTTTTATAAAAAAAGAATTTCAAAAGCTCGTAGTCTAAGCAGTTGTTTTACAAATAAAGACACCGTGGTCTTGAGAAATTACTTAAATATAAAAATGCCGGATCTCCATTTGAATCCTGTTCATCTGCGTGTTTGCTCCGCCAGATTTACTTTTCTGTAGCTGTGAGGGCTAGAAGGGCTCCTCTGAGAACTGTTCCTGGAGGCAGGGTTGCCCTGTCTGGTTCAGGCAGACCTGAACCTCTGAGAAGCAGAGAAACTGAGCTCTGGCGGTTTCCATGGTGACCACTGAGCCGGGTGCATGCTCTAATGAGGCTGGCTGACTAGCCAGCACTTAGGGAGCAAAGGTTGTGGGGCATTCCAGGAAAAACCCACATGCCGCTGAGCTGCTCGGATGGCATGTGAATGGGCGGCTACCCTGCCAACAAACACTTCGTTCAGGAGACAGACACACAGCTCTGAACTCTACGTGTCTGGCCCCACGCCAGGCTTTTTTCTATACATGAATTCATTTAATCATTACCAAATATTATGAAGCAGATTAGAATTCTATCCCCTTTTGCTAAGGAGTAAACTGAGGATCACTGAGCTTATATAAAGGTGGCTCTAAGCCTTATTCATCCACTCTGACAAACTGGAACTGTTCTAACAAAACTAAAGTAGGGAACTCCCTGTATTCTTCTAAAGAAAAGCTGGTCATGATTGCTTGTCTCAGAGGGAAAAACAAGTTCAGATTTAGAGCTAACCACTGACCTATCTTTCCCATCATTGCCGGATTCTGAAAAAGATCTCAAAGTGTCATTTTAAAATATTAAGTCATGAAAAAAATTCCCTAAAGAAGGTTTGGAACACTTGAACATTAGGTCAATAATGAGAAAAAGAGCAGAAATGACCCTACACCAGTGGTCAGCAAACTCATTAGTCAACAGAACCAAAAATCAACAGTACAACGATTGAAATTTCTTTTGAGAGCCAAACTTTTTAAACTTAAACTTCTTCTAATGCCACTTCTTCAAAATAGACTCGCCCAGGCCGTGGTATTTTGTGGACGAGCCACACTCAAGAGGCCAAAGAGCCGCATGTGGCTCGCGAGCCGCAGTTTGCCGACCACGGCCCTACACCAAAGCAAAGCAGGTGGTCTGTGAAATCATACGAATAGGTGTGCGTTAAAGGGCCTTGGGAACCCCAGTCCAATCACACCTATGTCACATGACTGTCATTGATGCCAGGAATGCCATATTTAGTAAATAAATTTTGCTTGAGTTGAGACTTTTGTCCCTTGTTTAAAGGTAAGTATTCTTAAAAGGAAAAAAAAAAACCCACTAACACCATAGCAGTCATCAGCGCCTTAGTATGAATTAGCACGTCAGTGTCCTATTGCTGAGGGAACACAGCAGTGGAAGGAGAAAGAGGGAGGGGCCACGGGGAGACAGATACAAAGGGGCCGAGAAAAGACAGGCTCTGGAAGAGATCCCAGAAACCAGGATCATCCTGAAGACACCGAGCTGGCCAATAAAGCGGAAGGAAGAAGTTCCAAAAGCAAAATGGATGAATTTACAGTTTTTACTTCATTGCAAACATGCTAAGGACTCATCTTCATCTTTAAGAAGAAATGAAGTGTGCTTCATGTCTTCACAAAATCTGTGCTGGCAAACCCATACTTAACCCTCTGTGTGGTGATTCCAGAGATACCACTCTACAGAAAGTAACTACCGAAGAGAAGAGTTTCGGCACAGTGCCTGTGACTGCCATCAGCCACACAGGAAATGTGATCCTAACACCGGACTATTCCCTTAAAAGTGGTAATGATATGACAAGACCCTGATGATCCCTCCTGGATCCCGCCGGGCTAACGCCAATTGGACCTCAGAGGTCAGGGTTGACATAGAGGCAGTACTCACTCGAAAGACCTTCTCCACTCTTGCAATGCTTTTCCCAAAGATGGTTCCAAGTTGGTCTCCAATTCCAGCCAATAAGAAACCAAAGAGTGGAATTCCAAAGATGGCATATAAAATACAAAAGATTTTGCCTCCTTCAGTGCTCGGAGCAATATTCCCATACCCTGGTGAGAAATATTAAAAAGAGAGAGGGAGAGTGGTGAGGTAGCAGAGAAATTAGAGTACAGAACCAAAGACTCCTAGACCCTTCCAAACCTTCCTGCAGCCCCACCCCCAATTTGATGAACTTTATTTAGAAAGGAGCACTTCATTTTAAAGGCCCGTACACGCCAGAACACTGTCCCGTTGCTTCCTTTCCGTCTTTGTTATCAACAGTTTTAAGAAGATCCAGGTTTCCGGGATCTAATGTGTTTAGTTAGATTACCTTTTAGGAAATGTGTGGTTACCCAAAATTGCATTTCTAACGGAAAAGTGGTAGAATCCATTTCAGAAACACCAAACATCCTGGACCTGTCTGGTCTAGGGACACCTGCACACCTGAGAAGGGTTCGCCATTGTCGTTTTTAGATTGCAAATGAGCCCCTCCAGACTGTGGCTGCCTTCAACACTTGCCTTCCCAGGGCCATGGGTGCTCCGCACTAAGGAGGCTATGTGGTCTAGCACAAGTTCAGAAAGGACCCACGGACCACACAGCCCTGCCTGGGGAAGCCTGAAAACAGTCAAGAGTGGGGGAAGGACGGTGGCTCTTCTTTCTACTGGGAACCCTGCATCATCTCTGAGTCCGGCCTATCTTCCCACCCACTTCTTGCATCAAGGGATATCAAGTGCTAAATAAATGTGTGTTGGTGGAATGGATGTTTACAGATCAAAGAAACCCTTCATAGCCAGGTCTGCTGGTATGTTTGTCAAATAATGCTTTGAAAACACCAACATCTTAAGACTGCAGCAATTACATACTAGTAAGTAACTGAGGTATAGTGAATACGTATACTCTATGTGGATGGGACTAAAGACAGTGGTGTTGGAAGAAAATGGCTTATGGCAGTAGCACAGTTTGTATGGAAATGAGTCTAAATCATTTGTTATTCGTTTTCATGTCAATGAGTATCTAGGCAGTCACCTAACTATCCTCCGATATCAGGGTGACTCATGTGAGGTCTGTTTCGAAAGCCGTCAGTGGGTGGGTTATTGGGTTCATGGTTATCAGCATGTTGGGGGTGCAGCACAGTAAAGAACGGCGTTGGTGATTGGTCCATCAATCCTCCTCCTATGCATGTGGTGAGCTCACTGGTGCTTTCTGCCCTTGAGCAATGAGTCACCTTGCTATTTTCCTTTTCAAGTTTCCACTCGGATTCATTCAAACCTCTTATCGCAATCATCTAAATCACAGTGGCTGTTTCATCAAGGAGTGTTCAGTGAAGCCTCCTAAATCTCGCATTTCTTTGACTCACCACCATTTTGATTTAATGGTAAAAACAACAACAACAACCAACCCTTGGAACTTTTTTTCAGGTGCTTTCAGGAACTTGGACACAATCCTTTTTCTCAGCATCCCCCTCTAGAATGATCCGATTTACATAACATAGCCCTCTTGGAGAGGGAACAAAGGTGCCTATACAGTTTCACATTATGCAGGTTTAAGGTTCCCTCTCGGAAACATTCTAGTAACTTCTGAAAACACTCATACTCTTGCTTGGCTGTCTCATAATTGCCTGACTACTATCAGGGGATCTAGGTTTTCTTTTAGTCTAATAACTCAGAAAAATATATTCTGCAGACACGGGCAAACAAACCTAGGCTTTGAACCTGCTGACTAGGCATCTTCGCAGCCCTGACCAGTGCTGTGCACCCTTCCTCTTCCTCTCAGAGAGGACCTGCCCCCACCCTGGGTCAGGGATCATCCAGGGTCATCAGGAGCATGAGAGAGAAGTAAGAAGACAGAGGCTCCAGATCCAATTCACCTCACTCTACCCAGTTGTCCGTAGACTCACTTAGTCACTGCAAACCCTGGTATTGGAGGGGTTCAAGGACAACATGGGGAAAAAAATCAATGAAGTGTAAAGTACCATAACAATGCAAAGTAGTATTATCATCATTGGCTCCTTATTTACTCAGTGTTTCACAGACAGGAACACTAAAATAAAAGTAAAGCAAAGTTCTTAGGTTAGGGCACTAGTGAAGTGATATTTAAATACATCTCTAAGCATATTTAATGGCATCATGTCATATCAGACACAAAGTAATTGTCATTCCTGAGTGACGCTGTACTTTGTGCATGGGTGTGCGCATGCGCATGTTGGTCCCCTGCCTCCAATGAACTATCTGGGAGTGACTGCTGCAGTTAGACTGTCAACACTGTGACTCTAGGAAAATCCTAGAACTTCCATTTTGGAACTTTGAGGCAATAGGAGACCCACATTCCTGGATTCTTGGCTCCAGTTCTACCCGGCCTGTTAGACTGTCCTGCCCAGCCTTCCGGAATGCTTGGGAGAACTTTGAAGGGAGGTTTGAGGATTGTACGTAGGCTCTAGAACTAGAGATAATGTGGATTCTTGTCTGGTTCTTCCGCTTACTAACTCTCGGAGGTTGGCAACCTACCTAACATTTCTGCCTCCTGCTCCTCATTTGAGAAGTGCGGCTATTTGATAGCACTCACCTCATAGCTACTGAAGGTGAAAGGAGTTGCCTGTGAAGATTAAATACGTGTATGTGAAGCCCGACGCACAGGAGGCGCTCAGTAAGCATTAGCGATTATCATCTCGTGGTTTCCAGTAGGAAGAAATCACTTCTCAGCCATATGTCTCCAGGAAAACGAAGCCCCGGGAGAAAACAGATGGTTGGCTCCTACTTTCCCTCCGGAAACTCTGCTGTTCTCCCACAGCGCCAGGACACGGGACAAAATGTACCTCCGGGGGCTGGCTCACTGACCTGGGCGGGCCCATGGCTGGATTTGGGGTGCGGGCATCTCTTGGTGCAGCAAGGGGCTGTGAAAGCTGGGAAATGAGAGGGGATACACAGCCACCAGAGAAGCAATCAATGAGGCAGACCTAGCCCAGAAGATTAGCACCCCAAATCCAAGACATCCAAGGAGCTACTCCATCAACTGGCTTCTGGTGACTTTCAAAGGAGATGAGCCCGAGTGAGGACAGTTTGCAACATATGAGAAGGACCAAGGTGGGACTTAGCTGCATTGACCCCCAGCTAGGAAACAATCCCATGAAGAGAAGGCCGATGTTTAGGGAGGACGTGTGCCCGAGGAGCACACAGATGATGCTCCCATTTGCTATTTACGTGCCAAAGTCACACCGTTGCCAACCCACGTGCTATGCAGGCCTGGTGTGCGGTGACAACGTGCATTCTAAAACCAGAATGTCTTTGCACACAGGTCTGGCTTGATGGGTGTGCAACCTGTCCAAACAGAAACCCCATTTCGATGGGTCCCGTGCTGTGGTTAGTGCACTGCTGTTGCCATTTGGACATTTTTACTCATTTCTTAGCAAGGGGACCACATTTCATTTTGCACCGGGCCCCGCACATTCTGTAGCTGGTCCTGCTGAATGAAGCTACTAAGCTCCATTGCTTCCTCACCGTGAGATAGTGGGCAAGTTACTTAACGTCTCTGAGCCTCAGTCTTCTCCTCAGTAAAATGAGGCTAATAAACAGTACCTGCCTCATGTGGTTAATGAGAGATTGCGAGAAGGCGTGTGGAGCACAGTGCCTGGAACCTAGCAAGCGCTCAGTGAGCGCAAGCCACAATGACTGCTATTTCCAAAACCATGGGTTAAACTCCCAATCCAGCGCTGGTTAATTAGAAATAGCTGCGCAGGTTCCTTGGCAGGCACAGCTCTTAAATGAGGCTGCCAGGCAAGTAACACAGTTACTGGCGACCATCTGGAACCTGACCCCGGGCTCTCACTGATGTGGGCGGAGTCCGGTGACTCAATCCCAAAATGCCTCAAATACTAAACTCCAGTTGCACTGGGGAGCTGTTGGTCAGGATGCCATCACCTGTGGCCCTTCTGTTTGTGATTGTTTATGGGGAAGACTCTGCACACAAGAGTGAGTGTCATGATTAGAAAAGCTAGTTACTGGGCTATCTACCAGCAGAGTCCACATTCAAGGGCAGGAGGGCTTTTTCACATCAGCATTCATTACTGAGAAAGGGGACAGGTACAGGGCAACCTCAACAAAGATGGAGCTGAGCCCATTCTTCTTCGTGGCGGGGCTCCTGGCTTGGAAAATGCCTAAATGTGTTCCCTTTGGCCATACACTTACAAATCTTTCTGTATGTCTGAGTATAAGAAAAGCTTTCTTAAAAAAAAAAAAAAAAGATGCCCTTGATCCATTCAGATAAAAGAGACTTCTGATACTGAGTAGTATCAGTAGTATCGCTGCTTTTCAGAAAAGAATCTATTATTCCTCCGATCTCTCTGCCTACATTCTAAGCAATGAACACGTTTTTGTGTGTCTGAAAAGTACATAACCTCATGCAGTCCGTGAAAGTCTTTCTGGAGAGCAATTTGGTGAGCCTTTAAAAGGTCCATGACCTTTGCCACGGCAATCCCTTGGGGATCTTTCCAAAGAAAACAACCAACGATGAAGACCACACCTCAAGTAATGAAGTTTTCATGGTGATGCTAAAGGAAGAAACAGCTTTAGCCTCCAACAATATGGGGTCATAGTGTGGATGGTAGAAGCCATGGAACCCATCAAAGATTGTTTTTCAGAGAAGCTTAGTAATAGGGGGCCATGTTCCCAGGAGTATGTTGTATATGAACTCAAGCAAGCAGGCGAATGTTTGTGCTTCACAAACAATGAAATGACAGCTCCTCAGCTCCAGCTTCCCCCTGCCTGCCTCCTAAATTGTAAAAAATTTCTCAGGAAAAACTAAAAGGATCAGTGAGTTCTGATTTTCCTTAGAAGCTTTGCTACCCCGAATGTGATGAATGATGAAAAAACCATTATTTCCTCGCCTCTTTATTCTACTAACATTGTACTATGGTTCTTTTTAGAATCCTCGAACTGTGTGACTTTATAAATATTCTCCCATTTGGAGTTAAAAGTTAGCCATTTTTTAGCCAGCTAAATGGTGGCCATCTTACAATACATTACTTTTGCAATGTATTGAGAAAGAGGGACAAAATAGCCTTTTTTCATTGAATGGAACAAGGACCCAATCTCTAGCACTAACACCGAGCCATGAGACTGAAGTAGGCTTATGGTTTGGGTTGGGTTTTATTTGTTTTTGTTTCCTGCCTGTTTTATAGTCGTTTCTTGTTCAACATCCACTTTCCTTCAGATTTTGGGGAAAGGTCCCAAGCCTGTGTCTCGGTATGACACAGTGTCCTGCCTCCCACTATAGCACCTTCCCAAGCATCCAGGACACAAGCACAGAAACCCAGAAGCTCATCCCATGGGATGCTCTGCCTACGACTTTAAATCTAGAGCAAGTGGCCCACAGGAGGTAGGCGATGGCAGCTGCAGTGTCCAGCAAGGTCAGGCACTGGCCATGGAGGTCAGAGAATACTGCCTGGCCCTCCATGATCTCTGACCCATACATGTGTATTAGTTTATATTTTTCAGTGCTGGGTAATAGAAAACCCGATGCAGACTGGCTTAAGTAGAAAAGGAAATGCATGGAGCCTGGTAAACAGGAGATTTAACATTTATTTCTTAACACTTCACGGAAAGCTCCATCCAAAGCTCAAAAGATGTGAAAAGAAGCCTGTTTTTCAATCTCACCCCCCCCCCCCCCCCCGCCCGCTTTCTTACTCTGCTTCTTTAGCTGAATTCCAGGCATAGTAATTCATCAAAGGAAGAAAATGACTGGCAGGATCCTGAGCCTATCTCTTTCCAGATTTACCTCCAAGTAAGACAGGAAGTCACTTCCTCCAAAGGTCAAGTAACAGTCCAGGATCTGAGTTTCTTATTAGGGTAATCCCAATGAGTTAAGAGATCTCATGTCCATCTCTTAACTAAGGACAGTGGTCACTCACGTGCAAAGTAATGGATTTCTTAGTCTAGACAAGGTGATCCTTCCCCTGAGACCTGGAGGCCAAGAGTGGGGAAGAGGACCACTGGGGAAATGGTTATCAGAATAAGTAAATGGATGCCAGGCATCAGAAACCAAGGACTACGTGTCATTTGCACAAACTCAAAGATTCTAGAATTAACATATAAAAAGGGCAGGAAATGTTACATATCAAATGTTTCTCATTAGAAACACTATTCCTTTATCACATAAGGTCATGTGGGCCAATGAACACAGTTGTTCAAGAAACAATGCATCATACAAACTCTGATTTAACCATTTTATAAAATGAGAAAATTTGAATGTTTTTCCTGCTGGGGCTGTGAGGTTGTGGATTAATCTTGTCTGGAGTGTCTGAAAAGGCCTCTAGACCCAGACCCTAGTGTAACGCACACCTCTAATATCTGTAAAATAGCTGATCTTAATAGATAAGCAGATTTGCAAGTGTGAATCTGACATATAATTAGATGAAGAGTCTTTTTAAAAAAGAACAATTCTCTTTCATTCCTAATTTTCTTATGGCACATAACTTTCTTGATTGCACCAATGTAGAGACAACACAGATCCTAAAGGCTAGGTCTAAACACAAAAACAAAATGCTGTGCCTCTAAAACAACCCTTAGCCTCCTAAACGTACACCAAGAAGTGGATCATCGAAGCTGTGCATCCCCCCAAGGGAGGCATACCCTTAGGCACCTACTTAACATGTGGTCATGAAGGACAAGGGAGAGAAGAGCCTCCTGATGGCCTAGCTGGTCTCAGAGAGCAGCAGATGGGAGAGCTCCTTGCAGGTGTTAATGAAGGAAGCCTCCCAATGCCTGCCCTTCATTTCTATGGATGGGCACGGCTGTGAGTTTCCCATTCTTTGGAATGAGAATTTTTATTGACTTCACTATTGTATTGGGGAAGATTCATGTCCAACTCATTGTCAGCAGAGCTGGGAGAGGGATATCATCTAGCAATTCCTCCATTTAGGAAAAGAAAATAAGGAGAAGAAATACAGAGAATGGCAAAAGAGCCCATCAGTTGCAAATCTAACAAAGTGCCAGCAAACATCCAATTATGATGGCGAGGGTGTCACCTTAAACTTCAAAAGAGATGTCTTTGTTTGTAGCAGGTGTGGATATAGGTTGAAGAGGGATAGCAGCTTAAGCCTCCTCACCTCCCCCCTCCCCGCACCCGCCCTGCAACCCTCCCTGCTTAATCTGGTCCAAAAAACAGATGAGGCAGAACTATTCATAGAAGAACACAGATGGGCCTGCCGTCGCTTTGGCAGCAGGAAAGGAGAGCCTTGGGATGTGCTACCTGAACAACTAGCTACCTGCCTCTCACTGCTCTCCTCTCCCCAGCCCCATTTAAGATTCAGCAGATAGCTGGTACAGGAAGATCCAGTTTGTTTGGTGTCAAGTATTTAAAAAAACAACAACCTGGCCCAGCATAAATATTAAGCTTCCCTTTTTAAAAAGAATGTGAAAAGAGCAGCATAACTTACCAAAGAATGGAAGACATTCAGTAGAAAAATGTCGCCCCAACCCGACAAAATTGTAAGGAACTATGAAGTCATCGCCTCTGAGCATTTTCACAGAGAAACCACAAAGCAGCAATGCAAGAAATGAGGAAAATAGTAGTGGGGTACCTAGTGAAGATGAAATGGGAGCTAATGGAATTCAGGAAAGAAATAGGAAGGGGAAAAAAATCCACTAATGATCATGAAGTGAAAATAAAATTGGAAGGAACAGATGGCAGAATAGGCACTGTGAAGAACACACAGAAAAGGAATAGAGAGGATAAAATTACCAAAATGAAAACCAAATCTGAAGCGTTGAAAAGGCACAGAGGAAAATTACAGACATAAAATAAA
This sequence comes from Cnephaeus nilssonii, assembly GCF_951640355.1. Taxonomy (NCBI): domain Eukaryota; kingdom Metazoa; phylum Chordata; class Mammalia; order Chiroptera; family Vespertilionidae; genus Cnephaeus; species Cnephaeus nilssonii. The sequence goes on along the minus strand of NC_137075.1, from coordinate 97,921,016 downwards.
GGCAGAAAAGTGGTAATATATGTGTAGTTGGAATCCCCAAAGGACAGAACTAAAACCATACAACAGAGAAAACGTTTAGCGATGACAATCAAGAAAACTTTCCTAAAATCAAAGGAACGAAACCTAGTAGTGTTATCAGATGAAAGATAAAGACATAATCTTTTGTGTAGCTGGGCAAAACATCAAGTCACTTACAAAAGGGAAAAATATTGGGCTGACATGAGATTTCTCCACAAAAGCAAAAACATCAGGAGAGAGTGAAACACCTACAGCATTGAAAATCATGTGAGCCAAGGATTTCATTTCCAGCCAAACTGCCATTCAAGGGGAAAGTTATTTTGAACAACACAAGACCCTAGGGAATATTACTCCCATGAGCCATTCTTAAGGCAACTATTTGAAGATGAATTACAGCCAATCGGGTGAGGATGAGGAAAACCATGGCAAAAAGACTCGAGATGAATACTGACGACATTTAACTGAGAACTACAACTAAAATAAATGTATCAGGAGAACAGACCAGAATGTAAATGATATACCCCGATGTTATAGAATGACACAGAGAGTAATAATAGATAGCGGAAGAGGGAAAGGAGGAGGATGCTAAGTTCACCTTATATTATAGCTGAGAACCAAGGGGTATCATCTAAAGAGGGAAAATCAGCTGAAGTATATTTAATAATTTAAAAGTAAACAGTAAAAGGATGGTGTCCAGAAGGAAATGTCATTGTCCATAATAGGGAGGTATTAGATATTGCTTAAAGATTAGAACACAAAAAGTTGTTACATATTATTATAATTATAAAGTTAATCCCTAAGATAAAAATATAAAACTCCCCAAGTATCAGAAAAGAGACACACAAATATTATACAACAAAAATTGCTGCAGGAAAGAAGTAATTATAGATCACCATATGATCAGTTATGAAGAGCATTTATCTAGTCCAAGAAATGCAAATGTTCACTTTTGATCTAATTAAACAACAGTGGGAGGACAGGAGGATGGGAAGAGAGCCGTCTCCAGTGGAGCGGATGAAAGAGAACTAACTCCTCACCTTCCACCACAGGAAGTCAAGACATAATCCCTGAACCTGAACATTCAGGAAGTGGCTACACGAGTGTGATATTCAGAGTTATGGAGCTAAATATCGAAATAACCAAGCAAAAGAGAATAAAGTAGTTGCCCTGGGGAGGCGAAAAACTGCTGTTTTTCATAAACAAACTTTCTAGAACATTTATATGATGCTTTCATATATAACTTTAATAAAAAGTACAATTTTTAAAAAGGAATTTGAGCACAATTGAGCAGTCTGAGTTCAACTGCCTGATTCATATTTGGATTTTTTCACTCTAACCTTGTCATGAGGTCCTTTCAAAAACTAAAGGCTCCTGAGTCTCTCACTTTAAAAAAAAAATATTTTTATTGATTTCAGAGAGGAAGGGAGAGGGAGATAGAAACATCAATGATGAGAGAGAATCATTGATCGACTGCCTCCTGTACACCCCACACTGGGAATTGAGCCCACAGCCTGGGCATATGCCCTGCCCTGGAATCACACCCATGACTTCCTGGTGCATAGGCCGACACTCAACCACTGAGCCATGCTGGCCAGGCTGGTTTATTTTTTAAAATGATTTTGAGAGAGAGAGAGAGAGATCGATTTCCCCCCCCCCCCCCACTTATTCATGCATTCATTGGTTGATTCTTGCATGTGCCCTGACTGGCCATTGAACTGCAACCTTGGCTATCACCACGACACTCTTACCGACTAAGCTACCCGGCCAGCTGCCTTTCATTGAAAGCCACGACGACCATTGCATTAATGTGACAGTGTTTCGTAAGCCTCCTTGCAGCCTTAAGCTGCCAGGTATTCTGCGAGGACAGAAGTTTGACAAGCGCCATTCCTCAGGATGGCCTGCGGAGGAAGCGAGATTGGCAAGCAAACGGGTTACCTATGGTGGTGATGACAGTTCCAGCGAAGAAAAAGGCACTTCCGAGGTCCCAGTGACTGCTGTTGTTGGAGGAGTTTCCTATCGGACTCACCCCTGCATTGTCAGCGTCAAGGGCATGCTGCAAAGAGAGTGAGAAGGCATGAGGCTCGGTTAAAAAAGTTAAAGGAAAAGAATTTTCCTGCTCAAGAACCTGCAGTGATCTACAGGGGACTGGTTACGTGAATGAGGGTACAGTCACTAAGAGAAACACTGCACACCCACTAATTAAAACGAGAAAATGCATTGTAAGTGGGGGAAAGTTAGGGTATAGAGTAACGGCGCCACTTGTGTAAAATTTGTAGGCACAGGTTTATGCAATCCAGCCCTGGGTTATGCAAATTGCATGCATATTGCTTTGCAAAGGCGTAGAAGGGTTGTCTAAAGATTGTTACCCAAAGTGGTCATTCCTGAAAGACAGGCTTTCTGCTGCTTTTGACTCTCTTCTGTTTGTTAGAATGTCTTACACTGAGCTTGTTTCAGGAGCACAGGAGGCAAGAGCTTGGGCTACTAGCTCAGCCTACCCTGGCTCTGCCTCTTACTATCTTCAGAACCTTGCGGAAGCTACTCTAACCTCTCTAAGCCTAACTCTCCTCCTTTGAAAACTGGGGATGATAATACCACACACTGGTGGGGAGAATTAAATGAAATGGTCCTATGTAATGTACTTAGCTCAATGCCCTCCACCAAGTCAGGGTTTAACTAACAGCTAATATCATTTCACTGTCCCCCCAACACACAGACACATATTGCTCCTTTTAAAAATAAACAGCAGTGACTCCTTACTGACCCACTGGATTTGGAATCCCACACACCTTAAAATTCCCCCCAAATTGGCCACATTGATGATATTACTAAATCCTCCAGCCCGGGCAGGACACTCCATGAGACAGACCCTCACACTCCTGGGCCTTTGCCCACGCCCTCCCCGAGCGTGCTCATACTTCAGGGTCTAATCTGGGTCTGCTTTTTCCGGGAGGTATGTGAAGAATAAAGTGAAGATCTCTCAGCAGCCCTTCTAAGCTGGACCTGGCCAACCCCTTTCAGGCCAGAGGAGAGGGGAGAGCAGGGAGGAAGAGCAAACAGGTGAGCTGGGGCGAGGAAGGGACAGGTGGGAGTTGCAGAGGGAGGTGACATAGAGCAACTTCTAGAACAACTAGAGATCCTGTTCCTGGAATAACCCAGGTGGAGCCTACAAGATGCAATTAAATATATATATTTAATATATTTATATGTGACAGTATTACAGATGTCTCCCATTTTCTCCCTTTTTGCCCCCCTTCCAACCAACCCCCGCCCCACCCTAGGCCTTCCCCAAGATACAATATTGACATGTGATTATATTGGGTGTCCTGAAAATGTATACACACACTTTGAATAATTATAACGGCAGTGTTTATTAAAATACATTTCATTTTCAAAATTGAGCTAACAGCTATTAAAGTGGGTATACATTTTTGGGGGACACCCTGTATTTATGCTTAAATAATGCCCTTTAAGCTTTGTTAAAACAGACATGCCACAAAATCAGATCACAAGTGAAAAAGCGAATCACCCATATATGTTGCCTTTATGAATCTGGGATATTTCAAACTCTCTAGACCAGGGATCAGCAACCGTTTTTCATAAAGCTCTAGATAATAAATATTTTAGGCTTTTGGGGCATATTTATCCTTTCCTTTTACAAACCCTTAAATATGCAAAGACCATTCTTAGTTCACATGTTGCACAAAAACAGGCCGTGGGCTGGATCTGGCTGGCCCCGGGACGACTGACTGGACAATAGAAAAAAAATCCCCTTTTGTTAAATCTTTACTTGATTCTTCCCTTTCTTTAAGAACATGAAATACTATGCTGGCCACTGTTTCTAACATTAATCCTGGCACCCCAGAATTTAAAATCCAGCTGCAGGGTGTCTTTGCCGATGGTTTAAATCGGCCTAATTGACAACAATCATCAGGGGCTCTGCTCTGTTCTGCTGTAGAGAAAAGACAGATGGCGAGCCCTTTCTGCTAATAAGATATCCATTTTCCCTATGCTGTGAGTGCCACCGGACCCAGCAACAGGCCCTAACTAGTGTTTATCTCCTCATTATCTATTCAGTGCTGATGGGCCCACCTGGGCATAATACCTCAGGAGCAGCTCTGGGTCTCAGGCACTTAGGTGACCTCACATCACGCCATCAATAACTAACAATTCCAACTTCTATGAAGCTGCAAAGAGAGCTTGGTTTCAACCAAGTCTCTCTGTGCTGAGTATTGCATACAAACATAATAAGCAGACCCCTTGCTGCATGTAAAAATACAGATTTGCAGCAAAGATAAGCAGAGAGGATTATTTGTTTCATAAAAAAAAAAAATCTGGATTCCTTTTCAGTCTTGTTTTTCCCCCCTGAATTATGCAATTTATAAACGAATAATGTAAAGTACTTATAAATGCAATCTTCTTCTATATATATAAAACCCTAATATGCAAATAGATCGAATGGCGGAACAACCGAACAACCGGTTGCTATGACATGCACTGACCACCAGGGGCTGCACGTGAAACATGGCAGGTGTCGGCCGTGCTGGGATGGTGGAGCAGGTGAGCGGGGGCATCAGACCAAGGCAGGGTCCTGGTCGCTGTCATAGGGGCGAGCCTCTGGTGGTTACTGAAAAGTCTTTGCTCCCGTGTGCTGTGGTCCTGGCTGGCACTCGCACCCACTGCCAGCACCGGCCCCATTCACACCTGCTGCTGGCGCCAGCCCCTGTCCTGACTGCTTGGCACCATCAGCGGGTGCGAGCAGTGGCTGCCCGCCCGATCGCCCCCCGAGGGCTTCTCCACCTCCCCCTCCTCCTGATGAGTGATGGGGGCAGAAGCTGCCACTTGCACCCACTGATGGCGCCGGCCCTGCTTGCATCCACTGCTGGTGGCAGCCCCAATAGCTCCACACTGTAGCGGATGCGAGCAGGGCTTGCTCCACCGTCAGCATGTGGGAGCAGTGGCGGTGGGAGCCGGGCTGTCAGCAGATGGGACTGGGCCACAGAGGGAGGGGCCAGGCAGGGGCGTGGAGGATGGGCCAAGACCCGCCCCTGTGCCCACCACAGCCTCGTGGCCCACAGTTCCTTTCAAAGTGCACAAATTCGTGCACTGGGCCCCTAGTTTATAAATACTTTAAGGAAAGTATCAGTTGAAAGGAAAAGAAACTAACATTTGTTGAGTGTTTGCATGGAGCCAGGTACTATAGAAGTGTGATTTCATTTTATCCTTTGCACTATTTGTGTGTTATTCAATGTTATCCTTTCTACAACTTGCAAAAAAGTAAAATTATCTCCCATTTCAGTGGTAAGAAAACAGGCTCAGAAAAGTTAAGTAACTTACCCTAGGTCGGTGGTCGGCAAACTGTGGCTCACGAGCCACATGCGGCTCTTTGGCCCCTTGAGTGTGGCTCTTCCACAAAATACCACGGCCTGGGCGAGTCTATTTTGAAGAAGTGGCGTTAGAAGAAGTTTAAGTTTAAAAAATTTGGCTCTCAAAAGAAATTTCAATCGTTGTACTGTTGATATTTGCCTCTGTTGACTAATGAGTTTGCCGACCACTACCCTAGGTGTCACAGCCAGGAATTAGAGAAGTCAGGATTCAAAACCTGACTGGGCCCAAGCCATGGTTTTGCCTTTTCCTTTGCATGTGGTACCCAGAACACACTCCGCTCCCACAGCCATGCTGGCCTCTAGACAGAGATGAGGGGGAAGGACTGGCATCATCTAAGAGTTTAGGCAGAAGGGACCTCCCAAGGGATCAATTCTAATTAGATGAATTCCTTGAAGTGGAAGCACCAAACCTTATTTGGCTCTTGGAGCTGGTAACAGCTTAACTGTGTTGCATTAAAAATTAAAAAAAAAAAAAATGGGACAGGTTGATTTTTATACCCTGAGGGGAGGGAACAGAAGAAAGAGAGAATAATCCCTGAAAGGAAGGAAGGAAAAAGAAAGGGGTGTCAATTGACTTGTGGGAGGTTCCAGGTCAGTTCCAGCATTGCCCAGGACTTAATTAATTAATTAATTAATTAATTAATTTTTTAATTTTAGAGAGAGAGGAAGGAAGAGGGAGAGAGACACACAGATATGAGAAACATGGATTGGCTGCCCCTTGTACACACGTTGACTGGGGATTGAACCCCCAACCTGGGTATGTGCCCTGACTGGAAATTGAAGGCGTGACCCCTCGGTGCATGGGACGACGCTCAGCCAACTGAGCCACACCAGCCAGGGCTGCCCAGGATTTTTGCCAGTATCCAACTATAACTTGCTTTATCTATGATGTAAATTCCTCTCTCGCTCCCCCAAGTCTTCAGTAAAGTGGGTCTACAGCCAAATGCCTTTGGGAAGCGGTTTTGTGGAAATTAAATATAACATTGTTATAGGCACAGTGGGGCCAGAGTGTGATTTAGAACCAGAAGGAAGAAAGAAAAAGATAAGCCCTTCAGTGAGTCACTGAGCTCTTGCTAAGGCTTATACAATCCCTAGTCCCGGGAATGAGGTTTGACTCTATCTAGATCCGATGAGTCAGAAAGACTCCAACAAACCACCAGCATGAAAACGAATAAGCACACTTGGGTTATGTACATACAGGGAAAACCCAGCACAAACAACTGTTATCACTTGAATTAATAGCATCATTTTTAGTGCAATAAGAATATTTCTGATTGAGTTCATAGTTCTAACTTTAATCATCTTCTAAAAGATTTTCAAATGAGTTTAATCGTTTGAACTCAAGAAAACATTTTAAAATTAAATGTATTTGCTTTGAATTTGCTTCTCCCCTGCCCCGCCTCCCTCTCTGCATTCAGGCTGCAAAAGCGAAGATAAGCCAGCCCATTAGAAATGTCTGAGCACACAGATAGTGAAATGAGGTAACTGAGCTGTGTACTGTTTGGCTTAAAGATCAACCAAAACTCCCCCCCTCCATTCTCCCCCCACTACCCCTATGCTTTAGGACCACCTGGAAGGCATAACAGAAACTGCTGCCTCTCCCAAGTGAGGCAGGCCTGAGGTTGATGTGAAGGAAGAGTGACAGGGGGAACAACCACTTGGACCCCCCTCTCCCTCCCAGCTGTCCCCTGTGCTGTAATCCCATAATTCGAAGCCTGGCTGCGTAAATCACTCTCCGGATGGCGTGAGACACCATCACGAGTGCTAGCTCGACACGGAGATGAACAATGACCCACAGGGGACCACTAACTGTCTGTGGCTTTTCTCCTATGATCTGTGTACTCGGTGAGATCATCTGTTTCCTTATGTGGCACCAAAAAGAAAGCTGTGCTATCATCACTCAGCTGTGTGAGACTGGCTAAAGAATGCCACCGATGGGTGCACACTGATGGCGAGGGTGATCATTTGATTTATGGCTCAGTGGAGGATGCTTGCAGAGTACAAGGCGGCTCTGTTCATAATCATGTTGGAACCATAGGGCAGGTGCAACCCAGCATGTATGGCCACTTTCTTCATAGCTCACACCACTGGGATGAAATGAAAAGACCCCTCATCGGAGGGCACAAAGGTGGCTCTGTGTGTACAGTATTCTTAGTCCCAGTCGGCAAAGGGATTTATGGAGTAGACAGCTAGCCAGGGGTTGAGGCAGGATGATGGGGTGGCTGTGAAGGTGGCTTCATAAATGTATTAAATGTGAGCTTTCTTTCAGCCATTAATGGATAGAAGGAGAGCCACAGACCCTGAGAGGTGGACAAAGGCACATGCATTCAACTCAAAAATGCCCCTAATAATGCAAAACCCCGGCAGCATCCTTCTTTCTACCTCCTCACACACGGGGTAGGAAGGGCCTCGGGTAGGAAGTGGAAGGATGGTATTAATTTGGTTGCCACAGTTGCTTTTTATTTCTCTTGCTTCAGAAGTGTTTCTCACATAAATATTTCACCGAAGCAAAAGTGAATATCCTGGTGTGGGGGGAAGGGCACTTTCACATCCACCAGCATGGTCCTGAGGAGAGTATAGGATGTACGCCCTGCTGTCTCTGCACTTTAAAAGGCCACATCATACTATTTCAAACAGGTTTGGTGGTAATGAACTCCTGTATTTTTTTTGTTGTCTAGGAAGTTCTTTATCTGTCCTTTGATTCTAAATGATAGCTTTTGTTCATAACACCAAACCAGTATTATATAAAATGTTAAAAAGGTTTTCTTTAAGAAGAAAAAAATAAAAAAAATATATTAACAATAAAATGGCAATGAATACTAAAAACTAAATAAGTGAACAAGCAGAACAGAAATAGACTCATAGATACAGAGAACCATTTTGATGGTTGCCAGATGGGAAGCAGGTAAAGGGGATGGGTGAAAAGGTGAAGGGATTAAGAAGTACAAATTGGTTGTTACAGAATAGTCATGGGGTTGTAAAGTACAGCACAGGGAATATAGCCAATAATATTGTAATAATGTATGGTGTCAGATGGGTGGGAGATTTATTGGGATGATCATTTAGTAAGTTATGTAATGTCTAATCACTGGGATGTACACCTGAAACCAATATAATAACATATGTCAGTTGTAATTAAAAACAAAAAATGATTAAAAATAATAATATTTCAAACAGCAGTGGGAGGGTGTCAGAGAGAAAGTCTGGACTCACTCCAGCAAGGCACTTCTGGGGCTGATTCCAAGAAGTCTTTGCTTCAGTGCGAAGAGGTAGAGCATGGAAGCAACTTGTGTTGAGACCATGCAAGTTACTCAACTTCTCTGAGCCTCAGTTTCCTCATCTATAAAATGAGGGACCTTCCAGCAGGGATTTAAAAAAAAAGTGTATTTGATTTTGGACAGTGTGCATTGTCATTTCATAGCCTATATAATAAAAGGCCAGGGACCATAAGCGTAAGGACTGCAACGACTGCTCAACCAGTCGCCATGAGGTGCATTGACCACCTCTTGGTCCCCCCCACCCCCCCGCCCATGAGCAGCAGCTCATGGCAGTGGGCAGAGCGGCTTGCGACTGTGGGCGGGCAGGGCGGCTTGTGGTGGCAAGCTACGCGTGCACGATTTTGTGCGCTGGGCCTCTAGTATAATAATATTAACAATATTCCAAGAATACTTTCTGAGCCCTTACTAGTACACAGGCTTACTCAGTTAACCCACATGATGACCCCTCGAGATGGGCATGGCTAGCATCCTCATGAGACACATGAACTTGGACTAGCGTAGTACCTTACCCGTGGTCACACAGCTTGTGGACACTATTAGAATTGTCAACAGGAAGATGGCCATCCTAAATGCTGGGAAGGCAGCTTCTCTCCACCCTCTGTGTTCTTCTTTCTCCCCATCTCAGACCCTCTGGGGAGAGCAGGCTGGCTCCCACCCAGGCTGGGCAGCTCCAGTATCTATGAGAGGTGAAGGGAGAAGGGAAAGGGCATTGACGCCCACGTGTCTTTGCCTCCCACCCAGGCAGATGACCTATGTGGTAGTCAGGCTGGGGCTGGCTGGAGTGGACTGCGCATCCTACGACCATACCACCTCAGAGGCTCCCACAACAAAATGCTCAAAAAATAAATCCAGACCATAGACAAGCAAAGAGAAAGGCAACTTCAGGGCCACAGTGAGTATTATGATGGTGTTTATTTTTTCTGCTGTCCTAAGTATCAGTTATATGTAAATATTAGCCTTTCATCAGGTCCCTGGGGGAGCCAGGAAAGCAGGCTTTCATCAGAACTTCACAGCCTGGTTATGAGTCTACAGTAGAGCCCAGCTGCAGAGTGGACAGGATGAATAAGAAATCTGTTTGGAGAATATGAGAGGAAGAAACTCAAGGTTTCTGGACCACACATTCAAAGCCAATGATCTTTAGACAGGCTTGCTTTCCTTATTACCACCAGTTAACTCTTTGGGGGTGAAATGTTCTAAAACTCAACTCATCAGCCCCTATACTCATGACTAATCTATCTAAACATTATCCAGCCGTATTTGGGGGAGCTCCTTCACCGTCCAAATTGTGCCTAACAAGGGAAAATTAAGTTTCTCTCTCTTTGACTACGTGGAAGGATGAAAGAAGAAATTTTTAAGCCACGAGGAAATTATCAAGTCTATTATAAGGAAGTGAGAACATATGCTCTCATAGGTCAATAAACTTTCCCACTGTTACCGTTCATCCCAGTTTGGACTCAACCTCTACAGACTCCATAACAAATTCGCAGAATGATGCTGAAAAATCAGCTGGTTCTGAGGAGAGTGCATGATGTACGCCCTGCTGTCTCTGCACTTGAGATGATTCCTATCAAAGATGAGTCTAGCCAATTTCTGGGCTACAAAAGCAGCTACAGGAATTCCTGTTCATTGCAGCGTGGGCTAACTCAAAGATCACCATTCCTGCCATTGCTGCTGCATTGGAGAGAGTCTGAACTTTAATTGATTACTAAAATCTTGACAAAAAAAGATGCTTTTGCTACGTTGTTTTATTGTAGCTGTTTATTGAAACTCTTTCTTGCTCTTGAGTGTTCAATATTAATCTCAAATTAATATTTCATTTCCTCTGCACCCTTGGAGAATGTCAGCGCCTACTGTCACCATCTCTCTGATGATCAATATTTGATGTGGGGGCAGACACAGAAGTGAAGACCCAGAAGCTTTAAAGAAAGTTCTAGAATTTTCTTCAAAATAATCATAGTTGCCAGCATTTGCAATGTGCCTTCTTATCTTAGTCAGTCCTCACAAAAACTCCCGTGATAATAAATCCTATAATTGGTCCCATTTTCTAAATGAGACAACAGAGACAGAAGTCACTTGTCCACTCCTGCAGTAGTTAGTGAGCGCCAGAGTGGGAACTGGATGCAAGTCCACTCTCTTGGCTCTGGCCTTCCTCTCTCTCCCACAGATATCTGTCTGCCCAGCTTGCAACCATTTTTCTAAAGCTCATCTGTTATGTCACCTTCCCCCACCTGAGAAAATGAAATTATACTTCTGGTCCTCATTTTTCAAAGAACAAAAGACAACACCCTCATTTACTCAGCGGAGTTAACCTGCATCAGCAAGCTTTTCATGCCTTCTGCCCATTTTTACCGAGAAGAAAAGAAAAGATATGCTTTCCATATAGACTGATGCAGACCTGAGTGATCCCTCATGTACTTTAGTTTTAAAGAGACTGTGTTGATCCAGCCTCAACACCTGGCGTGAAGGTGAAAAGCCACGCCCCTCTAGAGCACAGCCAACAGGTAATCATTTATACTCTGGTCTGGTCACAGGTGAATGGAGTTCCTTTTGGGGATCCCATAGGTTGAATCAGACTCCTGCTCTGTGCACAGCCCCAATCACACTGGGCTCGAACTAGCCACTCAAGCCAAGTTGGTCTCCCCAAACAAGAATAGAGCCTTGTGGTTAAAAATATGGATTCTGGAGCCTGAGTCCAGATCCCACTTTTACTTCTCACTTATGCTTGGGCAGGTTATTTAGTTTATCTGTTTCTTGGCTGCTTACCCCTACCTCAAAGGATCAATGTAAAGATTAAATGACTTAAAATACAGCTAGCATGTAGAGCAGAGCCTGGCCACAGTAAACACCATGCAAATGTAGCTAGCGACACTATTGACACTAGACAAAAGTTCTGGGGGACAGGAAGTAGGCATCTTGCACCTTTTGCTATGTTTTTCTGATCACTAGGGCCTAACACAGCACCTGCTTTAGGACAGGCATTCAGTAAATATTAGCTATCTAAATGAATACATTTGATTACAAGGAATGGAAGTAATTGTACCAGCCACACACCATCAAAATCTTGCTAAAAGAGATTCTCGCTTCACTCTAAAAAAAGGAGCAAACACGTGCACATTTATGTATAGATGTAAACACAGTAGCATTCATTTCTGGGATTTGTTTTATTTTTATGGGCGTTTTTTTTTTGAACACTGAATTCTCATTTGCAAACTAATTTTTCCAGTGACATGCCAATTTCCATTAGCTCTTTAATTTCTGGCTTAAAAGCTTTAGCTCTTCTTCACTACACAATGATGGAATCAACAACTCCAGGGATAAAAACAATAATAATAATAATGAAGTGGAGGCCTGTAGAGACAGGCAAGAAGCCACAGGCCCAATCTTGTCCGCATTGAACAATCTTCTGCATGTCGGCTTTGCTGGAGAAAGGGCAGGCCTCTGACTTCAGGGCAATAGCTGGGAGGAGACGCTTCAACTCATCAGAGCTGCGTCCTGAGGCAGAAAGAACCCACACCTCCACTCACCAGAGGTCACCTGCCGCCTGGGCTATGGCCTAAACTTCCTGCACACAGGCTGCTGGGAAGAGGGGATGACCCAGAACAGGAAGGAGAAAGCTTATCTGGCAAGGATTTCCACAGGCTGATGAATGGGTGTCTCAGGTGTCACACTTTTCTTAAAACCCTTACATTTCTAACCAGGTAAGCATTGAGGGCTGGAGACACCAAGGGAATCTTCTGCCTAAAGGAGACAGGAAGATGATTCGAAAGGAGTACTCTTGACAACCAGAGTGGAAAGAGAGGTCTTTTGTTGCACAGAAACAAAATCATGTTCCGCTTGGTTTCTTGAAGGTTTGAAAGGTTTCTTGAAGGGTGCCTGGTCTCCAAAAACAGATCTAGAAAGCCCCATTCATTCATTTATTCCTCAAACCTTACACATCATCCTTGAGCCAGCCACTGTGCTGGGGGTGAGGCATCTACCTATGAAAAACACAGACTCAACCTGAAAGAGCTCAAAGTCACAGGAAGGAGACAGATGAGAACAATGATGATTATCCAACAGAGTCCAAAATGTAGAGGCGAATGTAACCCATGTCCTCCCTGGTGGGCACCTCATCCTACACTGAACCCACCCCCATGAAACTCCCCTCCTGTCAATGTGGTGATTACCTGGAGAAACCACCACCATGTGACCACATGCAAAGTCTTTGAACATTTAAGAATTCACAGCGAGACGAAACCGGTTTGGCTCAGTGGATAGAGCGTTGGCCTGCAGACTGAAAGGTCCCAGGTTCGATTCCGGTCAAGGGCATGTACCTTGGTTGTGGGCACATCCCAAGTAGCGGGTGTGCAGGAGGCAGCTGATCCATGTTTCTCTCTCATCGATGTTTCTAACTCTCTATTCCTCTCCCTTCCTCTCTGTAAAAAACATCAATAAAATATATTTAAAAAAAAAATTCACAGTGTGAGAAAGGAGATCACAGATCCCTATCCACACAGACACAAGCATTCGTCCTGTCCCATCTGTCAGTGAAGCCGCCTCGTGATTTTGTCTTTGAGCATTACAAAAGATGAATGTCTACTGCTTTCTCCGAGACTAGTCATGACAGAGTTTCTAAGACAACTGTATTGGGGATAGGGGAATAAGCGATTGTGGCATGAGAAAGCATGGGACAAAGGAGTTCTTGGGATGGCGTGACTATCAAATCAAGTTCCCTGCAAAGGCGACTTCAAAAACAATCAGTTTACTTTATTCCACTGCCAAAGAAATGCAAGTACTCCAGGTCTGCTTATCATTGTCTATTCAGTTCTGTTCCCTGGACTTCACCTTGAAGAAGAAAGATGGAACAGGGCGAATGTTTCTTAATTGTTTCCTAAAAGCCAACTAAATACCAGGCACTTTATGTGGGTTCTCTCATTCACTCCTTCCAGTATTCCGAATGAGAGGGACTATCTGGTCCCTTCATAGGTGGAGCCTGACATTCAGTGGGATAAGGGGTCAGGTCTACCCGATTCTAGTGTCCCTACTTCTCCCCCTCCTGGACACTCCCTTCTTTGAAAATGCAATAGTCCACATTTGGAGTGCAACGGTACCAGGTCAGACAGCCCAGGTTTCCCTAATATCCCTCCTTCTCCCTCCAGTCTTTTCCTTGGAATAAAAGCTTTGGGAAAAGGCCCAGGCGTAGTGTAGTGAACACTCATTAGTCACACAAGTTAGTGGTATAACACAATGGTTAGACATATGGGCTCTGGAGTTCTGCCCCCAAGGCTGAAATCCCACTTTACCCACTTAACTTGGGCAAACTGCTTAATGTCTTAGAACTTATTTGCTCATCCATAACATGAAATGATGAAGACAGAACCTACCCATCAGCTTGTCGCAAGGGTTAAATGGGTTCAAGGACGGAAGCACTTAGAACAGTCCTGGAGGAAAGTAAACCACCATGAGTGGTAGCTATTTTTTAATATCACAACAACTCTATGGGATTTCCCTGTTACAGTCATCTAGACTCCTTCACTTGTCTCAGGGGTGAGATTCTAGAGATGAATGGGTCTTACGTGCCCTCTATGGGCTGACCAGCTGAGGCCCCGCTCTGGTTAAGTAGCTTGCCTCAGGGCACAGACTAGAAAATCCACGTGCCTCACTGGGATATGTGGAAGCCAGGCTCAGAGGATACAAGGCCCTTGCCCTCAGTCACACCTTGAAATCAATGGCCACCACATTGTTCAGGTGATCTGCTCCTTGGGGGCTGCCTGAGCCTTCTGGGTCCCCGAGGTTCCCTGAAACTGTGTCTCAAACCACACAGAGAACCATCAGAAGGAATAGAGATCAACGGAGCCAGCCCAGGGTCTACCAGATAGATATGAGGCTGAGTGTCCCCATCAAAGCTCAGCATAAAAATGGTTATCTAGGTGGCCAGAGTAAGCCCTCTAAATGGAATAGAAAACTGCTAAGTGACTTCCCTGGGCTCGAGCCACAAGACACAGCAGCTTGGAGGAAGCAGCCCAACCCAGCACTCAGGGGAGCGATTTCTGTGAAGAGGACTTTATAGAAGCAAAATGAGGAAATTGGTCAATTAGAATATTTAGGATTTGAAGTCCCAAAGGGCATTTCAGGCACTTTCTTCTCTTTCCTCTTAGCAGAACCCCAGGATGCCACTCCTCAGGGGCTTTCTGGTTGCTTTTTCTGTTTTCCCTAACAAATACATGGTAGCAATCACATCGCTAAAAGCAACTTAGCTTTTTTGTTTAATCCTCAGAGCACCCTAACAAGTGAACACTGTTATTAGGGAAGGGGAACTGAGGCCAGGGTGACTCCCCAAGTCACAATGCCCACGAACAGTGCAGAGATCACTGGGAAGGTTAGCTCCAGTCTGGGTGCTGACTGCCAGGCTGTGCTGCCTATGTGGCCTCGGCTTGGACAGGGATGTGGAGAACGGAGCAGACACCCAGAAATCTTTGCTGAACAGGGAATGAGTTGTTTTCAAGTTTACTTTGTCAGATTATCTTAAAGGTGGCTCTGTCTCTATCTCTTAGCATCTCTCATCTATGATGTTGCAATATCCTTCTAACTGATCTTCCTTCCTCTGATTTCTCCTTCCTCCAACCGAACTTCCCCATTGCTAAAAGACTTATCTTTCCAACAGAAAACTTCCATCATGTCACTACTTTGCTTAAATCTTTCAGTGACTCCTCACTTCCCACAACATAAAAACTAAACTCCTTAGCAAGGCTATCTGGGAACCTCCCAAATCCAGTCCCCACCCCAGTCTCCAGCCTCCAGACCATCACTTCCCACACCTCTCAGCTCAAGCCACAAGGACCACTTGCAGACCCTTCATAGGCCCACGCATGTCCTTGGGATGCCCTTCGCCATGGCCTACTGAATGAACCCCTCCCATATTCCACACTTCTGTTCAAATGTTTGGTGGTTAAGAGCCTGAGATACAAGTACAGATACTGCCCAAGATCTCCCACTTACTAACCATGTGACGTTGAGCATGTAACTTCACTTCCTGCTGCCTCAGTTTCTTCATCTATAAATAGGTACAAAAGACCATCATCACAGGAGATAAATAGGCATAAAATCTCCCCTGTGTGCCTCACTGGGGCTCCAATTTTTTCACATACTTCAAAAAGCTCCATGCCAATTAATTGTAATGATTGGTTTATAGGACTCTTCCTCCAGAATTTCTCACCCTGTTGACATGTAAGTCTGGGTAGTTCTTGGTGATGAGGGACTATGCTGTACATGGTTGAGAGTCTGACAGCGTCACTGGCCTCTGCCTCCTAGATGATATAGTGCTTCCCCAGCTAAGACAACCAAAAACATCTCCAGACATAACTGTCAGATGCCTCCTGGAGGCAACCCCCTCCCCATTAAGAACCACTGCCTAGAACTCCGAGCAACTTGAATAATAATACAAATAGCAGCTGCGATAGCTATCATTTTTTTAGTAGTCACCAGGTGTCAAGCACAATTCAAAGCTCTATGCAGGAATTATAGAATTTAATCCTCTCAACACCCAAAGGGTGGAGGATTTTAGACACAATTTATTGATAAACTAGATCACACAGAGGTATGCAACTTCCTCAAGGTGTGTCTTATTCTCATCTTTTCCATCCCCAATATCTAGTATGTCACTTGATACCATAGAAGCTCAATAGCAATTTGAGGAATACACGAATGAACGATCGAAAGAACAAACGAACAAACGAATGAATGAACGAACGAATGAGATGGTCTCATCCACTACAACAATCCATCTTTCTTCACCTTTCAGGGACAATGACCTGTCAGTCTCTTCCAGAGTCCCATGGTACCCCATAAAGTAGTTCAATTCATTGGAAAATTCCTCCCCAGCAATGACTCTTCTAAGCTATCTAGCAATTTCCTTGGGTTTATGCTATTCTGGATACTCTGTATTTGTTACTAATAGCCGTAATAACACCTTCCAGCTTAGTTGTATGAGGAGATCAATCAATCCAGACAAGAATACTGGTATTATCAGATAAATACCATCAACCTAATTTTCGACCTATCAGTCACTTCTTTCAGAATTTTAAGAAATACAATAATACTATTTTCCAGCTTAGAAAACACCACACTGAAAAACCTCCCAGATACTGTGTTTCTTATGAACACCAAATACAGTACTGCTCAGAGGAATAACATGAGAGAATGCTGCCTGGTCTATAAGAGTGGACATTTTCATCCAGTGAAGTGAAGCGAAGGGCAAACCATAATGTTTGAGTCTTGATTTATACAGGCTCAGCATTTAAACCTACTTAGCCTACAAAAACTGGAGAGAAACATGAGTTTAAATCCTTCAGTCACAGCAAATGGAGATCTTAAAGTTCCCCTTCCAGGACTGACACTCAAAGGCTGTAGAGGAAAGAAACAGAGAAACGCTTCTGTTATAGAGCAAGGAACTCCAATGTTTCTTGACTCTGCTAAAATTCTAGAAAGTATTTCACCTAAAACAAATGTTTAAGGAAGAATGGAACTTATGACTAAGCAAGACCTACTTAAGGGCTTGAAGACTCACCAGGAGAGGCAAGGTAAAATTAGACAGACCTCATTTTAATACCAGCTCTGCCCCATTGACAATTGAAAAGTTATCCAACCTCTTTTAGCACCAGTTTCCTCATCTGTAAAATGGGCATTGTAATACCAACTTAGAGGGTTGTTGGAAAGATTAAATAACATAATGGGTATAAGGGGCCTAACTCATAACAGGTGCCTAATAAAAGGTAGCTTTTACAATTGTCATAAAAATGATCTTAATGACACACACACACACACACACACACACACACACACACACACACACACCCCTCATTTCACAGAGAAACCCCTCAGCTCAAAACCTGGGATGAGTCTTAGTTGGCAGCACCAGAATTAGAACCTCTACACTCCCCCGTCCTGTCCTTCATTCTGGCCTCTGAGCCTTTTCTTAAAGGATAGAGCCAAAGAATTAATCCTGAAATAATAAACAAATGCATGAATAAGCTCATTTATCTCGCAGCATCACCAATGTTATAGATCTAGTGTGACATCTCATTCCAAAAGCATTTCTCTATTGGGTAATACTTAGATGCAAAGCAAGGAATAGGCTATACATGGATACAAAGATAGACATCATCCTTTACCTCAAGATCTCACTAAGGATGAAAAATTCAAGCATGAATGTAGACTCAATTCAGACAACCTTTTAGGTTATTATATGTATTGTAACTAAGTCAAAAGGATCTCACCACATATCACAACAACATGGAATTGCATTGTTAGTTGAAACTATTCCATGATTATTTCCTCCATTCCTATGGCATCCAAGGCCTTAAATCTGGAACATGCTGTCACCACTACATTTGGTAGCATTTTCTCATGAAAGAAAAACAAAAAGAGAAGACCATCTAAGAAAGAGTGACACTAAACACTGCCCTTGAATGTTAGCATTTAAAAGTTTTATTTTTTTACATAAAAATTGTAGGGCATATGAATAATATCATATCATTCCCAGGTGGAAAATATGTATTTTTATTTATTTAAGAGTCAGGTCAGATTATCAAAACTAATTTAAAAGAATACCATTACTATGAAGATGTCAGGTCATAGTGACCTTAGAATTCCTCTCCTATCAATGCAATTTGAAATGGATAAATAATAAGCCAGTCCAGATTTGCAAATCCTGCAGAATCCTGGATTGTAGTAGCCATTAGAATTTAATGCAGATAATCCCAGAGCCAGAAGGAATCATAGAAGCTGTCCTTTAAGTCCCTGTGCCTTCCAAACTTTAGACCCTCCAGAAAGATGAGACTCTGCCTGGCCTCCATAAATGTCACCACCTTCCACCATGACCAACTCCTCATGGTTCAGGAGGGTGTGTAGGAGAGGAAATCAACCTTCAGCCTCAGAGGTAGCCATCCTCCCTCACCTCCAAGCTGGGCTCCCAACCATTTTCATTCCCTCCTCCTGGGACTCAGTTCTCTCTTTGGCAACTTCTCCAGCCCTGTTTCATTTCTTCCCATCATACCACCTTAGATGACTCTGCTCCCCACAGCCCTTCCCAGCCCAGTTCACCACTCCCAAGGTCACCTCCACCCTCTGCTCTCATCACCTTGCTTCTCCAGGTGGTAGCCCAAGTTCTCTGCCTCCATTTTTTAATGGATCTTTTTCCTTAATATCCAGGGTATGCAAGGGCCTTAGTACACAGTAAGTGTTCACAAACAGCAACCTTGATTATTACTGATGTCCTTATTATTTCATCCCCATAAATCCACCAAAATGGCTGCTCCACATCTGGTGGCTTTTTTCTTTGCTCCATCTTCATTGATCTTGACAGGTTAAAGCATACCAGCTTGTTCAAAACTCCTTCTTTATTAGAATACTAGAGGCCTGGTGCACTTGGGGGGGGCCCTCAGCCTGGCCTGCACCCTCTCGTAGTCCAGGAACCCTCGGGGGATGTCTGACTGCCGGCTTAGGCCCACTCCCCTGTGGGAGCGCACTGACCACCAGGGGGCAGCTCCTGCATTGAGTGTCTGCCCCCTGGTGGTCAGTGCATGTCATAGCGACCAGTCATTCTGCTGTTTGGTCAATTTGCATATTAGCCTTTTATTATATAGGATACACACCCCTATGTTCATTGCAGTGTTATTTATAATAGCCAAGATTTGGAAGCAGCCCAAGTGCCCATCAGTAGGTGAATGGATACAAAGCTGTGGTATATTTACACACAGAATGCTACTCAGCCAGAAAAAAGAAGAAAATCTTACCCTTTGAGATAGCATGGAGGGACCAGGAGAGAGTATTATGCTAAGTGTAATAAGCTGGTTAGAGAAAGACAAATACCACATGATTTCATGCATATGTGGAATCTAATGAACAAAATAAACTAACAAACAAAGCAGAAACAGACTCATAGATAGAGAACAGACTGGCTGCTGTCAGAGGGGAAGGGGATTGTGGGGGTGAAAAAGGTGAAGGGATTAAGCCAACAAACAAACAAACAAACAACTCATAGACACAGATAATAGCATGATGATTACCAGAGGGAAAGGGGCGGGGGAGCTAGAAGAGGGTATAGGGGGGATAAATGGTGATGGAAGGAGACTTGACTTGGAGTGGTGAACAAACAATACAATATACAGATGAATTATTATAGAATTGTATACCTGAAACCTATATAATTTTATTAACTAATGTTACCCCAATAAATTCAATTAAAATTTTTTTATTTAAAAAAAAAAAAAATAAAAATAAAATAAAATAAAATGCCTTCTTTCTTTGGCTCCTAGGGCACGCTCTTACCCCAGCAGCTCACGCAGACTTCAGAACCAGGAAGTTAATCAGCGCACATGGGTGGACTTGAATTTGGAAACCCACAGCCTTTTGCCTGCTGTTGCTTCTGGTCACCACATCCAAAAGCAGGTGATGCAGGTCACAGCCTGCTCCTACATCAGGGCCATTGCGTATAGCCCCTCTGCCCCCACATTGTCACATGTCTTATTCTCCGGTTTCTTTGAGGTCTCGGCTCAAATGTCACCTCCCCAGAGAGGTCCTCTCCGACCAATTAGGAGCATCATAACCAAAGGCAGGTAATCCCAGAACCAGAAAGACAAAATCGGTGCTGTCCTCTGTCCCCAAAGGTGGCTCTGTGGTTGACTCCCGCCCTGCTCACCTGGATCAATGTCTCCAGC
Organism: Cnephaeus nilssonii; assembly: GCF_951640355.1. Taxonomy (NCBI): domain Eukaryota; kingdom Metazoa; phylum Chordata; class Mammalia; order Chiroptera; family Vespertilionidae; genus Cnephaeus; species Cnephaeus nilssonii. Next base: position 97,900,640 of record NC_137075.1, on the reverse strand, counting down.
TCCTGTGGGCTCACACAGATGTGGTCCCGCAGGAACTCTGCCTTTTCCAAGGCGATGGTATTCTTCTGGCTGCTCTCAAAGGGCTGCTCCAGAGCCCGGAAGACGAGACCACCCGTGACAAGGTAGACCACCACCACCACGAAGATGGCAACCACGGTTTTCCACTTCATGACGGTCTGCAGGCCCCCCTGGGGGGCGCCTTCCATCCTGGCTACCACCGTGGCTCGGGAGGAGATGGACAGGCGTGGGGCCGGGTAGTGCCCGTTAGTGGCACCCTTGGGCTGGCACACTGGGGGCGCTGCTGCGGGAACGGCCACTGGGAAACAGGGAGAGGAGAGGGAAAGAGAGTTTGTTTATAAACACAGAACCACAAAACTGCTCAGAAATTAAGCACCGATGTCTTCCTCAGGCCAGCTTTCAAGCGTGAGAAGTAAAATGGTTCACCAAGACGCATTTAGGGAACGTGATCAGTCCTAGTTTTTTGTTTTTTTTTTTTAAGTTATTAATTGCATTTGAAATGCTTCTATTTTTCTACAAGGGTCCAAATTTGGAGCCCAGTCCCCATTATTATTCATCTCCTCTCTCCTTGTTCAAACAATATGTAAGATACACAGCAAATCACCATATTGGAAAAACAGACATTGTTCCACGTGGACAGGAAATAAATGAGAGATGGATACCCAGCTACTCTGTCCAAGTACTGAGGGCTTGGTGATACCAAAAAGCAGAAGAGAAGGTGAACGACCGGCAAGTTTAACAGTCCCTGTTAGCCAGGGCTGTGGTCACAAAACAAAGAAAAGAAGGGTGAGCTGGCTACAAGGGTGATGAGTCAAAAATGAGACACAGTCCAAGAAAGTTTGGTTTCTGAAGACCACTAAAGGCGAAGAAAAAGAAAGGAGGCCATAGTGAAAGAAGGAAGCAATGGGTGATATTAATGCCAATTAACTTGGTTTCCTGAAAAATATAAGAATACTAAAATGCCTCCTAAACATACCTCTCAACAGAAAATGTGATGACTCAGATGTAATCATTCCTGACCTATAAATAAAAGTTTTCTTCTATTTTCCTTTAATAAGAAGCCACTGAGAAGAAAATTTCCCTCGGTTTTCTGAACACATGGAATTCTCCAAGGTCCCTCATCTCTGTGAGAGCAATTTCATTACCTTGGAAATAAACGTGTGAAGCTGGGGTCTTTTCTGGAACGGCAGGAAGTTGAGGGTGGTGTTGCACATGTAATGCTATTTCAGAAAACAGCCATTTCCCTTTGGGTTTGTCCTCCCTTTATTGTACTAATGCTTATTATGGTCTCTGTCATGGTGCAGCCCGACCTTTGTGTAAATAAGGTATTAGGAGATGACAAACCTCATTACCTAAGTGCAGCAAACGACCTCACTCCTGAGAGCTAAACTGATCAGTTTCTGCCTTGGGAAACACCAGTGACCCTGACAATACCTGGCTGGAAGGATTGCCACCTCGGGGAATCTAGGTTCGCCTTTCCTCCCAGAGCCTCAAAATCTACTCTTCTCTTTGGAAACCAACCTGAGCATCCGCCTTTATTATATACTAGAGGCCTGGTGCACAAATTTGTGCACTGGTGGGGTCCCTCGGCCTGGCCTGTGCCCTCTTGCAATCTGGGACCCCTTGGGGGATGTTGGAGAGCTGGTTTTGGCTCAATCCCTGCAGGCCAGGCCAAAGGACCCCACCGGTGCATGAATCCATTCACTGGGTCTCTAGTATGCATATAAGATCTTTGGTTAATCTCTTCCCGCCCTCCCCCCTCCCCCCTTCCCTCTGAGATTCATCAGTCTTTTCCATGTTTCCATGCCTGTGGTTTCTGCTCCTGCATTGAGCATCTGCCCCCCTGGTGGTCAGTGCGTGTCATAGCTACCAGCTTAGGCTTTTATATATATAGACTAGAAGCCCGGTGCACGAAATTCATGCACGGCGGGGGGTTGTCCCTCAGCCCAGCCTGTCAGCCCAGCCTGTATCCTCTCCAATCTGGGACTTCTAGAGGGATGTCCGACTGCCCGTTTAGGCCCGATCCCGGTGGATCGGGCCTAAACGGGCAGTCGGACATCCCTCTCACAATCCAGGACTGCTGGCTCCCAACTGCTTGCCTGCCTGCCTTCCTGATTGCCCCTAACTGCTTCTGCCTGCCAGCCTGATCACCCCCTAGCCACTCCACTGCCAGCCTTGTTGATGCTTAACTGCTCCCCTGCCAGCCTGTTTGCCCCCAACTTCCCTCCTCTGCCAGCCTGGTCACCCCTAACTGCCCTCTCCTGCAGGGTTGATCACCTCCAACTGCCCTCCCTTGCAAACCTGGTCCCTCTCAACTGCCCTCCCTTGCAGGCCGGGTGCCTCCCAACTGCCCTCTCCTGCTGGCCATCTTGTAGTGGCCATCTTGTGTCCACATGGGGGCAGGATCTTTGACCACATGGGGGCAGCTATATTGTGTGTTTCAGTGATGATCAATCTGTACATTACTCTTTTATTAGATAGGATAGAGGCCTGGTGCACGGGTGGGGGCCAGCTGGTTTGCCCTGAAGGGCGTCCCAGATCAGGTGGGGGTTCCCTTGGGGTGTGGGGCAGCCTGAGCGAGGGGCCTGTGATGGTTTGCAGGCTGGCCACGCCTCCTGGCAACCCAAGGGGAGGCCCTGGTATCTGGAATTTATTTTCCTTCTACAATTGAAACTTTGTAGCCTGGGGCGGCAGCCATTTCTGTGGCACTTAATTCACCTTCTACAATTGAAACTTTGTAGCCTTAAGCGGGTGAGCCCGGCCAGGGTGTGCAGAAAGCTTTGCTTCCCCTGTTGCCGCCGGCAACCCTGGCCTGCTCTCTCAAGCTCCATTCTGCCACCATTTGTTTCAATTTGTTTACCTTCTACAATTGAAACTTTGTAGCTTGAGTGGAGGCTTAGGCCTGCAACGGCTATGGAAAGCTTGGCTTGCTCTGTTACCTGGGAAACCTTGCTCTCTGTGGCTGTAGCCATCTTGGATTGGGGTTAATTTGCATACTCGCCCTGATTGGCTGGTGGGTGTGGCTTGGCTGGTGGGTGTGGCTTATGTAGCAGAGTGATGGTTAATTTGCATATTACCATTTTATTAGAGAGGATTATTCGATCAAATAAAGTCTTACATGTTACATTTCCTTCTAAGTTACATGAACACAAAACTCTGGAATATCTGATAGAGAGATTCAAGAATCACCACCATCCTCTGTAACAAGCATTCATTTAGTACTACATGGGCATGAGGAGCTGTATGGCAGTGGGGCTAAGTCACTGTCCCTCCCAGCATGGGGGTGGAGACAATCTACTTAAGGAACACAGTCCACAGCCTTAGGTAGCAACTATCAGGATGGAGCCCCACTGGGTGAGAAATGATGGGCCTGAGCATGGAGGCCAGCTGCTGGGTCCCCTTTATTGACTCCCGCACGGATGATTCCAGGGTTTCTAGGACCCCAAAGCTGGGCAGAAGTGGGCTTGAGAAAGGTCTTTCCAGGCCAGTTCATGGTGCCAGTTTGTTAAGAGACTGTCCCTGGGAACAGAGTTAGGACAGAATCCACCAAACCCTGAGTTTCCAAAGCACCAGGAGCAAAAACCAGAGTTCCAGTCCCAAACCTGTGAGCATCTGGGTGATCTTGAAACCACCTCTTAGTTTCTCTGTTTCCTTATCTGCAAAATAGGAAGAATAATGGCCAATTCTTTGTAACCTCCACAGGGTTCTCAGGAACAGCAAATGGGGTGCCCTGGTTTAACCCTTTGCACTCGCTTCCTTTATTCTAATGCTAACCGTGTCGAGTCACACTTGACATCCGAGTGCAAAAGGTTAATGACTGGAGTATAGTGGAACTTCATTTCTCAAACTTAATTCATTCTGGAAGGCTGTTCTAGAAGTAATTTGTTCAAAAACAAAATGATTTTTTTCCCATTAGAAATCATGTAAATTGAACTAATCCATTCCAGACCGCCAAATGATTCCCTGTCACAGCACATGTCTAATGTACTGCTTAATTTATAAATAAATGTTTCTTTTCTTAAATTTGTAGAACTACCCCCTATCAGCCTTTTCATATATCACTGGCTACAAAATGCTATCATCAGCTAACTGCTTTTCCTTTATCCAAACAACAACAGTTTTTCCACTTATTCAATTGCCAGCCATTGCTGTTTTGTGAGCACTTTCACACCCTTAGCAACGCTAGCACTCTTGATGGCCTCTTTATGTTTTAAAATTGTGCTAATCCTCAATTTCATGAGCAACAAAAGCATTCTCTCCTTTGCTTGTTGCCTTGGAGAAGCTTTTTGTCATGTTGGGGTATCAGCATGAAAGGGCTGTCAGGTGGAAAACTGAAGTTTTGGTCAACAAGGAAGACATTTTTTTTTCTGTGAACAACTTGGTAAAAAATCGAATTATTTGAGATGGGAGACATTCAAGAAATGAGGCTTGACAGTATATTTATAGACACCAGGGGCACTGGCAGGAACCTCCGAATATTACAAATCTTTTGTGTAATGGACTGAAAATGGAGTTGGTTGCCTTAGCAAAGTTGGCTGCACATTTCATTGGCTGAAAAAGGACTTGGTTTGTACCTTTTGCTTTAATTGGATACGTTTTTAAAGGGTGTTTTAATTAATTCATTTTTTCTCCTCAGGAGCCATAGTGGCTCTCACTCTAATACCAAGTTGCCATGTGACCTGGGATGCTGCTGGAGCTTGCTGTGCCTGAAGCCAGCAAAGAAGCAAAATGGTCATGTGATGATGAAGGTAACAGGATGTCCTATCACTTCCTTTGTGCCCGTCACTCTAATAAACTCTTTGCTTTCAATGTTGCATTTGGTCCTCAGCATGAGGTATGATTGCCCTGTGTGATTCCAGGTCTTCCCAGAAGCGGGCACCAAGATGGGATTTTGTGCATGGATTTTATTAGGGGAAATGCATGTGTGAGAGAAATGGGAGTCCTTCCAGGGCTAGCGTAGCCAGCAGACACACTGTGAGTCTGGTCCCCAGTAAAGGAGAGAAGGAGGAAGGATGGACAAGAGCATTCAAGAACCCCTGCAGCCTAGGGGAGGTTCAGCATGGCAATTGAGGAGTTCTTGAGCCAAAGTTGGCCATCTGAGGAGTCGTGTGTCTCCCCGGAAGACACCTGCATTAGGGCCCTGCGGCACTCAGTCCCCAGCTGGGAGCAGTCCCCAGGAAATGTGCCCACAGGGCAAGCCCACCGTGGGTTCCACAGCAGCAGCTCAAGCTCTTGGTCAATTATGCTCCCTCGCTCCCTCTTGCTCCCTCCGGGTGTTGGAGGCCTGCAAGGCACATGCTTTCTCATGGCCACCACCCACCCCTACTTCACAGATGAAGAAACTGAGACCCAGTGAGGTTCAATGACTCAACTGAGGCCAAGAGGGGCGAGAGTGGGGGGGCCGTGATTAAAATGAGAGGAATCTGACTTCCAAGTCAAGTCTCCTATGAAGCATAGATACAGAAAACTAGGAAACAAAGAAATTCCAGGTGGAAAGGGCCCCTTTATCCAAAACTCAGAAAGGCATGGGTCTCTGACTGGCATGGATATATGTCCCCGTCTATGAGATTGACCACTGTAGTTTCCTGGAGGGGATGGAGGTTTGCCCATTTAATGAATCAATAGTGGGTGGGTCACATCAGTCACAGCCTATGCTGCCCATGACTCCAACTGACAAGAGAGGAAGGGCTGGAAGACACATCCCTCTGTTGATGCTCATTTTAAAACGTTTCCTCACAAACGTTAGCCCATTCATTTTTACCTAAATGTGGGTAGATAGGAGGGCTCGTGTGGAGATCCACTTCTTCTTGGTTGAATGAGTTCTTAGTAATTTTACATGATTCAGGGTTTCCCATGTCCTGTATACTTCACTGCATTATCCATTCATGCATTCAATCAACAAACATTTGAGTTTGCTGGGCAACAGGCCTGGTGCTGGGGATATATAAGTAAATAAACACATCCGTGCCTTCGGAGTTGGTGGGAGAGTTGACAAAGATCTTATATGTGGGAACCTAGTTTATCTTCACAAAAGGGTGGTGGTCATTATCTATCTCCCTCTGGTGGAAGGGGACACTGACTAGTGTATCACAACCTGGATCCGTCTTCAGACACTGCACCCCGAGTGCCTCCACTCTTCCCACTCCACCCGGAACAAATATCACCCACAGGCGCAGGGTCTCTTGGAAACGTGAAATGCAGCCACTTCAGAGGTGCCACCGTCGCCCGGCAACGTGACTCTGCCTATTGACCCAGGCAGAGTACAACTGTGACCACAACACACCAGCGAGAGGCAGAGAACACCTGCCTTCATCACCGCCCCCCCTTCCCCCCAGGCCTCCTCAGGTCTGGAATTGTTCCAGGGCCACCTGCAAGGCAGCTCAGAGCTTTCACAGAGCCCCAGATTACAGCTGTGTCTGGAATCCCCAAAGGCTGCCCAGGGCCTGGGCTGGTGCTGGGCCGGGTGTGGAAGCAGGTGGGGCGGGGGGGGGGGGGGGGTGGGAGGGCAGGGGGAGTGAGGTGTTGGGAAGAGGAAAGGAGCAATGAGGAGCAGACAATTCCAGCCCCACCTGCCTGCGCTGTCACAGCACCTGGTGTCAGCCGTGACCTGCCTCTGCGAAGAGCAGAAAGAATGTATGTGCTCCCTCTGATTCTAAACCTTGTTTTTCCTGTTTCCAGAGCGCAGCTATATCTTAAAGGTGATCGAGCTGGTCCTGGTAAGAGTTCAGGGGCAGCTCAGTCTTCATACAGTACATGAGCAAGCCATGTCCTCTTACCAGCCCCCAAATGCCACCACCAAAAAGGCTCTCCCCTTGGGGTTCATCACTGCTCTCTCCTCACCCTCTTTAAGACCCCAGGCTTTGTTCCCAGACGGAAAAGACCAAGGTATCATGAAATCTCTGGGAAGCTTTAGAGACAGCCAGCCAAGAGGAGAGGAAACGAGGCTGAAAGGGGAGGAAGGGGGAGTGAGAATATACTGCCAGCTTGGTTCACATCTGTGCAGACCCTGGTCTCACCTGAATCACCGAGACAACCTCCTTTAAGTCCATCCTCCACAACGCAGCCAGGCGGCAATCTCTCAGGTGTGAATCTGATCACATCCACTTGGTCCTTAAGCTCCGCTTGGGGCACCACAGAGATTCAGAATAAGTGCTGGCTCCGTGGCTTGCACCAGACTCCCTTCCAGACCCTGGCGCCTGCCTGTCTCCCCAGCCTCTACCGCTGCCACGCCCTCACACTCAACCTTCGCCCCAGCCAAACCCGGCAGCACCAGGTCCTTGCGTGCTGAGCCCAGAGGAGTGGGTCTTGTTTCCCAGATTCCTTTCTCCTCCCCACTCTTTAGCTGCCAACTCCTCCTCATACTTTAAACCTCACTTCCTATGTCACCATCTCCAAGAAGTCCTCCCTGACTGCCCCCTCCCACCCCCAGTGGGATCAGTGCTCTTCCTCGATGCTTTCTCTGTGTCTCAGTGTGGAGCGTAGCATAGTGCCTACACCTGGAAGGCTCCTAGTTCCAATTTTTCCACTCCTGAATCCATTCACGCATCCCTCCATACATCTGCCTGGAGCTGGCATTTAGGATATCAAGTTCACACACCTGCCCCAAAGAACATGTAACTGCAGAGTGCTCTGAGTCTGAAGATATGAGCACCCTGCTACTATTGTGTGTGATTTTTTTTTTTTTTAATTCCACAGACAGATATCCTGAGCCAAGGTGTCAAGTTCTCAGAAAGTCAATAGTCCAAGTGGAGCTCTTCGTGGTTCCATTGTCAATTGCTAGGGAAGACCAGAAAGGAGACAGAGAAGTAATTCACTTCCCGGTGCTCCAAACACTCTGAGCTTTCTTGTTCTCTTCACAAAGGGCTAGAAGATTACGTTTTACTCATGGGTACAAAATATTCCTTAGGTTGGAAAAAAAATCTATTGAAGGGCATGAATCACCCTCGGTGAGTCACCTCCCCGGGGCCAAGAGGCAGAATTCCCCTCCAGTCTGCTTTCCTGGGGTCCCTCTGACCAGGACCAAACAGCATGATTTGGAGTTAAGGACCCCAAAGGCTGAAGCCCTGTCCCCTCCTTGCATGCCCCCCCCCACCCCGCCCCGGGCACTCCCACCCATCCTGGGGAGAGTACAAAGGTTGCTGGTTCATCTGGGGCTCAAAGGACCAGGGACTTCCTTCTCAGGACTAGTAAGCTAATGGTTTCTCCTGACCTCCCCCAAATCTCTTGTATTTATGCACCAGGGGCTTGGCACACAGTCAGGGTCCTTCACCAGCACAAGGGCCCAGAGAATGAGGATCTTAGGATTTGGGCCTCAACTTAGGCAGTAGCAGAAGAGGTGAAGAGGGGTCAGAGACAAGGGCTGGGAAGCCTCCATGAGGGCACGGTCTGGGATGACACTCAGGCACCTGGCTTGGAAGAGCGTGGTGTTCTCCAAGACAGAAGAAGCAGGAGACTTAGGTCTGCAGCTCCTGTAGCGCACCCAGGTGGAGATATCCAGTAGACATTAGGCACAAGGGACTGGGACTCAGGGATGGGGGGTCAATCTAACTGGGGCCTAGGTTTGAGAGCCACGAGAATAGAAGTGGTATGGAAACCACAGAGCTGGATGAATTGGTCCAGAGGGAGATGGAGAATGAGAAGATACTAAAAGATGGTGTTCAAAGGAGCAGCATTCAAGGAACAGCAGAGGGGAGAAACGCACACAGAAAAAGCAGGATTTGGCATCCTGGGCATCAGGGAGGGCAGCTCTTATTCCACCTCCCTATTTACATCATTGTCCACAAGGCCTGGCCTGGGAGATTGCTGGCACACAGCATTATGTTGCTGCTCATTAATGGCTATCTCATTGACCATTTTCTCTCCCTGGCTGCCAGGAAGCTCTCTTCAAAAGAAAGCCTGTTCCAGAATTTCTGGATATTGTAGGTAACTCCTGAACCAGGTGGGATGCTTTTAGGGCTACAATGAAAGGGTCCCTCACACACCCACATGAGCACAAAGAGCCCAGGACCAGAGTTAGTCCTGATGCGTGCTGAGCTGGTCAGAACTTTCCCATTGGACTGCTCATCTTTTGGGATCCAGGGCTGCCTACCTCGTGGTTCTCCCAAGAGACCTCAGACCCATTTGTCTTAACTTCATGGTCAAGGCCTACAGGTGCACAGCCATAGCTGGGTTTTTTTGTGTGCCTTGTCCCCAAAGGCTACATGAACACCATATTTTGTCTCTTGCCCTAAAATTTTTCCTCCACAATTTAAATTAACCAGAACATTTTTTAAAAGGAAAGACATCCCCCCCACCCCCACCATCCCTTTCAGATTAAAATTAATATAAGCAACTGCAGCTCCCAAATAGATCTCCCTTACCCTGGAGCCAAGAGCATTACATCCTACTGTCAGGGCCCATTCCTTCCAGGGAGAGGTCTGCCTTTCCCAGGTCTTGCTAAAGCAGTTACCTCTCCTCGCTGGGCTCCACGCAGAGCATGCCCCACAAGCAGGCTGGAGCAGGTGATCCTTCTAAAATCCCAATCTTGCACCTGCTTCAACCCCACAGTTACTCCCATGGCTCTGCACATGGCCGTCAATGTACCATGTACTCAGGCCCGGCTTGCTTCTTCAGCCTTATCTCAGCCTCCCCACGCTTTCCTCCAGCCCCAACAAACTCCCATCAATACCAGCAGTCACAAATGCATGCGTGTTCGTACCGAGCTAACCAATTCTTTGAAAAGATCCACAGTAGAAAGCAAAACTGAAAAATGTGTTAACCCCTTAGGGAGACAGGTCCTATGACCAAGTCCATAAGCTTGGCTATTGTCTAATTCCCTAACCTTTGGAAGTCTGTTTATTGCATCCCACCTAATGATGGTGAGAGTAGCTAGAGGTACTGCAATAAGTTCCAAGGTTTTCTAAAAGTTCCATATTTATCAGTGCATAAAATATATAGAAGTGAGAGGAGAAGGCATTTAGAAATTTGTTGTGTCATGCATCCGCTTACTCATGCCAACAATGTGCAGCGGACAGTACCAACCTCCACCCTGTGTCCAGGCTGCCAAGCTGCCACCCACCTGGAACCCGGAGGAACCAATGCTTTCGAGAAGTGTGGGGCCAGTGAAGCCACGGAATGCAAGCTCCCCTGTGGACTCATCTCCTTCCCTGTAGCCTTGATCCCTCTTCCACTCTCTACTTCCTCTGCTCTGATGCAACCTTTCTCCCCATCCCAAGCCTTTTCAAAACACCTCAGGACCCCCAGTTACCAAAGAGCACCCCTATTTCCTCAGCCTTTTCGGGGAGCCTTCCTCCACTTCGTTCCCTGACATCTGGACTTCCCCTGAGGGCACTGTCCTCTGCGTGTGGCATTCAGGCAGAGGTTGTTCAATCTCCCTGACCCACAACATCAGGACCATCCTGTTCCAGGAAACCAACAGTCTACACTCTGTGTCAAACTCCTTGTTCTTTTGAGACCCAAGCCCTCTGGCTCTTCCACTTCCTCCTTTCCCTTGTGGCTGCTGGTGGAGACCCCGCTTCTCTCCTAGATCCCCTGAAGCCTTCTACCCAGATCTTGCTTTCCTCCTGGGTGATTGCCCCACAGACAATCCATCCAACACCTGCACTCCCATTGCCTCGATTTCATCACCATTATCAGCAGCTCCATTCCACTTCAACCAGTGACTTAGATCAGATTCCTAAGTAGATCCGTGGATAGATCCTGAAATGAGCATTGGTTTGAAAGCGATTTATTTAGGAAGTGCTGCCGGGAGAAGGCCCTGAGGGAGTGGGGACACAGGGAAGTAAAGGGCCGGAACCATGCAAGGGTGTGATTCCAGGTGACGCCCCATCTCTGCCTGAGCTCTTGGGGAGCCCTGCAGCACACATTATGTCTCCGAGTTCACCCCACCTGGAAGTAAGGGGGCTAAACATTCATCCTTTTATCCAGTCAGTCACTGGCTTCAAACAACCCCCTAGGAATATAAACGCCAGGACCAGTCTGGAAGAGGTGCTAGTAGACTCAGGAGCTGCAAGGCTGTAGGGAGGCACTGCGGGGAAGCTCACAGACTCTGGAGTCGGGTGCCCAGGTCCAGGAAAACCATCAGCGAGTGCTGGGAACACTGCCGGCATCCACTGCAACCACCTTCTCTTCCAGTGGCCACATCACTGCAAGAAATGGCCCCGCCTCTGACCTGCCCCATTAAGGAGACCACTCCGGACTTGAGCATCCTCTCCTTCCGGCTCTCACCCTCAGTTACTCGCCCTCCGTCCTGCCCCCTTCGCACATCATTCCCTTTCTTCCTTCCCCACCCGGTTCAGATTCCATGCTCAACACTTCACTCTCCAGCTAACAGACTCAACTTCCTTTGTCCTTTCTGGAAACTGTTATTCTTTCTTTCTGCTCAGGGTCACATCCTGGCTGCGGCAGAGAAATCGAACAGCCAGGGGGATTGCTGCTACTCCTCATCCAGTTCTTCCTCAACTGCCCTGGATGCCACGCTGCAAGCCTGCCCTGCGTCCCTGCTCAGAGCCAGCAGTCAGGACACGTCATGAAGATATTAAGGTGGATTCTACTATAAGCAAACCTGAAATCGTATGTGGAACTCCCTCTGCAACCTAGATATTTACTTTGCACAAGAATTTTTTGCAGAACTGGTTTAAACAGACATTTCTGTGTGCATGTAAAACGGGCTTTGGCTTATAACTCTATAGTTTTAAGAACAAACCGTTGGTATAGAATGAGGTGTACCCTTGCTTTGCCCTTCTCCTGGGACCACTGAGATTGAGGCTCAATGCTCCAGTGCACGCTGCTCAGCAAGCAGTATCAGCGGCTTCATTGCTCAGCACTGCTGGACCATTTCATAGCCACCAACACCTCCTACAAAAAAACTCAGTTGGGGGAAAACATGTTTTTTAGGTGGTCTTCCTTTGCTGTGTCTACTAAGTTGCAAAAAGGAATGAGATTTGTCTAAGAAAGAAAACAGTGTCTACAGAATACCCTAGAAAACAGCTTCGCCTTTCACCCTCCAGGATCATTCCCTCCAAGGTGGCTCCTCTAATGCAGCATCACGGCTGCTGACATCAGCATTTCCAATTTACTGCAAATGCAGCTCCGAGGCTGGCAGCGAGTGCGGGGAGCGCTGAACCGAACAGGGAAAAGAATCCCTACATTGTTCCTCTGGAGGCTGGGAAGAGAATGCTGCAGAAAACGGCCTAGCTCATTTCTCTGAAGACTGAGAAGTGTTTTTAAACCATTATCAATAGCTTTAATGAGTGAAGTCTTCAAGGAATCAAGAGACTTACTGAAAAACTGGGGAAGTGAATGTCAAAAGGCGGGAAGGGAAGCTTCCATAAACCAGCTCCGTGTATTTCCAGCAACGCCTGGGTCTGGGGGATGGGAGGGGGTGGGATGAAGGCAAGAGTCAGTGCTGCCAGGGGAACTGCAGGGGAATTTTTCACGCCAGAGAGCTGCTGAATGTAGGATACACCTTCTGGCTAAACCAACACCTCACCCTACCCTCCAAATAGCTGTAGTCCTTTCACACTAGTAATTCCTACGGCTAGAAGGTCAATTCTTCTGCATGCCCCTGGAACATGGTCCCTTTGTCCCAACCTCAGTGTACAGCCTTCAAGAGAAGCTCAATTAACATTCACAGAATGGATTCGACAAGTGTCCGTCAAATATCTATTGTGCTTCAGGCACCAGGGGACACAAAACTGATGGAGCAGCACACCCACTGTCCAGGAACTCAGGGTTGGGTGAATTGGGGTGGGAGATGCCTTCAGAAAAGACCTAGCACTCAAGGATCTAGAGCATGCCTCCAAAATCTCAGAAAGTAGATAGCTCCTTATATGGATCCCATGGGAATCTGCCGAGATGCTGTGCTGGTCCTTAAGCTGCTCCCCAAGAAACAGAGCATAAAGCAAGGGTAGACTGTCATTCATTTTCAAGGCTTAAATCCCTCTTCCACACGACCACCCTCAGACCCAAATCTGTTACTTGGGCAAACTCACTATGTGATGGGTTAGTCACAATTAAGCAGCCACCATAAGCAGAATCCCTTTCAAGGAACTGCCCAGTTATAAGAACCATGGAACATTATTTGAAAATCTAATTTGCTGAAAACACTAATTAGCTATTGAATACTGGCACACAGTAGGGCTCAATCAATCAGTGTAGAAAGCAAATATGGCGTTCAGCTTGCCAGGCAAACAAACATTAACTGTGGATGTAAGCTTCTTGTAAATAGCAAAGCTTAGGGAAAAAACCACAAGAGAACAAAACCATTTTCATAGATAGTTAAATCTAACCTTTGGGTTTCTCAGGTTTTAACCAAGAAATATTATCTTCATAGGAAGTCCTAGCTGGTATGTAATTTGTCCTACATTTCAGATTCAATTAATTGCTTTGAAATTGCCTCTGAAGGGGTCATTGGAAATAGTCTTGTGGCTATGGCTCCTGCACCTCAGAGAAGGGGGGAGAAAGGAAGGCAGAGAAATTGCTGTATCGCAATTAAACTAGCGAATGACTCTGACTGGCTGTCTCGGAATTTGTGGGCATTTCCAAGAGTTCCCTGCCTTTCAAAGATTTTTAATGGCCTCTCTGAAGCCAGCTGCATTTAAGCTATAACTGGGATGTCCAGAATTTAGCAAAGCCATTTTCTCCAGAGCCTCAGGGCTAAAATAGGTGTGTCTCGGAGTAAGTACTCAGTGCCCCCAGCACAGCCACCAGCGCCACATGACTTAATTCCCTGAGAACTTTCACCTGAGGCCCATCCCATGGAGTCCTCTAAGTAGTGTCACAGGTACTGGGGAGCTCCTTTTGATTCAAGTATCACTAATTTTCCATTAAACCAGCTTTTGATAAGTGCCTACTATGTGCTTCACAGTCTGTGTGGTGCCATAGGGGACCTGAATAGAAGCATTAGTTATTCCCAGAAATACCATCCCTTGAGGTTGGCTTCCTTACTGGCCCTAGTGGCTCAACCCAGAAGCAGAGCATATGGTCGCCTACGTGACAGTCTAGTTAGGGTAGGGTTGTGAGATCTGTGAGTGTGCTAAAATTCACACAATATAAAATCCACGATTTCTACCATTTTAAAGTGTACAATGAAATGTGCGTTGCCAGACTCAGAAAAAAAGAAAAAAGGACAGCCAGTTAAATTTGAATTTCAGATTTAAACAACAACAACATTTTTTTAAAGATAAGTATGTCCCATGCAATATTTGGGACATACTTACATTCCCCCCCCCCCCTGAACTTCACATTTAATTGTTTGTCCTGTGTTTTATCTGGCAACCGAAAACCAGGTAGACAGAAGAAGCACAGCCACCAACCACTCGACACAACCAGCCAAAATGTAGGAAGGACTACACTGGGTGAGGCCACCCAACTGCTTCTCGGAGGATCTCTACTCTCTCCCATTGTCAAGTGCAGAGGACACCATCACGGTCACTTTTGACTTGGCCACTCAGCAGCACTTCACACAGAAGGCCTTGATCCTGCTTAAAATGCTCCCACTCTTGACACTTCTGTGACACCAAACTCTCAAGATTTTCCTCCACTCTCTCTGGATGTGCCTAAATTCACTCTGTGGAGTCCTGGTCCTAAAAATTAATAAATATTGGACTTGTATTCTGTCCCTGAGTGACCTCTTCTAGGCCATGGTTTTAAACACCACCCACTTGTTGATGACTCCCAGATCTTTATGCCCAGCGAAGCCACAGGCAGAGTCCAGCAGAAGAAAACTTGGGGACCTGGGTGTAAAATGTGCAGGAGCTCCAGGGGTGCTGTGTCCCCAGACTCTGACTAGGTGCTAAGCCGGGCTGACATTGCAGGTGTCCATACCATTCTGCTGCTGAATGATGAGGGAGCTCAGCTGGCTATCAGTTACAGGAATCCAGATGTCAGATCACCACAGCCATCACCAGTAACATATGGTTGTGTAATGAAGACAATCTCAAATGTATCCTCATGGACTGCATGGAAGGCCATGCAGCCTTCACCCAAGTGGCCAACCTTCCAAGGACATATGGGCTTTGGAATGCTCAGGGCCAAGGCCCAGCCTTGGGGTGGTACCTGGAGAAGCCCCTCACCCAAAGAACGGCATTGCAATGGGCGTTGGTGGAAGTTGAGGTCAGAAGAGAGAGATGACCAAATACAGTATAATATATATAATGTAACATATCTCAAAGGCTATTGAGAATTTTTGCTGGAATTTAGAGTAGGATTCCAGAATCCTATGAGCTTTGCCTCCCTCTTAATCTTTGTACTGGGTCCCAAGACCCCTTAGGACCTGGATGATTCATGGAACACTATTAGAAAGCAGGAGTCTGGAGAAAAGAACACCAAAGAGAAAATCCAGAACTTGGAGTCTTGTTCTAGCTTTGCACACATACACTGGGAGAGCAGAAGACCCAGGTACAAATGCCACCCTGGCTCACTTAACCTCTCTATTAATCTCTCCCTTCTCTATAAAATTGATACAGTAATCCACTTCATTGGATTACACTGAAAATTAAATGATATCATACTTGTAAGGTTAGTATGTTGAATGGTTATAGTAAGTACTTAATAATTGCCAGTTATAATAATAATTAATTTGGTAAATCTATAGAATAAGAAATATATTTCTGAACATGGAGTACAATTCTAACTGAGTAAATTTCCATTAAGCTCACCTTGTGTTTTGTGTTGAGTACTTTTATTGTAATTATCATTAGGGATGTCAATGTCCTTCTTCCTCTCTAGAGTGTAGTTAATTGAAAATCAACTATACTGGTCTTCCTTTGAGTTTGTTGACTTCTTGTGGTATCTCATTTTGCCCCCACAGCTATTAGCACAGATCTTGCACAAATAAGTATTGCATCAGTGTTTCTTAAACGAATGAGCGCTTACCAGTTCTAATGAGTCAACCTTTGAACTCTAATACAAGTTAGGTCAAGAGCAGTCAAGTTCTTTAATAAATAAAAAAGACCCTGATGTCAGGACATGTTCAAAATTTAGAAGTAATTGAGTCCTTTAAGCCAATTAGTCTCATAAATGGTCTCCTGGTTAAGCTTCATGGTAGACGATATGTTTCCCAAACTGGCCATAACCTCTCCCGTCCAGCATGCTCTTCTCACTATGTAACTGCTATTCCTCCAGTGAGAAGGTGAGATCTATGCTCCTTCTCATTGAATCTGGACAGGTTGTGATTAAGGCAGTAGTGACACTATGTGACCTCCAAGCTATCATAAAAGTCTTGGCTCTTTTGAGACATTCATTCTTGGAATCCAGCTGTCATGCTGTGAGAAAGCCCAAATTAAGCCATGAGATCCCATGGAGAGTTCATATGTAGGTGTTTCAGCCAACAGCCAAGCTAAGATCTCAGCTGAGAGACAGTGTTAACTGCCAATCACAGGAACAAAGATGTCTCAAGTTGATTCTAGCTCCCCTACCTTCCATCCCATCAACATTTGTAGTCTTCAAATCTTCCCAGGTACAGCCCCAGACATCCCTGCAGAGTTCTGCCTAAAGTCCTAAACCACAGAATCTATGAGCATAATAAAATGCTTGTTTCCCACCAGTAAGTTTAGATGGTTTGTTATACAACAATAGGAACACAAACAGGTTTTAATCTACATTATACTAGACGTGATGGAGAGACCCACAGAGGGAATTGGCTACGGCTACGTAAAACGTTTTTGCCTTATCACCTCTGCCTGCCACCTGCCTCTGGAAGAACCAGAAGCCACAAAGCAATCAGGGAAGGAATTTGAACAAGGAGAGAAAGAACAAATGGGCTTTCCTTCCCCCTGCTGGTCTGCGGCATCTCAGGCCCTGCCTGACCTACAGGGGAAGGAGGGCTTCGAATCGGATGGGAGGTCATTTGGATTTAGATTGCACTGGACTTTTGAAGACCTTAAAATAATTATTTTCATTTCTATTCTATTTTTATTTTGTTTTAAAAGTACCCTGAAGTGCTGTGGAGATTCCTGGGAAATCATCCAAAGTTGGCCTAACAGAACAAGTATGAAGGTAGAAGTTGAAATTTCCACTCAGATATCTGACAGGCTTTGCAAATTCCCACCAAGCCAGAATAGCAAGTTTGACTAAAATAATAAAAAAAAATTAAAGTAAAACGCTTTAGTCTTCTTATCTCAAAAAACTGGTACCACTGTTCTTCCAAGTTGTTCCATCCACAAACCTAGGAGTCATTTCTAAGGCCCGCCCAACTAGTATCCCCTCTTCCATTTTCACCTGCCCTGCCTCTCTACCCCTTCCATTTGCTCAGCATCAATGACAAGCCGTGTTGCAGCAACAGCACCCTGATTTTGTTTAGGGAAACCACTCTCAGCCCCACTCCCATTCCTTGTAATTACCTTCACTCTAGAGCTCCAGGAATGAAGCACATGACCCAGAGTAAGCCAATCAGCACGTTGGATCCCACTCCCCCCATGATTGGATAAAAGATGAGTATCTGACCTTAGACAGGCCAATCAGGACTAAGACACTGAACTGCAAGACTTTTGTTTGAGCCTTAGAAAATTTAGCTTTATTTTCCCTGAAGGATGTGAATCTGGGAGGATGAAACCCTGGAGCTATTGTCAGCATCTTAGAACCACCAGGAAGGAACATGCCTTGAACAGAACAATGCAGAGAAGAATCAAGAAATGAAGAATTGGCCCTGGGCCATGCTGCTCAGTGGTTACAATATTGACCTGTGCACTGAAGGGTCTCAGGTTTGATTCCCAGTCAAGGGCACATACCTAAGTCGCAGGTTTGATCCTCACCAGGTCAACCAATTGATGTATTTCTCACATCGATGTTTCTTTCTCTTTCTCTCTCTCTCTCCCTTCCTCTTTTCCACTCTCTCTAAAAATAAATGGGGGAAAATATCCTTGGGTGAGGATTTTTTAAAAAGAAGTGAATTATAATAATGATATATGGTATCAGGTGGGTACTAGACTTATCGGAGGGATGGTTTCATAAGTTATCTAAATGTCTAACCACTATGAGGTGCACCTGAAACTAATATAATGCTGAATGGCATCTGTAATTGAAAAATAAAACAATTCAAAAAGCAAAAATAAAGGAAAAAATGAAAAAAAATACTCGGTCCTTGATGTATTTAGTCCTGAGTCCTAGAATGGGCTGGATCCCACTTGGGCTGGGCTCTCTGTCACCTGCAGTAGAAACCATCCTAACAGATACATTGGCTGATCCAGTGCCCATGTTTATGCCCAGAAGGCTCAGGTCTCAATTAATCCTTAGACACAACTGGCCTCACACTGCAAAGGCTCACACGAAGCTCTGATAGGTCTTCAGGTCGCCAGTTTCAGCAGCAGTGTTGCCATTAGGATCAATTCCCAACCTGAAAATACCAGCTTTCTCTTTCTCCACCTAAATTTAACATGCAGCTTCAAGGATACTGTCCCAACCTTCCCTTCTTGGTGTATTATAATGTTGCTTTCAACCTTTAGAAAACACTTAACCACAGTCACCTATGACCCATGTTTAGGTTATACATTTCTCACTGTGCATTCAGAATACTCTAATTCTCTTCAATTTATTTCTTATATGTATTTCTCCATATGTTTGTTCTTATGTTGGAAACTCCAAAAGACAGGGAACGAGTCTTTTTGTGGGACACCTTGCACAAGGCAATGAGTAGTTAGGTACTCAACAAATGCTTATTGATGACAAACAGTGGTGACAAGGGTGACATTGGTTGTGTTGCATCATTAGAAAGACAACTTTTCTGACCATTCATTGGAGGTGGTTCTTCTGAATTAATATAATAATGTCACCTTTGTAAGAATAAATTAGTTGTTAGGTGAACAACTTAGAATTCTTCCTAGTTCTCAGATTTGAACAGCTACTTTTGGTGTGTGTTTTTTAAAAATATACTTTATTAATTTCAGAGAGGGAGGGAGAGGGAGAGAGAAACATCAATTATGAGAGAGTATCATTGATCGGCTGCCTCCTGCATGCCCCCTACTGGGGATCGAACCTGCAAACAGGCCATGTTCCCTTGACTAGAATCGAACCTGGGACCCTTCAGTCTGCAGGCTGACACTCTATCGACTGAGCTAAACCAGCTAGGGCTACTTTTGGTGTTTGAAAGCTT
Source organism: Cnephaeus nilssonii (assembly GCF_951640355.1). Classification (NCBI taxonomy): domain Eukaryota; kingdom Metazoa; phylum Chordata; class Mammalia; order Chiroptera; family Vespertilionidae; genus Cnephaeus; species Cnephaeus nilssonii. Next base: position 97,881,532 of record NC_137075.1, on the reverse strand, counting down.
GGATTCTTTCTTATAATTTATAAAATTCTTCTTAGCTATTCGATAACTCTAAGTAAAATAAAATAGTGATTTAAAATAATGAACCAAAACATTTTAAATTTCCTTGAAATCTGCAAAGGATCAAAATCTAAAAGAAATCTATTGAGGGCAGAACATCCTTACAAATATTAGAAACATAATTAAAATTATTCATCAGTTTTCAGCTACGGACTGTAAGCTCATCTCTACAGCAAACTCCTCTTAGGATCATGAGCTTTATTAAAATACCCATCAATGAGTTCTGGAATCCTAGAGACAAGAGCACGTCCACTCTTTGGGAGTCTGATTGGAGTAAAGTACAAATTTTTGAACCTCAGCACTTAACTCACCTGGCTACCAGGTACTTCCCTGGGCCTTCTGGGCACTCGCCCCCTCCCAATCTGGTCCATTCCATGTACCTGTGCCATAGCACACAGGGAATTTACTCAAGACATTGGTGGACTTCTGCTCAGTGGCCCTAATTTTGGATTCTGATGCTACTATGTGTACTTGTCCATGAACTTCTCTGAGACCTCTCATGATTGGACATAGGGTCACTGCATGATCTGTGACTTTTTTTTTAAAACCCTCACATGGGTATATTTTTCCACTGATTTTTAAAGAGGGTGGAAGAGAGAGAGAAAGACAGAGAGAAATATCAATGTGAGAGAAACACATCGATTGGTTGCCTCCTGCATATGCCCTGACCAGGGCCTGGGCCAAGGAGCAGCCTGCAACTGAGATACATGCCCTTGACCAGAATCAAACCTGGGACCCTTGGGTCTGCAGGCCGATGCTCTATCCACTGAGCCAAACCAGCTTGGGCTGATCTGAGACTTTGGATGTGTGCAGCATGTTGGAAGTGGATTGGACTTTGATGCTCCATAATCCAAAGCCTGCATCCTGGTGCAAGGACTGACTGACTACATGATGCTGGGCCAGTCACTTACCCTCTCTGAGCCCCAATTCCACACATGAAACCAGGATAATACTGGTACCCTATAAATACCTATCTTACAGGCTTGTTATTTTAAAAAACAGTGCATTTGATTAAAAACCACAATGAGACAGCACCTCACCCTGTTAGGATGGCTGTTATAAAAAAGACAAGAGATAAGTACAAGCTTTCAAACACCAAAAGTAGCCGTAGCTGGTTTGGCTCAGATGCTATAGAGGATGCTGAGAAAAGGGAAGGCTGGTGCACTGTTGGAGGGAATGTCAATTGGTACAGGCACTATGGAAAACAGTATGAAGATTTCACAAGAAAGTGAAAATAGAATTGCCATATGATCCAGTAATCCCACTTTTGGGTATATATCCAAAGGAAATGAAGTCAGTATCCTGATGAGGTATCTGGACTCCCATGTTCATTGTAGCATTATTCACAATAGCCAAAGTGTGGAAACAACTTAAGTGTCCATCAAAGGATGGGTTAAAAAATGTTACACACACACACACACACACACACACACACACACACACACACAGGAATATTATTCAACCTTAAAAGAGAAGGAAATCCTCCCATTTGCAACAACATGGATGAACCTGGAGGACATTATGCTAAGTGAAATAGGTCAGACAGGGCAAGACAAAAACTTCATGATATATAGAATCTAAAAAAAAAAAAAGAGTTGAACCCACAGAAAGAGAGTAGAATGCTGACTTCCAGGGGCTGGGGGATGGAGGAAACAGGGAGAATCTGTTCAAAAGGTACACACTTACAGCTATAAGATGGCTAAGGTCTGAGGATCTAATGACTAACATGGTGACTATAGTTGATATCATTGGAATTTGCTAAGAGTTGAACTTAAGTGTTCTCACCAAAAAGGGCAACTATGTGAGGAGACGGATGCGTTAATTAACTCAATCGGGGGAGGGGGGGGAAATCCTTTTGTAATGTGTACGTATATCAAATCATCACATTATTCACTTTAAGTACATTGCAGCTTATTTGTCAATTTTACCTCGATGAGCTAAAAATAACGGTGTATTTGAAATGATCGTTTTTCACTTTACACACGGACTCTAGCCTTCCATCTCCCACGCTGCAGCCCTGAGTGCCATTTCTCATTCCTCCCGCTCCGTTCTGATGACTGGCAGTCTGACCGCAATGAATTTATGCGGCAGCCCAAAGAGGGAGCGAAGAGGCAGAGACTCCGGGCATGGAGACTTTCTCTACTGTGCAGCTTGAACCGCTGGCTTTCTATCACCTTCTGACTCTTCCCTAACCTGGGCATCCTGACACCCAAATTCTGACATCCCTGGACCAACTACAGTGCCTAAAACTACAGGCCTAACGCTAGTGCTAAACCCCAAATGGGGTCATATATTGGTTGTGCAAATATCTCCTATCAAATCTAACATATCATCAGGTACAAAATGCATCATTATTTTTTTGTACTTCTAATAAATTAATGATGCCAATTGAATGATTATATACCATTGGTAGTGAGACACAGTCTGATTTCAGAAACACTATATAATGAAAATGATGCATCTTAGAATTAATGCGGTACAATAGAACAGTTTTTCTTGGAGGAACATTGAAAAATACAAAACATGGCTCTTATTCTTGTTTTCAAGAGTACTGCACAGAGCCTGGCAGACGGTAAATGAATATTTGTTAAATGAATAAATGTATGCATGAATGAATGCACTTCCTAACAGCCACATTAGGAGGTTCTGTTATTTAAAAAGAAAATGTGATGCAACAGGCAAATCATGTTAAAACTTAAACACACCATTTCACCAAACCTTCCACTTGAATTCATTTATAAAGTAAACTTCACTTTGAACAGTTGGTTGCGTCCTTAGCAAAAGGGAGACCTAGATACAGCAATTGATTCAAAAGTCTAGTGTTTAACTAATGGCCTGTTTGAAGGTAGACACTATTGTTAAGTGTGCGGTAGCTGGGGCCATAAAACATAAGGTGCCTATTCAGACTCGTCTGGCAGCTTCTTCAGGGCACACTTTGGGTTCCTATCAGCTAGGACATAGCATTGCCGTCTTTGATAACCGGGAAAACATATCCTTTGACAGTGCCTTCTCCTTTCTCTTGTACCACTAAATTGGCTATAGACTTCCTGGCACCCAGCCAATCCCTGCCTGGTGATGGGGATGAAGGCGAATGAGTCACAGTCGTCAAAGATGCTTCCGTTAGAAGAATTTGGCATCTGCTTCCTGCCAGAGCAGCTCCCAAGAGTTGCTTTGCCCTATTCATTGCCATTAAAATTAATGCATTTCTCCCTGGCCAGTGTGGCTCAGTTGGTTAGACTGCAGTGGTCGGCAAACTCATTAGTCAACAGAGCCAAATATCAACAGTACAACGATTGAAATTTTTTTTGAGAGCCAAATTTTTTGAACGTAAACTCCTTCTAACGCCACTTCTTCAAAATAGACTCGCCCAGGCCGTGGTATTTTGTGGAAGAGCCACACTCAAGGGGCCAAAGAGCCACATGTGGCTCGTGAGCCATGGTTTGCCGACCACTGGAGCATTGTCCTGTACATGGAAGGGTCACAAGTTTGATTCCCAGTCAGGGTGCATACCCAGGTTGTGGGTTTGATCCCCTGTCAGGGTGCATGCAGGAGGCAGCCAATCAATGTTTTTCTCTTCCCTTCCCTTCCCTTCCCTTCCCTTCCCTTCCCTTCCCTTCCCTTCCCTTCCCTTCCCTTCTCTTCCTCTCTCTCTCTCTCTCTCTCTCTCTCTCTCTCTCTCTCTCTCTCAAAATCAATTTAAAAAAATTAGTGCATTTCACCTCATGGGCTACAGAGATAGGCATTACCTTATCTAATAAAGAGGGAATATGCTAACTGACCATCACTCCGTCACAAAGATGGCTGCACCCACAGCTGAGGCCAAGTTCCCATAAGGAGCCTTAACGAGCAATCAGCAGGGACCTGAGGTTATGCCCTCCCCTGCTCCTGTGGAGCTTGTTAGGGGACCTCAGGCCGTGCCCCCCACCAGGCAGGGCTTGACAGGGGACCTCAGGCTGCGCCTCCCGCCCTGGCGTCAGGCTGGGGGACCTCAGGCCACACCCCCTGCCCCAGTGCCATGCCAGGGGACCTGAGGCTACTCCCCCCGCCTGGTGGGGCTTGACAGGGGATCTCAGGCCATGTCCCCTACCTGGCGGGGCTTGACGGAAGACCTCAAGGCATGCCCCCTGCCTCTGTCTGGGATGGGGGACCTCAGGCCATGCCCCCTGTCCTGGCGCCAGGCCAGGGGACCTGAGGCTACGCCCCCTGCCCTGCAGGGCTTGACAAGGGTGGGACTGGCCGGGTCTGGATCTAGCCCAATGGGGAGGGGGGGCAGCCGGGTCTGGGTCTCACGTGATTTTGAGGTGCAAGTGGGTGGGCGGGGACTTGACTCTGGGTGCTGTGGTGTGCCCCAGACTCTGACAGGAGGAAGGTTTTCATATACATTTTACTAATTTTCTTTCATCTCTGACACTTCTATTATAGAGAAAGAGCAAATAGCAATATTAAATTATTTCCTCTAATTAATCCCCTTTTAATGTGCATGAATTTTGTGCACCGGGTCACTAGTATAAAATAGATGAAAGGAAATATAGATGGATGTTGGAGATTAAAAATGTAGAAGTTTCTCTGGGAAAACTTCTGGTGACAGGTGCCACTGGCATCAGAGGACCACTCTTCTCTTTGCTCTGAATTTCAGCCCCTGCTCTGGCTAAACCTTCATCTGCTCTTTGCTTGAATGCATTCACTGTAGACTTTTCTCTGTGTCGAGGGAGGACTGCATCCGCAGCCATAGGAAGTCAGATCCTTTGCAGGTGAAACACAAGGCATTGGAATAGAGGAATCCTGCCCATAAGTGTTCCGATGTGCAGGGAAATTGCAGGGGAAATGACTACTTTGGGGATCACAACCAGTCACTAAAATGACTTTTCACGGAAACTGTGGACCAATTTCCCAAGACATGCTACCCTTGTGCAAGTCAAAAGCAATGATTTCCATTCTGTGTGACCTAAATGACTCTAGAGTTGAAAAGCCCGCACAGACATGATACAGCTATTTATCCTTGAGGCTACATAGAGACAAAATAAAAGGAATCTACAGATGATGGACTGCCTGCCTCTGTTCTTTCACAGCAAAGAATTATCCACCGGATGCCACCTCCCCTTCACCCATCCTCATCTTCTTTCCCTATAATCATGTCCCCCAATATTCCATACCTCATGGATGACACTGCTTTCCTTGTAATTTAAGAGAAAGAATTGACTCCACTATGCTGGTGGCCAGTAGATCCCTAGACCTTTCTTCTTCACTCCTCCAGTGGTCCTTCTAGCCCAGACCTCTGATAGGATCTCAATATTTTTCACCCAGTTACTGCAGTTTCTTCCCAATAGTCTCTGGCTTGCCATTATTCCTGCTTCCAATGCACACTCCATCTCGTGTCATAGTTTTAATCCCTTGTGCCATCAGAATGGAAACTCCTAAGGGCAGAGAGCATCTAATGATCATCTCAGAATCAATCGCCGAGCATGGCACACGTATTTGATAAACATTCCAAATCGAAATGGAGTCCCAATGTACTGGGGTTAAAAAAAAAAAAAAGTAAACCCATATTACTCGCAGACTCTAGATTTGCAAATCCTCTTTGCTAAAATTCATCTGTAACCCCAAATCAATACTGATGGAACTTTTGCAGACATTTTCAGAGCAACAAAATGCTTGAGTCGTTCAACACACGTGTTCCCAGGTGCAGTCGAATATGGCAATGTGCTGCCTTCTTGCATCAGCTCTCATACTGTGTCTATTTATACCACATTTTCCACAATTTTTTTTTGCCGTTTAATTGTTTAAAACGGCACTAAGCACAGTGTTGAAGTTCTGTCTAGTGTTTCTGAGCGCCGGGTTTTGATGCCTATGGAGAAAATACGTGTACCAGGTAGGTTCCATCTTGCTCAAGTTACAGTGTGCTGTGGCCATGAGGTCAACGTTAATGAATCAACAATGCACATCACATAAGGTGCCTTTAAACAGAAACACACAGAAAACAAGGTTATGTACTGATCAGCTGATGAAACGTGGTGACCAGAGGCTTGCAGGAACCTACCCCTGTATTTTCCCTAGAAGCAGTGGTTGGTGTTCAATAACTCAGTAATCGCAGCCACTTTATAGAACACAGCTACTGCAAATAACAAGAATCAACTGTGCTTCCTTTTGCCATCTTCTCAGGAGGAGGATTATGGGAGCAACGGTTTGATGAGGCTGAGATGAGTCTCATCAAGCCTCAACCTCTCTTTTCATGCTTTATGGATTACTCAGCAGCACAGGATTTGTGCTGAAAATGTCTTGGGGAGAAAGCTGCTGCTTAGCTGTAGACGGCATCCCCTGAGAGCCATTAGCCTGCCTGGGCAGCATCTGGGGCACCGTACCCTGTCCTCTCACTGGAAGCTAGCTGGCTGGGGAATCAGGCAGAGAAGCCAGGGAAAAAGAAAGCCTTATCCTAGGTCTTAATGTGGGTTCCCCTAAAAGCTGATCCAAGATAAGGACTTGAGCGCAGTAGTTGTTTGGGAGGTGAAGAAGCACACGTAGGGGAGTAGAAAAGAAAGGGGATTGGAAAGCAGCCAAGAAAACCAATAAAAGGTGAGCATCCAGCTAGCTATCACTGGGAGAATGGACGTTTTCCCCCTGGGGAAACTGAGACCTCACGTAAAACATATTCCTGAGTTCTCCTACCATGGCTGAGGGAATTGGGGTGTTTTTACTCCATCACCCATCGGTCATTGGTCGAGGGCGGCTCTGGGGGTGCAGTAAGTCCCCTGCACTTTCTGCCTGCCATGGGAGCAGCAGAGAAAAACGCAAAAAGGGCAAGACTTGGCCCTCAGAAGTCAGCCAGTTTTCCCTGAGTGGTAAGAGCCAAGGGATACGGAGGGGCGCAGCTGTGACATCATCCAGGGCTGACGTTGCAAGTCACATAAACCAAGAGGAGGAACAAGGCCACTTCCTGAGAAATCTACAAAACAAGCACATCCCTGCTTCCTAAATCCTGGGGTCTCCATGTACTTTCAGCTAGCTAGCTAATGCAAAGTCCAATTCCCACCCGTTTTAAGTCAAAGTAAAGTTGAATGGTGTTGCCAGAGGACCTGGGAGGTACATCTGGTTATTTACCTTCTTCTTTGGTAGAAGGTGGAAGGTTTACTTGCATTTTAATGATCAAATGGGGCCTTTTCCCTGGACTAGCATGAGGGAGAAGCAGGACAGAAGCAGTTATTGGAAAACATGGGGAATCCAGCTCTTCACGGGATGGGCTGCGTCACCATCAGAGACTAGCTAGTTCCCTGATGCACATCCAAGGAAGACACACATCCCTGCCCAAGAGCCAGCTGGTGCTAGGCCTTTCCTGTCCACAAACACCAGCATGGGGGTGGCAGAGCTGGGGGACAAACGTGAGCTCTGGCCTCCTCATCACACGCCCTTCATCTCCATAGCAGAATGGCCATTGTTACCACTGTCAGCACCACCAGGCAGGGTTCCCCTCATCGCTAGGACCGGTTTAAAATAGAGCAGAAACCTCTGGTAGCTGCTGGCTGGATGGCTCCTACAGGTCTCTCCCAGCCACTCAGCTGAGAATCCTAGCAGTGAAGTGTGTCCTTACCCCCACAGTGCCGCAAACTCCCGGCAATACTCTCACAGCTCCCTGGATTCACAGTGGACACCCCAGCCAGTCCCTCCCTGGATGGGTAGTGGTCACCCCAGCCAGTCCCTCCCTGGATTGGTAGTGGTCACTCTGACCAGCTGCTGCCTCCGTAAGCCCTCATGATCCAGGCTGGCATGTTGGAGTCACTGTTGACCTGTCTGCCCCAGCACCCCAAATGTAGCAAGGAGACTATCAGGCTCATAACCAACAGGAGCCCCAATTTCCCCCTGTTCAGAAGACGTGTCAATTTAGACACTTTGGAAGTCACATGTACCAGAAAGTTCTCATCTGCCAGAGAGAGAGAGAGAGAGAGGCGGGGGGCAGTGCATGAATTCCTGCATGGGTGGAAAGTTCTCATCTGCGAGAGAGAGAGAGAGAGAGAGAGAGAGAGAGAGAGAGAGGGGCCCGGTGCATGATTATGACATGGAAATTAATCTCCGAGGAATTGCAGGAGGCCCAAATGTTAGCTACTTAAAAGCGCTCAGAGAGAGAGCCAGCGCTTTTAAGTAGCTAACATTTGGGCCTCCTGCAATTCCTCGGAGATTAATTTCCATGTCATAATTCTGGGGAGACTCAAACTCGTCACATCCCAGCGATACGTGCACAAGCCACACGGTCCTAATTAACAAAGATTCTTAATAAAATGTCAACACAATCGAGGCAGTCCTGAGGCCTTTGAAATTGCTGCATTTTCTAACAGAATACTGCTGCCTTCATCAGGATCAACCTTCCTTTCCTACTCAATTATCAAATGAAACTTTTTTTTTTTTTTGCAGAGCAATATAACATCTGAATGGCCTGTTTTTCATCCTCGTTATTACATTTTTTCAACCCCTTTACTCGTGCCTGACAGATTTCTCGAATGCAGAGGAAGTGGTCTGAGTGGCTGTGAGAGCAGCTGAGCTCTGGCCAGGTGGCAAGTTTCAGGAGGCAGGGACTGTGCTGTCTGTCTATCCCTGTGTCACCAGGCGTGGGGCAGCGCTGGGCACAAGGCAGGTGCTCAGTAGATATTCACCTATGCCCAGGTGGTGTGGCTCAGTGACTGAGCATCAACAAATGAGCCAGGAGGTCATGGTTCAATTCCCGATGAGGGCACATGCACAGGTTGTGGGCTCAATCCCCAGTAGGGGGTGTGCAGGAAGCAGCTGATCAATGATTCTCTCTCATCACTGATGTTTCTCTCTCTCTCTCCCTTCTACCTTCCATTCTGAAATCAATAAAAATATATTTAAAAATATTCACTAAGTAGGTGAATGGATGTCTTCTCCAAGAGGCTGAATATACACTGAGTGGCCAGATTATTATGATCTCTATAAACACATAATGATCTGGCCACTCAGTGTATATCCTATATAATAAAAGGCTAATACGTAAGTTGTCCCCTCGACCAGGAGTTCGACCAGCAGGCAGGCCAGCCAACTGCCCATGTCCCCTCCCCCTGGCCAGGCTGGCTGGACCCCACCCATGAACGAATTCATGCACTGGGCCTCTAATATACATATATACTGAGTGGCCAGATTATTATGCATTCAGAGATCATAATAATCTGGCCACTCAGTATATATTCACATCCATACTTGTTGTAGACTTACGGAGAACAAGAACAATCTCAGAGCTAATACACTGTAGGCTCTAGTACAGCTATAGCTCTTCGTTAATTCTTCCCAAAGGAAGGGGGCGGGAAAAATAGGCCCCGGCACCTGTCAGCTATATTGTCAGAGGTGATGTCGAATAATGGAGGATAGCAGATAAGGGCTCAGAGATGGGCTCTGTCCCCTCTGCCGCCTGGGCAGGGGCCAGCCACCTGACCTTTCTAGACTTCGGTGTGACCCTTTGAGAAGCCTCAGAGGGTTTAGGTGTCTCAAAGTCCCTTCCAGTTTCTGAAGTGAGTTCAATGTAAACTGGGCGACATTTACACGAGTGACAGGTTGCTGTCAGTGCCCTTCTCCTCTATCGCACAACCTCTGCCTCTGCTCGCCTCCATCCCACCTGCCCCCATCACACAACCGTACAAGTAGCCAGGGCCCTTGCTCTGCTCCCTGCACAGCACCTCCCCAAGCCTGTCTTTCATGCTCCTGACTTTTCCCTTCCCACTTTATCCCAACCCATCAATATGTTTTTGGCCCTGAGTTCCATCCCCTCTTGGTCCCGCTCTCTCATAGAAATTTGATTAACACGGCTGTCCCCATGGGTAATGGAGAGCTCATATGTTATCCAGAGGAAATATATTTGCATTTTAACCAGATGGGTTCTGGAGATGATGCTTTAATCCACATCTCTATCAGTGCATTGATCGTGGTATATGGTAATACTTGTTTATGCACCTGCCTGGGTGGCTAACTGTCACTTTTCTGCGTATAAAACCTCAGCTCCTTTTCATCTTTCTCTGTCTAATGCCTAGCTCAATTTCTGTGGGCACTTACTCAGTAAATGTTTATGGAATAACCACATGGATGAATGAAATGTTGATGAATAGAGTAACTGATGGATTTTAGGCAATCTGATAGTCATGGGAAAGAGTGATGTGGGTCACTTGTAGACAGGGACTGATACGCTTTAATCCCACCCCCTGTGGCTGTCGGCTCAACCTGTCTTTAGACTGAGTCTGAATGCAGAGCATTGCCTGCCGAGCAGGCATTCACGCTGCTATAGAAGCTGGGTTCTCACTCCGCCAGAGAAAGGGACCAGCCCACCTTAGCCTCTCATTAATTCAGGCTTCAGGGCTGGCTTCTGAGCTGAGGCCACAAGGACTCAACTAGCAGGGGGCCCCATTGTAGTCAAAGGAGAAATACCCCAATGTCACAGTGCCTCCCGACACACCAGTAACAAAGTGACAGAGGGTATGGAGGGGATGCTGGCAATTTCTATGAGGCCCATTATGCTGAATGCTTCCAAAAGGCGTTTGAAGTACAATAAAATATGGGTGCACCATGGTTTTTGGGTTATTGCTGGTTGACTGCAGATATGTAAATTATCACAAAATCAAAGGCCATGTAACAAAGCCAGGGAAAAAGTAATTTTAATGAACAGAAACTGAAAACTTGGGGGCCCATTGCTTTAAGATACACCTCCCATTTGCAACCAGTAGTTTGCAACCAAAGACGTCAAAAAAAGCTATTTTCCTGTCTAAATATTTTTCAAAAATTCCTGTCATTTCTTATAAGAAAACTGAATCCCCCAGATGAGTCCTGCCCCCAGCTCCATGCCTGACACATAGTAAGTCCTCAATAAACATTTGCTGAAACAATCATTTGATTTATGAGTGGTGTAAATACATTTTTTTGAAATATATTTTTATTGATTTCAAAGAGGAAGGAAGAGGGAGAGAGAGATAGAATCATCAATGATGAGAGAGAATCATTGATTGGCTACTTCCTGCACACCCCCTACTGGGGATTGAGCCCACAACCTGTACATGTGCCCTGACCAGGAATGGAACTGTGACCTCCTGGTTCATAGGTTGATGCTCAACCACTGAGCCATGTTGGCTGGGCAATATAAATAATTTTAAAAATATAAATCTGATTGTGTCATTTTCCTGCTTCAAACCATTCAGTGCCTTCCCACTATTCTCAGAAAAAAAAAATTCCTTTACAATGCCTACTCTACCTGCATAATCTGGCCACCACCCACCTCCCCACCTTCATGTCACCATGACACACCTCAGTCTCCAGCCAGTATCAAACTCCAGATCTCCTGGCCAGAGACCTTACTGTACCTCATTGCTTTTCTTTGTTCTTTTATAACACATCTGAAACTCCTGAGGTCTAAACCAGACTGTAAATGTAGGAGTGTTATTTGAAACAAGGAGTGCCATGAGCCACCATCATTATGCACAGCTACATGTAAATCTGAAGTATGTACGCTACATGACTTAAGATCAATTTTTCATAGTAGAAATTGAAACACTAAGGAATCACATGCATGTGGCTTAGACTGGGTCATAATGAATCAGTTGTAGGTCCAAGAACTGAAAATAAAGAATCAGTGGGAAGTTCAATCACCAGTGTAGAAACCACCCTGAAAGTCAGTCACTGTATGGGGTCAGGGGCAGACTAGGGAGGAAAGGTGTAGGGAGTGAGGATAGTTTCTGGGTAAAGGAATTGAGGGGAAAACAACAGAACCAGAGGTGGGTACAATGGCTTAGCCACATCCGGGCAATTTTTCAGCCCATGGTTACTATGGTTACAGATGCCATGAGAGCTGGCCCAGGCAGCTTCATTCAACCCACTCTCCCTGTGCCCTGGGGCTCGCCTCTCTTTGCCATGTTGTGCATGGACAGTGACATAGTCAACAAAGCCCATGGTGGCAGTAACAAGAACTGTCTTCATTCTCCTCTGCCCAAGACACCGAAGCTCCAACGCCATCCGCACAATATGAAACTGCCTCAGAAATAAGCCAGGCATTCAATGTTTGGCAGCATGGGGACCTCGAAGCTACCAAATGCATCCTACTTCCTGGAAATCATTTTCTCTTTCAGAATGCAAAGCAAAAGCTACAAGGTAGTAAAAAGATGTTTACTGGGCCCTGGCTGGTGTGGCTCAGTTGGTTTGAGCATCGTTTCATATATCGAAGGTTGTGGGTTTGATTCCGGGCGGGGCACATACTTAGGTTGCTGGTTCCATCCCTGGTGGGGGCATGTATGAAAGGCAACTCATCGATGTTCTCTCTCACATCAATGTTTCTCTCTCTCTTTCTCTCTCTCTGAAATCAATAAGCATATCATCAGGTGAGGATTAATATATATATATATATATATATATATATATATATATATATATATATATATATATATGTATATATATATTTACTGGAAATAGGACAAGGAGGGCTAATAGTCCTTTACCAATGGCTTCTGCTTGTGTATATGACGTCACTCCCAGGCACACTGTCCCTGTCATCTTGGCTACACTCTGACTTGTCCTTAGATCACACCACACAGACAGGAGGGCTGCTGCAGACACACAGCAGACACCCACCCCTGACCTTTCTGCTGCTCAGCCTGAAGGATGTCCTGTTCTTCTGGCTTTATCCAAGGAGGCTGGGTTTTCAGTCACGAGTATGTAAAGGCAGGGGGTTGTCAAAGAAGGGGACTCAGGTGCATGAGGCGTCACTCTCACCCTCTCGATTCACAGTGAGAAGAAACAGATTACATCGTGTGGTCATTTTTGGGTGAATGTTTGACAGATCTACACATAGCATGGTGTCTCAATGGATGCTTTCTGTATTTGAATAATCTGCTTAGAATGGAAGGTATGCTGTTATAAGACTGTATATTTATATTTTACATAAATCCTCCTCCTACTCACTGTCTTTCTAATATACCATGGCTCTGTGGGTAACTGGGAAAGCAGGGTTAAATGAAACCAACCAGGTTTCTTTTCTGCAGGATTATCAGGGGAGGAGTACAAGTTAGAGGTGAGAGTGACAGCATTAGCCGACACCCAGGTTCAAGTCACAGAGCTACACGGTAACTTGGGACATGTTGCTTAAGCTCTGGGATAATAATTTCACTTGCTTCTTTGGCCTAGAAAGAGCAGTATAGGAGATAATGACTACAGAGTTCTTATCACAGTGCCACGTACTTTGTATGTATTCAATAATAGGGGGAAATGCTTATGGTGATTTTAAAATGTGCTCAAATTCTTTCCTCCCTTCCAAAGTGAGCCTACTCCACCCCCATTCCCCAAGCTCGAACTAAACTTAGGGACTCTCATCTAATGAAAAGAATGTGGTGGTAAATCCATTTGCAACCACATGGATGGACCTTGAGGGCATTATGCTAAGTGAAATAAGTCAGACAGAGAAAGGCAAATACCATATGATTTCACTTATATGGGGATTCTAAAACAACCAAATTCATAGAGACAGAGAACAGATTGGTGGTTACCAGAGGCAGGGGGTTGGGAGTGGGTAAAATAGGTGAAGGTGGTGGAAACATTAAAGAGAGGATTAGAAAGTCAGACTTCATTTTCAGTTCATACTGGTCAGGTTTAGACACTTGCGAGGGAAAAATGAATCTCACACTTTGCAAACCACAAGTAAGTGTTCTTAAGTAAACATGAGGTTTCTGTTTCTCCATTCTGGGTAACAGCCATGAACCTGACGTAGAAAAAACAGTAGTTTCCACTGAGAGTACCACTCAGACTAGAGCCAAAAAGAGGAAGGTCCCTTTGACCTCCTTAAAGAAAAAGGATGTTCCAGAGACTGTCTGAGCCATGATTTGGTTTAGGCTTCTTTCCCGGTGGTGTCAGGGGAGCGTCATCATCCTTCTGCAATCCCAGTGATTGCAGGGTAGACTCAAGATTGGGCAGGCTGACTGGGAACATCTTTCCTCCAGAAGAAATCTGCCATGTGGGTATCACCAGCATGATGCTGGTGCCATGTTTAGGGAGATTCCATAACCAAGTCTGAGCCCCTAACCAACTCTAACCCTGTCTGGTCATCCAGTCAGTGTCCTTTAGAACAGAATCTGAGTGCAGCAAAATTCATCCCTGGTATGCACCCTCCTGCTTCAGCCAAGGGAGCTGTGCAAACCTCCTAATTGACTACCAATACAATTGCTTCATTCTGTTCATCATTAAACACACACTATCTAATTCCCTATGGAAATTAGAAAGTAAAAGGAATCCACTAGCCAAGAAGAACATGCTTCTTGCTGACAGTGGGTCCCTAGCTCTGTGCCTCTATTAGATACACTTTATCCTACATCTCAGTTGTAGGGATATTGGTTGAAGTCTCCCAAATTTGGGGCAAGATGTGGATTGTTTTTTAAATGTATCTGTTTTAAGATGATACTCATATAGAGACTGCTATGGACTGAATGATGTCCCCCAAAAAACTCATGTTGAAAACTTAACCCCAATGTGACTGTAATAGAAATGGGGCCTTTAGGAGGTAATTAAGGTTAAATGAGGTCATGAGGGTGGGGATATAATTCATAGGGCTTGTGCTCTTTAAGAAGAGGAAGAGACACCAGAGCTATCTCTTTCCACCATGTGAGGGCACGGTGAGAAGGTGGCCATCTGTAACCCATGAGGAGAGCCCTCACCAGACATCAACCCTGCTAGCCCTTGATCTTGGACTTCCAGTTTCCAGAACTGTGAGAAAAGAAATTTCTATTGTTTAAGCTTCCCTGTCTATTGTATTTTGTTATGACAGTCTGAGCAGACTAATACAGAGCCAAAGCACAGATGTTTTGAAAATGGGTGAAATAACAAAGTCAATCTAGCTAGTCTTAATTCTACCAAAAAATCACTGGGATTAGCAAAGGATGATGACGCTCCCTTAGACACCCCTGGAATAGAAGCCTGGACGAAACCTTGGCTCAGACAGTCTTTGGAACATCTTTCCTCTCTACTTTCTAGGATAATTGTGGTGATTTTGGCACATTATTAATCCCATTTGGAAAGCTGATCTCTTGAAAGTTGGATATTAAATCAAAACAGATTATTTTCTTTCCAGAAAATCTAAGCTACACAAATGAGTTTGGAAACACATTAATGAAGATGGCAGCCGAGCGGCCTTGCAAGTTGAGCATGGCTCACGTTCACCAGAGACCAGAGTTTCTTTTTAGCTAGGAGAGGAGTGGGATCCCAGAGACCTGAACTGGATTCTTGGGATGAAGTGCGACCAGTGCAAAACCCAACCTGCAGAGAACAGCCATCGACTGAGAATTCGCTGATCAACCGAGAGCCTTTATTTCTCTAAATCCTTCAGAGCAACCTCTGAATACATTTTTGGATAAGAAGAAACAGGAGAGTGTAGAAGGGAGGAAAGCTTGAGAGAAATTGCCCTGGACAGAAGCATCAAAAAGGCCTGGGTTGGCCCCAGCTCTACCTGTTTGCAGTCCCGCCAAACAAGTCATTACTCTTTCTACTGCCAACAGTAAATCTAGATCCAATATGGACAAAAAGAGGGCTGCTTAAATAACAAGTGAGATAATTTGTAAAAAGTGTTCTGTAAACTGAAAAATGCTACACACATACAATACAGGCCTCTCTGGAATTTTGCATTAAAATATGCACTAAAAATGCAGGGTGTTTTTTTTTTTTTAAAAACATCCTCAGTTCTGCAGCTTTAATTTAAATACCTCAAAAGGTATTGGCCATACACACCAATGGCCAATAGGAGCCAAATTATTCACTGGACACCAAGTAGATCTGTGTCAGCTCACCTAGCCATCCCCACCTCATGCCCGATCTGCCTTTCACTCCTGGTGAACAGAAGAAGAGAAGGAAACAGTCTGTTGGAGGTGTGAGAGAGCTGGGAGCCTGCAAGGAAGAGGTGATATTGCTGTCATTTCTGATACTCCATTATTTAGAGATATACTTCCCTTCTCCTTTGTGTACTTTGCCTTTTGTAGCTTGGGGAAGTCCTGGAATTCCCATCCTGCATGAAGCCTGAGAAATCCTCTCCAATCCATTCTTCCATGCATCCATCCATCCATTCAGCAAACAGTAACTGAGTTAGTGACTACTGTGTGCCAGGCTCTTCCCTGGGCACTGGGGTTATGACAGGGAAAGTTCCTGCTCTTGGAGCTCACATGCTAGTGAGGGCACATGAGTAAGCAGGATGGCTTCAGATCAGGACAAGTGCCAGGAGGACAACTGAACAGTTGACATAAGTGACAGGGCTGGGGAAGGAGAGGAGAGGTCTTCAGAGGGGACAGGGAAGTCCTCTGCTAATGAGCTGGCATTTGAGCTGAGATTCAAAGGGTGGAAAGCAGTCAGTCATGCAAACATGCATTATAAGCTTTGGGAAGTGCAAGTGCCCAGGCCCTGAGACAGGAACAAGTGTCCTCTATTTGAGGAACAAAAGGAAGCCAAGTGGCCCAAAGGTCAGATCCAGGGGGCAAGTTGAAGAGGTGGGTCAAAGAGGCCAATAGGGCCAATGTCCCCCCCTGCGCATGGCAGGAAAGTGAAGCCCAAAGAGCCTCAATGAGCAGCCCACAGTCTAACAGCTTACTGCGAAGCTACTTCTAGCAACTCATTCTTTTGCCCCCAAATCAAGAGTTTTTTTAAGCCATATTTATCAGCTTCTCTCAAACTGTGGGAATATTGTTTGCTGATTTTATTGTGTGTTTTTTAAAAGCATAAAGCCAGCAAACCAATCCCAATTTTCAGCAGAAAAACTATCAAGCGACCCCAGCAATTTAAAATACACATAAGTTCTGCTATGGAAGCTGAGACTTAGTGTCAATCTACTTTTGTGTGGGTCCTGCACAAACAGGAGCTATTTGTTAAAGGTTTAGCTTTACAAATAGGAGGGAGGCCAGAGCTCGCCAGAGAATAATCATTTCACCTTTAGGTCTTAATTTGACACCTAAACCTCTTGACGGTGCTTTGCGTAATTCACCCAAGAGCAATCAAAACCAATCTGTTCTCAATCCACCTTCATTTTGAACGATTAAATTGTCAGGTAACGGTGCTGTAAGCAAAACATCATAATTACAACTTTCCTCCACAATCTGTGAGCGCCTCCACCGGAAGGTTCAAATCTGTGAATACCCAAATACTATAGTCTATTTAATGTGAATTGCCCCTGCGCTTCTCTGGTATAATTCTAGGTTCCCCTTTATCTTTGTTCTGCTAAACACACTTCTCCTTCCCTAGCCACCAGAGGAAGAGGCAAAGATGCTATCTGGCTGGATGGGTTAGTGGGAAAAGCTCATTCACTGCCTGCCTCCCTCCTCCTCCTCCTCCTCCTCCTCCTCCTCCTCCTCTACCTCCTCCTCCTCCTCTCCTTTCCCTTTCCCCTCCTCCAGTTTCTCCTCCTCTCCCTCTTCCTCCCCTCTTTTTCTTTTTCTCCTTGAAACAAGCTTCTCCAATCTCTGAATTCTGGGAGCCTCACAAGGCAAGAGCCAGAGGTTCCAACAACTTAAGTGATAGACTTACAGAGTACTTAAGGGCCTCTAGTATAGTCCATCCCCACTACCTACTATCTCTATAACCCTGGGCAAGTTACTCAACCTTTCTGTTCCTCAGTTCCCTCAACTGTAAAATAAGGATAGTATCTTTCTCCTGAGATTAAATAAAGATTAAATAAATTAATCATCTAATTGTATAATTAATTTTAATAATTTATTTATTTAATGCATGTAAAACTATACGATGTCTGGCACATAGTTCTATACAGGTGTGAGATATCTCATCCTCACTCCCACTCTTCTTCTGCCTCCACCTGGCTAGGGAAAACTATTGTCACCCCAGCTTTAGGAACAGTTGTGCATGATGGCTGAGCACCTTACTAGTAGCAGCTCAGGGGTGTCCTAATGCAATCCAGTGTCAAAGGGGAACAATAACACTTATATCATCAGATAAGCATTATGAGAATGATTATCCTATATAATAAAAGGCTAATATGCAAATTGTCCCCTCGATGAGAGTTCGACCCAGAGTTTGACCAGGGGAGTTTGACCAGGGGCCAGGGCCAGCCGGCCAACTGCCCGCAGCCCCTCCCTGCAGCTGGCCAATCGGCCAGATTGGGGTGGGCTGGCCGGACCCCACCCATGCACGAATTCGTGCACCAGGCCTCTAGTATGAAATAATGTACAGAACACATCTGGCATGCAATGATTGCTCATCAAATGCTGTTATTTTTATTAGGGTCTTTTCACTTTTAGCATCAATGATTGTGATTGTAGATGCTACTTGCTTTCTTCTTCACTGTGTCAGGATCTAACATGTGGGATTCATCTGTGGGATTCATCTGTGTTTATCACTGTGGCATAAATATCTAGAGAATGATAGTCATATAGAAATGTAGTTTAAAAGCCAAGGCAAGCTTCACGGAGGCAGCCCCACAGTCTTCCCTATCAGAGTGCCTTGAAGATGCCGACCTGACTCTTTAGACAACTGCCCACTTGACACACCTCTTGATGGACACAGGGACATCTCTCACTCAGCAGGTCCTGGACTGAACACTCGAGCTTTCCCTCAAGACTGGTCCTGCCCTGGCTGCTGTCTCAGTCATTCAAATTCCTCCACTTCCACAAATTCTTCACTCAAAGCCTGTAGATTTCGTGTCCTCGGTAGCCCCCTACTCCATCCACTTCTCCTTCCCTAGCCTTTGACACCATGGTATCTGGTACCTCACATCCACAAGAGCTACACAGCATTTGTTTTGAAACTTGAAACCCTTCAGTGACTTAAGATAACGACTATGGTCCTCCTGCATGCCACAATCACACCCTACCTGCAAGAACAGGTGGCTTCGAGGTCTGATCCTGCATATCCCCCAGCCACACCTCCAAACACACACTGCTTTCTGCTCAAGCCATAGAAACTTCCTTTCAGTTCCTCAAATACACATCTGCCTCGGGGCCTTTGCACTTGCTGTTTCCTCTTCTGCAACAGTCCTCCTCGTTAGTCATTTAATCCCTACATAGCCTCCAGGTCTCAATACAAGTGTCTGAATGCATTCCCTGACCACCCGCCTCCCCTGATTCTTGTCAACCTCTTCTAGCAGACACTTTCTTAAAACACTGCTGCTCTCCTTCATGAACATACATAAGCTTGTAATTATGCATTCTCCAGTGCAATGATTGGTTTAGGTCTGTCTCCCTCACTATAAACTCTAAGAAGGCAGAGCTGTTGTCTGTGTTATTCTAACTGTATTTCCAGTACCTGGGATAGCAGTTGTTACGTAGCAGGTATTCAATGAATATGCTTTGCAGGGAATTAGAAAAACAAACAAAAACAATACCAAAACCAAGGCACACTTCCATATTCCCAAAGATGTAGAGACAAAAGAGAAGGTGTAGGTCATATTTAAGGTGTAACAGCCTCAGGGTTAAAAATTGGCACTATCTCTCCACTCTTCAATAGCTAGTCAATTCATGAGACATTGACTTAAGGAATGAGTGGGTTTCCTCCTTTCCAGTCTGGAGAAAAGAAAAAAAGTACTCGTAAAGAACACTAAACCCACTCTCACACACGTGCACACACACATCTAAAAAAGAAATTTCAACCCCAATATGTGCAGAGGTGTGTCCAAGCCAGAATCAGCCTTTAGATAAGAGAAATGTTAAATAATAGCATTCTTGTCAAAACTGGACACTGGCTTTCAACTTCTCCTGCTCCCATATGATCTCATGAGGAGCCTTAGCATCTGTATGCTAATTACAGACACAGTGGCCAGCGCCAGGTGCAGCAAATCTGACTTAGTCGCTTGCGTGGAGGAAACATTGTCCAACATTCTTAGCTTGTAAATGACACTTCTGCTTGGGCTGCCCCCTCTCCAGCCCTTTCCAGCCCCACCCTGTTCACAAACCACTCCCCCCTCCTCCTTCTACTCAGGTCAGAGCCAAACTGGCTGCCTGGTTTGGTAATAAGATTGAGGGAAGACTCAGAAGGCCCCTGTGGGCTCCATTATTACGCACGCCCAACAAGAAGGGCCACCTCCAGGGACTGTTGCTGCAAATCTGAGCTCCACTTGCTGCCAGGAAACCTTTCCCATTGAGGACACCCTGGGCAGGCAGCGCAGCCCCAGGTCCAGGGGGAGGCACCCCACCCATCTGCCAGAGAGACAAAGATCACCAGAAACAAAGGACACACACACAGACAGACCCGCACACACCAAGTCAAAAGCAAATACCGACACTTGGTGCAATTTCAAGCCCAACAGCCAGCTTCATGTATCTTTAAATAGATTTTGAAACAATCCAGGAGGGACAATGACTATATGATAATGACAGGCACTATCTGGGTTTGGAACCCACGCTGCCTCCACCCTCCTCCCACCCTCACTGCTGTTCCCAGGCGCATTTTTCTGCCTCAGGACACACGCTGCCGGGAGCAAGAGTGTTTCCACTCACGGAGGCGCGCACACGCTGGAGGTGGAGGCAGGGCGAGGGCGGCCAAAAGTAGGAGATACCAACCTTTCGGATCCCAGTTAACCTGTTTTCTTGGAGTCTCGATTGGAAATTTCATTGCTCCGTTGCCCAGATGGGGAGGAAAGGGAAAGAATCAAAATGATCAAGTCCTCAAGCTCTAAACACCTCGGCACAGCAGTCCAACAGAAACAATTTCCAAGGATGGGAGAGCCCTGGACTGGCTCGCGGAGGAACCCCAGAGAAAGACAAATGGAAAAGACTGGCTTAGGAGAGAACTGGAGACGCCTGGGATGTTTGCACCGGTTGAGGGGTGCCTGGCAGCAACCCCCTGGGTACAAGGAAAAGTGAGGTCCGCGAGGGGAGGATGAAGGAGGCTCGGGAAGATGAAAACGCCGAGCTTCGCAAAGGCGCGCGGGCAGGTCGGGGCTGAGCCGCCGGAGGGCCTGCGGAGGGAGAAGCCCACTGCAGTCACTCCAGCCCCCGAGGCGTGTGCACACACTCCGGCACACACACTCGCCCGGCGCGCGCTTGGGCGGCGGGCACGTCAGCCTGGCTCGATGGTGCAGAGCGCACGCCCCACCCCGGCAGTGGCTCCTCGCCTGCAGGCGACGCCCCCCCACTCTCCACCCCCGAAAAGCCATTGGACAGAGGGGTGGCGCGGCGCTCAGGGAGCTCGCCGCGAGGGCGGGAGACCCTCCCCGCTCGCGCTCGGCTCTGCAGAAGCCGCGCCAAGACTGGAGAGATCGAGGAGGGTGGAGATGCCTGGCCAGGGCTCTGCCCCTGGCGCCCGGCCTGCGGCGGCCGGCAGCAGCTGCGGACTTGCCCGCTGTGCGTGCGGTGCGGGCAGCTGGAAGCTGCGGGTCGGGCGGGTGCAGGCGGCGGGCGCACAGCTACTTACTGGTTCCGCGGGCGGGCGGGCGGGCGTGGAGGCAGCAGCGGCTCTTGGTGGAGTGGCCGCCGGAGACACGCTCGGCTGCCTGGAAGGCGCTGCAGGAGGTGGAAGAAGAGTCGGAGGTGGCCCTGCCGCAGACCTGTGCTTCAGGGGTCACCTCTTGTCACCGCTGCCACCCTGGGCGCACCCCGCTTCTTTTCTCACTTCATTTTTCACTCCGGTGTCCCTCCCGCGCCAGGTGCTCCCGCCTGCGCCCCCGCATCTCCATCCCCCGGCGCGCTCGGAGGAGGCAGGTGCCAGCCATGAGCCTTTTGTTCTGGGACCGTTCAGCATCAGCCCTGCTCTCCCGCCCGGGAAGCTCGCTCCCCAGGCACAGCCCCGTTTCTTCTCCAGCTACCTGCCGGCGGCCGAGGCCGCTGGTTGGAGGCCGGGGAAGAGGGTGGAGAGAGACGCGGCGGCCCCCAGAGGAAAGCGGAGTTGCCAAGACCTGGCAGCTGCTCCTGGAAGCAGGGGCCCCAGGAGTCAGTCCCAGGGCCCAGCGGGTACAGGTGCGCAGGGCTCCAGACACGTCCAGTCCCCCCTTCCCCTTTCCGCCTGAAACTACACAAGAGCTTGTTCCAAAAGAACCTAGTGGGCTGAGATGGTCCTGAATGGGCCACCGGAAGTACCCATCTGAACGACGTTTAGAAATGACTTTGGGGGCCAGCATCGGAGCCTTGCACTGGTACATGCTGGGGAAATACTTGCTAAACGAAGGCAGGAATTGCATACAGCCGTGTTGGCGAGGAGGTAGTTTAAGTTACTGTCCATTCACTGGCCGTGCCACGCATATCTGGAACCCCTTCTATGTCCCATCACTGCTCTAGGTGCTGGTGATATGGCAAAGAACAAGATAGGCATGGTCCTGGGGTTAGACTGTCATTGCTTCACTTAAGAATGAGAAAGTGACTTCCGGCTCATTCCCGAGCCTGCCAGCTCTGGCCCTAAACCCTACACTGAGTTTTGCTCTCTGCACTGCTTGAGGCTTCTGAGGAGCCTTGTGTCAGCAGCATCCTTTTCATCATCTATTCTCCACGGTCACATCTATTCTCCACGGTTTCTGAGTTCCAGGCAAGATCCACAGAGGGCCACTCTCACCCGTGGCATGGGTTGGTAAGTGCTTTGTCACTGACCCTACAGGCCGCCATGGCTAGAGCCAGAGTTCTCTGCAAACCTTGTTCAGAAAAAAACTGGTACCAATCTGACAGTGCCACCCGAGCGCAACGGATCCTTCGGGCAGGTTCCCCAGGCACGTCAGAGCCACCTTCTCTGGGGACTCTGTTTCCGCACTTTGCTTCCCTCTGCTAGAAGGCTTGAGAGCATGGATGAGATGGAAGTGAGACAAACAAGGAATTTCTGCTTCCCCAGCCATGCCACCAGAGACATCAGTATGTAGGTGGATTCTGCTCCCAAGCCCAAAGGGAACTGCTGGGGAGCTCCCCAGAAAGCCCGAAGAGCCTCCCTCTGCCCTCTCCTCAAGTGCTCATGGCCAGGAGGGCTCCAGGCCACTCACTGCAATGCCATGTTTCACCTGCATCCAAGTCAGAGAGGTGTTCCCAGAGAAAGATACCCTCTCGCCTGAATCCTCTGAGGACGGGGATGTCAGACTAACATTTATCAAATGCATCCCTCACCTTCTCACACGTCTCTCCATCCAGCTTCGCTACATCTTTTTTCCGAGGAAGCCCTAACGGGTCCCATTTTACAGGTGAGAAGATCAAAGCTCAGAGAGATAACACACACACACACACACACACACACACACACACACACACCCCAAAAAAACCCCACAACACTCCCAAGGTCACAACACGGATATTCAAACCCAAGTGAGCTCATCTGGTCCCTGACCCCATGAATCTGACCCTGAAGCTGTGTCCTGGGTTCTGTTGGGTAATGATGATCTACAGACTATATTATCCAAGACGCCAGCCCCTCCATTGCAAAATGAGTTGCGCTAACCTTGTGCCCCGGGGTCTACATCAGGGAATTAGTTCACTGTCCAAGGCAAATTCCTGAGGCACAAAATACAGCCTTAGGCTGCATCATTCAGCCAATCAATGAACAAATATCGAGCATGCCCTGTGCACAAGATGGTTTGCAGTTTTTCTTAAAAGTTATACTGGTACCTGGAGAACCTGCTCCAGAAAAGCATCAGCAGGACGATCGATGGGTGGTTTGGAGGCTGGGGAGGTTTGGGATGGACCTTCCGGGGTGAGGGAGCAGGACCAGGACCAGGGCTGTGGAGTCCTCTTGCTGTTAAAGACTTGCACTAGTCTTTGGCCCTTATGATCGTCTCTCTGCTAAATCACTCGGTGCCTTCCCACCTCCACCACCACCACCACCACCACCACCACCACCACCACACCACCACCAAGAACAACCTCTGGGGCTTTTTCTCATCTCTGCTTTCACAGAAGAATGTAGACAAAGACAACGTTGTGTGTGTGTCGGGGGGGGGGGGCAAGTTCAGCAAAAATTAACTAATTAATGAATCCCAGCACCCCCCTCCCCTAACTGGCCTAAATCAAGTCCAACTCCTAACTTGCTTAGTATTTGGGATGGACAGCTGGGGACTGGGGGTGGGGTGTAAGGGATAAGCCCCCCCCTCAACCCCACGTAAAACAACTTAGCACATTAACCCTTTGTGCTAGTGCCATCCCCTTCCATCAGCTTCCATTCTATGCCTTCCTTATTGCAAACTAGATTGCACTTACCCCAAACAGGAGGGAAGAAGGGGTCGGTGTAGAGGGAAAGCATCCAAAAGAGATGCCACGCCAAGGGGTTCCCTCTCGCTCTGTGCCGCCCCAACTTCCATGGCTATTGCTGAGGGCGGGCGAAGTCTGGGGGGAAGAGACCGCCTCGGGCTCCTGCGGCAGGAAAGCAAAGCATCGTGGTGCAAAGGGGCTCAGCTTCCCGCCTGCCGGCAGCGGCCTCCCCAGCGCTTTCCGTGGGACGCAGGTCCTGGCCGGGAGGCGTGGCTGCAGGTCCCCGGGTC